>NW_020838019.1:7937224-8153614 GCF_003676395.1 Aethalodelphis obliquidens | reverse complement strand
AAAAAAAAAAAAAAAAAAAAAAATATATATATATATATATATATGAGCAGCTTCAAGGCGTATACATATTGTCTGATGAGCTGCATTCTGCTGGTATCCTCTTTCACTGTGGTATCTCCTACTTTGAAAGCTGAGCATTAGAACAGGCCAGGAGCCTTCTGTTTTTGTGCACCTGGAGCTCGCTACTTTAGGGAAGCTGGGACCATTTGTGATGTCACGTGCTGGCCAGAGTAATTTATGACAAATCTTCACAAATCAATAAAAATATGGGAAGTATATCATTTCTAAAGGGAGGGAAAAAAAAGAGAAACACATGAGACATGCCCATTAAGGGCATAGCCATTCTAATACCTGCATGTCTGCTTGGGTCTGCAATTAAAAACATTCCGATAATAAATCTCCTTGCAGTCTCTTTTAATGCTTTTAACTTTCCTGAAGGTTCAAATTGGTATCCCAAAAATGTGCCAGGACCGTCACAAGGTGTTTTATAGACTCATAAATAAATACGGCAATTCATCTCTGCTATATTTCTTTCATATTTGACGACAATTTATTATGGCATTCACCCATTCGGTGTACAAAAACTCTAATGCACTTAAAATCGGATTTCAAACCAAACATTTTATGGGAAAATATAGTATTGATCATCCATTTAAAGATATCATGAAGATGATTCATAACCTGCTGTAAAAAAAAGATCTCATGAGAATCTTACAAATGAGTGGGGTGGTGGAATCGTCTATTCATAAAACCAGAGCTGTTGGATCTGTTCCTCTAGTTTTCTTCATCTATCTTTGAGCTTTCCAGCACTGATTGCTTTCATAAGTTGCTGTTTTATAAGAAAAATCCTTTTCCATGACATTTTTCATAGTGACAGAGGTTGTGGGATTTCTCAGTGAGTATTTTCTCGTGCGATTTTCTCCGGAAATTCTGTCTGCAGGAAGAGTTTCAGGGGGTAATAGAAGATGTTTCTGTTACTTGGAGTCAAAACCAGCCCCCATGACACTTACGTGTAATTGACAGATGGTGGTGGTTCTAAGCAATCTTGAGCCCCTGTTAGTCTGCAGTCCTCCCATGCTATGAATGCTTGAGTATCTTTTGTGCACACACAGTCCGGGTGAGAATATAAGAAAATCCCGGTGCTGGTCTTTCTTCTCTTCAACTAGCACATGGCCTGTCTGGGAAGAACAGCCCATATCATTCATTCAACGGATAATTACTGAGTGTCTACTGAATGCTGGGCATGGTTCAAGGAGGTGAGGATTCAACACTAAACGAAACAGGTTCCTGCCCTCATGCACGCTGCATGTGAATGAGTGAAATATTCTAGCGTCATCCTGAAATCTCTTATCTAGCACCATAATAATTTGGGAAAGCGGCTTAATGTTTACTGAATGCTCACAAGACTCTAGGCGTGAGGTTAAGCACTTTTTATGTCACCCTTCCTTCATTCCTTCACTAAGCATTCATTGAGCGCTTGTTATTTAAGAGCACGGACTTAGGGGCTGCGGATTTAGTGTAGCGAGACAATGAAAATCTCTGTCCCCGTGGGGTTTACAGTTGAGCTATAATGTATACCTGAAATTAGATATCATTTGTTTTGTTTTACAGAAGTTTGAGCCTAAGAGAGCTTAACTTGCCCAGTGTAATAGAGCTAGTTCTGAAAATCTGGGGCTTGAACTGAAGCTGTTGGCCTTAAAGTCTGGGGAAAATAACATTTCCAATTAAATGCTTAATTGTTGAGATGATGCGGTCTCAAGAAATAACCACCTCACCTAATAAACAAATGATCTGAACGGCTGCTATGTTCTTTCTTATAGCAGGTGGTTGGCTTTCCCTACGTTTTTAAGTCTATGTAATACCAAATATCTGCATAGAAATGAAAAAAAATGGAGCAGCTAAATAGATATTTCAGTCCTGTTGACACCAGCACCTTGGATTCTCAGCAGATATTTTTTACATTTGCCTTTGACTGAAGACTAGGGCCATATATAATGTCTAGGAAAATGCATCTCGTATAAATATTGGCTGATGGGCGTGGGGGAGGGAGCAATACAGAGCTGGAATTTTAGGGCACCTATGACTCAGTTGCTTCAAATCTACCCATATTACATGGGTATTACATTACCCATATTACCTGTATTAGAGGTTCATAAGTTGCTTTCTTCCGTTCTCCCAGTCACTCTGGAGGTTAAATAGGGGAGGTTTTCTTATCCTCTTTTCATAGATGAGCAACTGGGGTTCAGAGGGATTAAGCCTCTGGTTCAGGTCACATAACCGATTAGCATTTGAGACAACCCGGGAACCAACGGGTCTCTGAATTGATGCTTGTTCCTCTCAGGGGTTCTAGCACCTTTTGCAAGAAAGCATGAAGTCTGACCTTGGATTTCTATACAGGCTTTGGGAGGTAGCCTGGCAGCTCCTCCCATCTCTGTGAAGGCGGTACCTTGCTCTTTCATTTGGGCTTTGCTATATCAGATTTCCCCTGGCAGTTTTAAAGCCACACATCCTTCTGCTTTCTGATTGTTCAGGTTTATTCTAACAGAGAGCTCAGAAGAGAAAGTTTGCACTGTTCATAGCAATCACACAGGCACGGCGCCGAGTATGAGGCACTTAATCAACAGTAATAAATATCCACCAACAGGACCTTGGGTCTCCTCACCTGCATTTCTGAAACCCTCTGCCCCAAAGCTGCAGTCCTTCGGAGGGGGGCTGCCTATATCTGCTCCAGGCACATGGTGCTTTGAGTCCGCGGAGATGGAGACATTGGGCACAGTAGCCGAGAGAAAATGGACTTGACGGAGACAGCATGAAATACACGAGCGGGATTAGACTGTCAGTGTAGACCGGAGAACATAAACCATTTCCTGTGTCACTCTCTAGCTCAAGGGCAGGGGCAGAGCAGAGGGGAAACCTGCAACTATAATTATGAAATATAAATTTATACATATATAAAGGGGAAGCCTGAGAGTGGATATTAACCACTAAAACTCCTTTTACATTATAAACACCACAGGGATATGAAAAAGCAGTGTGGGGATTAAGGGCATCTTTTTGCTTGGGGACTAATTTATTACTGTAGATTATGCAGTTAACGGAGAAAGGGAAAGTTGATACTTGGTTGTTTTTCTGTAAAAGTTAAATGTGAGTAACGGGAGGGTCCTGCCCCTGGCTGTAAACACTTGATGATGGCGAAAAAGGTGGCGGAGAGTTTATGGGAGCAAAGCACTGGTTTGAGAGACAGTGCTGGAATCTAGCCCTGGCCCTGCCACTGATTGCCTGGGAGCCTTTAGACAATTCTCTGTCCCTCTGGAAGCCTCAGTTTACTCAGCTGCAAATTGGAGAGCCTGAGTTCCATGATCTACAAAGGTCCCTTGGGCTCACATCTTTCTGGGAGTCAGGCCACACTTCCTTTTCCAGGACTTAAAAACTCCTCTGCTGCTACCTATAAGCACAGACTCTCTGGAAAGTTCTTTTGATCACGGATGGTGCATCGAAATCTTTTGAGCATCTTTAAACGGCACACACGCCCAGCCTCGCCCTCTGAGAATTTGAGCAAGCCTCAAGTGTGGCCTGGACATCTGTATTCAAGAAGAATGTAAAATATAGCAGTGTGTACATGTCAATCTCAAACTCCTAATCTATCCCTTGCCCCACTCTCCCCCTCGCCGTAACCATAAATTCGTTCTCTAAGTCTGTGAGTCTGTTTCTGTTTGTTTGTATCATTTTTTTTCAGATTCTGCATATAAGCGATATATCGTATTTGTCTTTCTCTGCCACACTTACTTCACTTAGTATATGATAATCTCCAGGTCCATCCATGTTGCTGACATGTACACATCACTGTATTTAAAATAGATAAACCAACAAAGACCTACTGTATAGCACAGGGAACTCTGATCAATATTCTGTAATAAGCTAAATGGGAAAAGAATTTGAAAAAGAATAGATATATGTATAACTGAATCACTTTGCTGTACACCTGGAACTAACACAACGTTGTTAACTATGCTCCAATATAAAATAAAAATATTAAAACGTTAAAAAATTAAAAAAGAAAAAAATTGAAAAAGGAATATATAAAATTAAAGTAGAATATTCATGTGGTAAAAAGCCAGACTGCCTGTGGGAGATATGATCGATTGTCTAATTGATACCCACTCCTGCTTCTTCCTGGCTAAGCATGTCCTGTTGTTGGCTGGGGTGGCCATGTGAAGTTGTAACCACCTACTCCTGGATTCTAGCATCTTTGGACGGGGAAGAGGAGTGTGCCATGTCAACCAATTCCGGCCAATAGGACGTAGAGGAAGTCTGTGTGGAGGATTCTGGGAAAGCACTTGTTTTCATGATAAAAGAGGACAGAAGCAATGGTGGCACTTGCCCTCTCTTTTCAGTCTTGGACATGGATGTGATAACTGAAGCAGCAACATCCATTCATTCATTGGTTCAGCAAATGTTTATTGAGCACTAACTCTGTACCAGGCAGGATTCTAGGGTGCTGGGGTACAGCTGTGAACAAAAAAAGTTCCCATCCTCCTAGAGCTGACATTCTGGTGCAGGAGGCAGACAATAACCAAGGTACACAGGTAAAATAGAGAGATGCTAGACGAAGATAAATGCTGTAGAGGAAAAAATAAAGCAAGGAAGGAGAGTTACCACGAGTGTAAGGTCAAGCTCATTGCACAGAAGTAGCCCTGTTATCAGGGAGCCAGTAAAACACTACCTCTGGACTGCTGGTTATGTCAGGCAAATAAACTGGTTTTGTTTAAGTCTCTGTTAATTGGGTTTTCTATTACTTACAGCTGAACTCCTGAGAGACAGTGTAGTGGGGTTGCAAAGAGACAAGGAAGTCCTCTGATTATTTCATCCCCACCCTCCAGAGGCACAGACTCCTAACAGTTTCTTGGCTGCCTTCCAGATATTTTCTATGTTAATATAAGCCATATAAGTATAAACTATATATAATCTCTCAATCTCTGTCTGTCTCTCTGTCTCTGTCTCTCTCCGTGTCTCTCTGTCTCTGTCTCTCTGTCTCTCTCTGTCTCTCTGTCTCTCTCTCTCTCTCTCTCACACACACACACACACACACAATTAATGACAGTATAGCATGGGGGTCGGAGGTCTGGATGTAGGCAGTCTATATGTATTGCATGATATACAGGCTGCCTATATCGTGGCTCCAACACTTTCCAGCCATGATTATCTTGAATAAGTTTCTTAATTCCTGTTTTTCAATTTCCCCATCAAGAAAATGAGAATAACAAGCTTACCACAGTTTCTTCTGACGATTTAATAGATTATTCGGTACAGCACAAAGAGCTGTCCCTGGTACATTGTGACCACTCAGAAATGTTTGCTACTTTATACACAATGAGTATCCTTCTATTCACTTGACCATCTACTTGTACCTCTTTCCAACATGCACATAGGTGTCCCTCTTTTGGACACGTGTGTATTATTCCTCAGTACAGAGATCAGTATTTTTTTCTCTTAATGTCCATTGGACATTTGAACGAGCCCTCCTGATGGAAGACCATGTTCTAAAAGGACTTATGTCACACAGAAGCTGGCTAACAGCACAAGGAGAATCAGCTGAGACTGACCTTCTTTCTTCTTTGTTAGCCTTCCCTTTACACGGCTCCCCATCTTCTACTCTCTCTCACCCCACTCTGTACACTTTCCCCTTTAGTTATGTGCAGAGCTAGGCACACTTACAGGGCAGCATTTATGATACATTCTACTTAGGCATTTAAGAATTGGACCTTTGCAGACTTTTCCTCCATGAGGTTGCATCTCTTGTTTTAGGATGGATGGAGAAAGAAAGAAAGAAAGAAGGAAGGAAGGAAGGAAGGAAGGAAGGAAGGAACCTAGAAGTCCTCTATCTACATAGACACATCATAGGTAATTTGGTGGCATTAATCCTATGAAGGAAGACGTATTTAAATAACAACTAGTCCAATGGGGGCACAGACATGAAATAAATCAGATAATAATACCATAACACGTTAAGTGTAATGAGGGAGGATAAGCATAAAGGGCAATGGGAGTGACTAATCTTAACTAATTGTGCCTTATAGCTTGTGCAGAAGATCGGGAAATGATCTGGCTGTGACAGGCAAGCTGGGTTTTTGATCAGAGAAGGAGGAGGGGTCATTCCAGGTAAGAGAGGAAATCAGCATAGGCAGAGCCATGAAGTGAGATATTGGGGATCATAATAGGGTATATGGGAAGGCATGGATGGGATGGGGCCAGAGAAGGTGTTGGGGGCAGACTGAAAAGGGTGTTGGGTCCCATTGAGTCTCTGATTAGCTGCTCTGGGACCTAGCAGTGTCATAAATGACAAAGCCTATGAGATATAGCATCTTCTAGAACTCTAACCCTTGCCCAGTACACACTGTCAGCTTGTTTCCTATCCCACCCTCCAAGCGGTACCATTCTGTAGGGGCTCCAAAAGAAAGTGACTAAAGTTGCTGAGTTTGGGAGAGAAATACAGAAAAGTAGGTCATGGGCAGTGGGAAGGCTGAAGATGATGTGCATCTGTCTCGAGGGTGTGTGCTTAACACAGGTATTAGTCAAGATTCTTTTGGTTGCTGCAACAGACGGAGCCTAGCTCAGTTAAGAACAAAAAGGTAAATGAGCAGTGGATGAAAGGATGAGTTAGAAATCCCACTTTAGGGAAACATATCCAGAGGTCTCAGCAAGAGGCTCAAAGACTTTCTCTCCAGAAGGCTGCCGTTAAGCAGTCTCGGCCTCCAATAGCTATGTCCCTTTTAATAAGTGTCATATCCCTGAGAGAGAGAATCTGATTGGTCCATTTTTGGTCTAGTATTATTATGGCTGGACCAATCATCTGTGGTCACAGAATGATGGGGTGATGGTCCAAACTTGGGCACTGAGGCTTGAGGGGTCACCTGTTATGAACCAAGCAGCACCACCCTCCCCAGTCCCAAATGGTGGATCAAAGAGTAAATCAGGGCAATCCTCAGGGGTGAAGCAAAGCTGTCCTCCATTCAGGGCTTGGAGGGGGGCAGCTGGAACTACCTCTGCTGGATCCAGGCCCCAAGAAATTTGGAATTCATAATTTACGAAGGCAACAGGGAGCCAACAGATCCACTCAGCACACATGAAATATTTCAAGTGAGGCACAAGGGACCTGGAGCAGGTCTTAGAGAAGACGGATTTACATCTGGCAATAAAATCCCAACTCCAGTAACCTTTGCACTGAGGTCTGGATTTTGTCTGGCTCTTAAAACTTTTAGAAGTGTTTTAGAGCATGAACTCTGTAAGGTTTGGAATGTCTCTTGCCTTCTCTCCCCCCAGTGATCGGGCTGCCATGATAAGGTTGGGGGGTGGCTACCTGTCATTCTCCCAGTCCTGGAACTCTTGGGTGATGTACTTAACGTTGCTGAGCTCCAGCGTCCTCACCTGTGAAATGGGGGTGCTCCTACCAACCTTAGAGGACGGTCATAGATACGAAATCCGGAACACATTTGAAAGCATTTTGTAAAGCAACAAATGAGTGAATGTGATTATTTTGTGATCTTGCTGGAGTTTGGTTTTAGAGGTAGAACACCCATTGCTTTGGGTCTCAGCTTTGCTTAGGAAAGTCACCTTGCCTCTCTGATCCTCAGTTTCCTCATCTAGAAAATGGGGACAATAGGGCCTATCTTGTGATGTTATTGTGAGGGTTAGATGATAATGCATGCAAGTGGTCTTGTATGGATCTGAGCACAGGGTGTAGGCACAGCACGTGATAATCCTCCCCAGCTCCCGTGGAAGTGTTCAAGAAGTCAAATCTAACATTCATGGTGAGTGCGGGTCTCTCCAGGCGCCAAGAGGCCTTTGGAGTCCCTATTTGTGGTAGATATTTCTAGCACTCACCTATATACTTCTCCTTTCCTTCTTGGTATACTGGAGACAACACTTCCAAGCCTCCTTGCCTTTAGACAGTGCCATGTTATTAATCTGGGCCACAGAATAATGAGTAATGTGAGTCACTTCCAGGCTGAGGAAATGAGAAGTCTCTGTATGAGATGCCCATGGTGCATCCCACCCTCCCCATCCCACCCCCCCAGGTGGTCACAAAGCACCGAGCTGATCTCCCTGTGCCATGCGGCTGCTTCCCACTAGCTATCTACCTTACATTTAGTAGTGTACATATGTCCATGCCACTCTCTCGCTTTGTCACAGCTTACCCTTCCCCCTTCCCATATCCTCAAGTCCATTTTCTAGTAGATCTGTGTCTTTATTCCTGTCTTACCCCTAAGTTCTTCATGACATTTTTTTTTCTTAAATTCCATATATATGTGTTAACATACGGCATTTGTCTTTCTCTTTCTGACTTACTTCACTCTGTATGACAGACTCTAGGTCTATCCACCTCATTACAAATAGCTCAATTTCCTTTCTTTTTATGGCTGAGTAATATTCCATTGTGTATATGTGCCACGTCTTCTTTATCCATTCATCCGATGATGGACACTTGTTTCCATCTCCGGGCGATTGTAAATAGAGCTGCAATGAACATTTTGGTACATGACTCTTTTTGAATTATGGTTTTCTCAAGGTATATGCCCAGTAGTGGGATTGCTGGGTCATATGGTAGTTCTATTTGTAGTTTTTAAAGGAACCTCCATACTGTTCTCCATAGTGGCTGTACCGATTCACATTCCCACCAGCAGTGCAAGAGTGTTCCCTTTTCTCCACACCCTCTCCAGCATTTATTGTTTCTAGATTTTTTGATGATGGCCATTCTGACTGGTGTGAGATGATATCTCATTGTAGTTTTGATTTGCATTTCTCTAATGATTAATGATGTTGAGCATTCTTTCATGTGTTTGTTGGTAGTCTGTATATCTTCTTTGGAGAAATGTCTATTTAAGTCTTCTGCCCATTTTTGGATTGGGTTGTTTGTTTTTTTGTTATTGAGCTGCATGAGCTGCTTGTAAATTTTGGAGATTAATCCTTTGTCAGTTGCTTCATTTGCAAATATTTTCTCCCATTCTGAGGGTTGTCTTGTTTATGGTTGCCTTTGCTGTGCAAAAGCTTTGAAGTTTCATTAGGTCCCATTTGTTTATTTTTGTTTTTATTTCCATTTCTCTAGGAGGTGGGTCAAAAGGGATCTTGCTGTGATTTATGTAATAGAGTGCTCTGCCTATGTTCTCCTCTAAGAGTTTGATAGTTTCTGGCCTTACATTTAGGTCTTTAATCCATTTTGAGCTTATTTTTGTGTATGGTGTTAGGGAGTGATCTAATCTCATACTTTCAAATGTACCTGTCCAGTTTTCCCAGCACCACTTATTGAAGAGGCTGTCCTTTCTCCACTGTATATTTTTGCCTCCTTTATCAAAGATAAGGTGACCATATGTGTGTGGGTTTATCTCTGGGCTTTCTATCCTGTTCCATTGATCTATCTTTCTGTTTTTGTGCCAGTACCATACTGTCTTGATTACTGTAGCTTTGTAGTATAGTCTGAAGTCAGGGAGCCTGATTCCTCCAGCTCCGTTTTTCATTCTCAAGATTGCTTTGGCTACTCGGGGTCTTTTGTGTTTCCATACAAACTGTGAAATTTTTGGTTCTAGTTCTGTGAAAAATGCCAGTGGTAGTTTGATAGGGATTACATTGAATCTGGAGATTGCTTTGGGTAGTAGAGTCATTTTCACAATGTTGATTCTTCCAATCCAAGAACATGGTATATCTCTCCATCTATCTGTATCATCTTTAATTTCTCTCATCAGTGTCTTATAATTTTCTGCATGCAGGCCTCTTGTCTCCTTAGGTAGGTTTATTCCTAGATATTTTATTCTTTTTGTTGCAGTGGTAAATGGGAGTGTTTTCTTGATTTCACTTTCAGATTTTTCATCATTAGTGTATAGGAATGCCAGAGATTTCTGTGCATTAATTTTGTATCCTGCTACTTTACCAAATTCATTGATTAGCTCTAGAAGTTTTCTGGTAGCATCTTTAGGATTCTCTATGTTTAGTATCATGTCATCTGCAAACAGGGACAGCTTTACTTCTTCTTTTCTGATTTGGATTGCTTTTATTTCCTTTTCTTCTTTGATTGCTGTGGCTAAAACTTCCAAAACTATGTTGAGTAAGAGTGGTGAGAGTGGGCACCCTTGTCTTCTTCCTGATCTTAGTGGAAATGCTTTCAGTTTTTCACCATTGAGGACGATGTTGGCTGTGGGTTTGTCATATATGGCCTTTATTATGTTGAGGAAAGTTCCCTCTATGCCTACTTTCTGCAGGGTTTTTATCATAAATCGGTGTTGAATTTTGTCGAAAGCCTTCTCTGCATCTATTGACATGATCATATGGTTTTTCTCCTTCACCGTATTTGTTAATACGGTGTATCACATTGATTGATTTGCGTATATTGAAGAATCCTTGCATTCCTGGAATAAACCCCACTTGATCATGGTGTATGATCCTTTAAATGTGCTGTTGGATTCTGTTTGCTAGTATTTTGTTGAGGATTTTTGCATCTATGTTCATCAGTGATATTGGCCTGTAGTTTTCTTTCTTTGTGACATCCTTGTCTGGTTTTGGTATCAAGGTGATGGTGGCCTTGTAGAATGAGTTTGGGAGTGTTCCTCCCTCTGCTATGTTTTGGAAGAGTTTGAGAAGGATAGGTGTTAGCTCTTCTCTAAATGTTTGATAGAATTCGCCTGTGAAGCCATCTGGTCCTGGGCTTTTGTTTTTTGGAATTTTTTTTTTTTTTTTTTTTTGCGGTATGCAGGCCTCTCACTCTTGTGGCCTCTCCCGTTGTGGAGCACAGGCTCTGGACGCGCAGGCTCAGCCGCCATGGCTCACGGGCCTAGCCGCTCTGCGGCATGTGGGATCTTCCTGGACCAGTGCACGAACCCGTGTCCCCTGCATTGGCAGGCGGACTCTCAACCACTGCACCACCAGGGAAGCCCTGTTGAAAGATTTTTAATTACAGTTTCAATTTCAGTGCTTGTGATTGGCCTGTTCATATTTTCTATTTCTTCCTGATTCAGTCTTGGCAGGTTGTGCATTTCTAAGAATTTGTCTATTTCTTCCAGGGTGTCCATTTTATTGGCATAGAGTTGCTTGTAGTAATCTCTCATGATCTTTTGTATTTCTGCAGTGTCAGTTGTTACTTCTCCTTTTTCATTTCTAATTCTATTGATTTGAGTCTTCTCCCTTTTTTTCTTGATGAGTCTGGCTAATGGTTTATCAATTTTGTTTATCTTCTCAAAGAACCAGCTTTTAGTTTTATTGATCTTTGCTATCATTTCCTTCATTTCTAATTTATTTGTTTTTAATTTAAAAACTCTTAGCCAATTATTATCATTGTTTGAGTGAAGCCCTTCTCGCTAACTTGATTTCCTTCTTTTTTTGTGGATCCTTAACCACTGCGCCACCAGGAAAGCCCTGTACTGAACATTTTGCTCTCCTCCCTACTTATCTCTTGAAGCCTTCTGCTTTGTGACCTGTCCACATTGCTTTATGTATGTCTAGTTCATTGTTCCTTACTACTGTATATATATATTCCATGTCGTCCCTTTTTATTAGCCAGAACATTGGATTTACCAGAACACCTTTATTCCCCAGCCAAGACTACTCTACAAGAAATATTGTCTTCATTTTCTACTGAGTAAATCAGTCATTAAATTATGACCTTTTGATGCAATTATAGCAATAATGATGGCCATGCCCACTTGCCCACATCGAGAATTATAGTAGGAAAGAGCTGAAAGCAAGCTCTTTGATTTTATGTCTCACTGTTATGTGTATGATTGCCCATGTGCGTGTGTGCTTTTGGCAATATGTACTTTCCTGTGTTTTAAATAAATATTCCAATTTCCATAATTTTAGTGAATTTCCATGGTGCATGAAAATATAAACTCAGGGCTATGATGTCAATTAGGACAATTCATATCCCATAATAAAAGCAGCCTTGAGTTTAGAGGCAGGCGATCTACATTCAAGTTTGGGTTCTGCCTCTTGTTAGCTGCGTGATTTCAGCCAAGCTGTTTAACCTTTTCTGTAAAGTGGAGAGTAATAAATACAGGGTTGTCACGAGGATAAATGAAATGACAGTTGGACATGCTATAGAAATGCAGCATCATATCATATTTTTTTGTTTCAGATATGGAGTTTTAAAACTGAATGTAACTGGCAAACATTCAAGGGCCTGCTCCGATGGTGCCCCTTTCCCATTTGTGCCTATGAAAGATGTTTCTAATTGAGCTGGACACAGCCTCACAATCCTTTTCAACTTAGCATTCATGGAAGACTACCAACTCATTAGGGATAACTTGCACCCCAAATTTTAATTTTTAGTTTTTGCCATCCATCATTTGGGCACTGTGTTGAGTCCACTAGGGAAGAGCAGAGATGAACATGTCCTAGGCTTGCCTTCAGAAAGCCTAAAGTTATGCAGGGGCAGCAGGCATAATTAGGTCCAAAACAAGACAAAGTATAATCTTATGATGAATCACCCAAGTGCTATGGATACACAGAAAAATGGGAAATGGATTCTACGATGGACATCATTGAATGTTTCTTGGAGCTGATAGCATTTCAGCTAAGGCTTCAAGGTCAGAGATGATTTGGGAGGTGCACACGTTGTGAAGAACATTCCAGGTAGGAGGAAGGGTCTAATCAAGTTTAAGATATAAGAAGTGCAAAGTGTGTGTGGAGAGTAACTAAATCTGGCTTAAATCCAGGTACCATACTGTAAGATAGACAAGATACACTGAACATTATGATAAGAAGTTTAGAGTATACTCTTCTACTTTTGCTACCACTATTAGTAATGTTACTAGTACAAATTAGTATTTATTGAGCACTTAGGCTGTTCAAGCACTGTGCTAAGCATTTTAGATACATGATCTCATTTGATAATCATAAAAACTCTATAAAATAATATATCAGTTAGCTATCACTGTGTAACAAACATTTCCAAAATTTAGTAGCTTAAATTTACAGTCATTTATTATTTTTCATGAGTCTAGAGAGGTTCTGCAGATCTGGATCAAGCTTGGCTGATTTCAGCCTCACTCATATGTCTGTATTCAACTGATGGGTCAGCTTGGGCCTGGCAGGTCTGAAATGACCTAAGCTGGGCAGCCTCTGTAGAATGCTTTCACATCCTTTCAGCAGGCTAGCTTGGGCTTGCTCACATGTCTTTTGTAGGATTCTGAGATAGAGACCAGAAACATTCAAAGCCTCTGAGGTCTGGGTTTGGAACTGGCACAGTCACTATTCTATCTGGCCAGCCCAGATTCTAGGAATGGGGAAATAGGCTCCACCTCTTGATGGGAGCTGCTGTGAAATCACATTGTAATCAATCTACCATAAGTAGTAGCTACTATTATTATCTTTATATTACAAGTGAAGAAACTGTGGTCACAGGAGGTTGAGTGTCTTGCCCAAGTTCATGTAGCTGGTAAGTGAAGAACCAGAACTTGTACTTAGCTTAGTTAGCAGGGAGAGCCAATATAGATCATGAGCATAGGAGTGATGCTTTCGGCAGACTGGAAGGAAGAAGTATTTCTATGGCTAAAAGCTGGCACCATGGAGAATGCAAACCTTGATTATTCCAACATCATTCCACCCCACTTTCAGCTCAAGTTGGCTTTGGGACATAGCATTCTCTTGGAGCACTGGGTGGTTATGGTATTGGCTTTTGAAAGACACTCTTACTGAGCCTGCCTTTGCTCCAGTCCCTTAATCCTCTGTGCCTTTCAGGAAGCCGAACGCTGTCCTTTCAGGGCACCTTTCCAGTATGTTCTGTGATTATTAGGCATCTCCAAGCTGAAAGGACCTGTCATTCCCAGGACTCATGCCACCCCAGCATCCCTGCACGGCAGCTAACATTGGCTGAGCACTCCGGAGACTGTGGAGAATTAGCGAGGACCTAGCATCCCAATCGCCTCACTTGCCATCGTTCAGAGATCTGGGTATGGTAACACGGGACCCTTCCCGGAGCCAGAAGCAAACCTGAAATCTAACCTTAATCAGATGTGGGCTTCAGAACTGGATACCTGCTAACTCTGGTGACTGGACGTTAAAAGGCATAACGTGGCTTGATTTTCTCCTAGGTCAAGTGCAAGAGACCTTTCATAAGTAAAGTTATTCAGAGATCACAAATTCAGAGCCACGGTTCCCATTACCATTGATTCCAGGTGGCCATCTGCCCAGGAGAGTCTGTGTAGCTTAGTGGGAGGTTAAGAGCACATGCTTTGCCAAAAGACAAACTCAGGGTCGAATACTACAGCCCATTTCCTTTCTGTGAAGTTCCTAGACAAGGAGCTTAATCTCTGTGGGCCTTGGTTTCCTCTTTATAAAATGAAAACGTTAATATCTGCTTCTCAGGGTCGGCATCAGAATTAGGTGAGCTGGTGAAGACCTCCCAATGGCCACTCTGATCAAGAGCACGGTTGCATCCTCAGAAGAGGGAAAGCTGAAATCTTGCAAAATCACCTAGGAAGAAGCCAAGTGCATGCAAAGAATCGGAGCATTCCTCTTCCAAGCCTTGATATTCATAATTAACAGTTCTGTCCACTACTAATGTGCTCTGCTTGAGGAGACCCTCTGTATCAGTGGTTCTCAAAACTGGCTGCACATCACAATCACTTGTGGAGCTTTCAAATATCTCAATGTCCAGGTCCATTGCAAGGCCAGTGAAATCAGAACCTCTGGGGTGTGGCCCAAGAATCAGTAGTTTTCAAATTCCTTAGGGTAGGAACTAGGGTAAAGTACGGGAGCTGCCTAGTGTGCAGAATTTAAGGAGGCACCCCCGGTCAGGTGCCAGCTCTGTGCTTGCAGGACCCTGAGAGTGAGTGCCTCCTTAAATGTTTCACACTAGGTACCTTACTCTGCTCACCCTGGTCCTGGCTCTGTTCCGAAGGTGACTTTAGTCATCAGCCAAAATTTTAGGAATTGTTAAATCTGTGAAATTATGTCATATATCCATGGGCCACAAAAGTGACCCTGTTCCATTCTGCTTTCTGGTTCTGTCTTCCTGCCTCTCCTCCACCCCCTCTATTATTCCCTGACAAATGGAATGAATTATTTGCCCCAGACTTCCAAATCACCAAAGTGTCCAGCAAACACAGTGTCCTTTAGTTAAAAGGACTTATTCTCTTAAGTATAGAGTTGAGCACATTTTTTTTCTTCATCATTTTAGGGGACCCCCCCCCCCACTGCACCCTAGTGACTTACCAAGAGTTTTAATAAACGATGTATCACTAACACTGGGCTTTTATAAGAATGGTCTACTAAAACCCCCCAAAACCCCCTTTATGTTACAGCCCTGATTGTTACATTTATTATGTTATGTTGTAGTAGGCTCTCCCTGTGAAAATAAAAATCAAGTTCGTTCATTGTTATGACACCTCATCACATAGAAAACCACCTGGCATATATAGTAGGAACATTCAAAAATGAATGAACGAATGAATGAATAGTCCAATGTTTAGACTCCATTTTATCTTTTCCCTTTGGACCAAGTGGTCCAATTTCATCATTGTTCTCTCTTGGAGCTGCTTGAAGGCAGGGATGGATGGTCAGAATCACGTTTTGTACACAGTAGGAGGGCAGGAAACATTTAGTACAATGAGACAAAGCACCAGTGCCCCTGGAACCCATGCCCTCTCTCTCGGCCGGGGAGTAGCTTAAAGAAGCTTCCCTGAAAAGGTGCTGACAATGGCTCAGGATTCTAAGAAGAGAAAAGCCTAGCGCTGGCAACAGGAGCTGCTCCTGACCTGTAGTGGGGAAGGCTGGCCCAGGCTGTGGCTTGAGAGCGGGCCAGCAGAGGGGGGCAGCTCTGGGACTCTCCTGCTTGGGGAAGGCAAGCCATGGCTTGGAAGAGAAGAGAAAGGAGACCTCTTCTTGGCTCCCCAGCTGGCATCTTAGGGTCTGAGGTTGAGTTTGGAGAGGAAGGGCTGGAGGAGAGGCCCTGAAGCTCAATGTAACATCAGCTATGCTCCCAGCTGCCTCTCTTTGAGGACATACATCTAGGAAAGAGGCCTGCAATTCAGACTGGTGGAGCAGCAAAAATCTTTTTTTTATTAAAATGCTTTGTGCTGCAGGATACCGGGGAGTTAAGCTGATCTGTCTCTGAGAGTGTGTTTGCCTAGAGCGCACTATTAGATACTTTGTCTTCTTTAAAATAATACTAAGAGATGGGCTTTATAAAGTCTCTCTGTTCCTGCCCTATATTGCCATCTGCAGAAACGGGGCCAGGAGAGGAGACCATTGGCCCTGCTGGGAAGGGCCTTGGCGTACCACGAAGTGAGGGCTTACCCGCTGCCTGGATCCCCAACAGCGGGCAAGCTGGAGCAAACAAACTGGTTTGATTCTGGAGACTAATTTGTGAAAACGCAGCGTTATCCGCCAGGACAAAGATAGTGCTGCAGCGTCTCCACCTCCTGCTCCAGATGCTATCAAATCGTTCATAGTAGCATTCCTCTTGGATAAAAGATTTTATCGAGATCATTTATTTATAAAGAAAATAGTGCCTATAATGGCATCATTACGTCCCCCGTTAATCAGCCCTCTCGTCTTTCACACTGTGTTCAAACTCATTAGTATTTGGAAGATAAAATATATACACTTGGTTATCCTTGGGCACCTCATGATTTAAAAAGGAAGAAGAAGAAAAAAAAACCCTGACAGCAAATCCTTGAAAGTGATTGCTTTTTACGGGCTCTGTGCACGGAGTTTTGTGTTTCTCTGAGCATGTAAAGGCGTCTCATAACACACATTACACTGGTAGCCTCGGCAGGTTTTAGTCATAAATATAACCACTCTCTTAAGCGGTGCAATATGTATTATTTTTCTCCTGTGAACTTGGGGCCTCACAACATTATTCTCCAATTGCAAATAATAAAATGTGGGCGAGATCGGTATTCCTAATTCAAGAATCAACTAGAAGAAATGTCGTGTTTAAAACTGCATGAACACAGAGACAGACTGATACACTGGTGGGTAGCGAGCGACTTCTCTTTCTGCCCCAATTTGAAGAACTGCCTAAGCCCTGCATTTCTCCATTTAAATATCGCTTGGGTTGCCACAAAGAGCCTTTGTACTTTATTCTGAAGAGCTGTAGGCATAGGATTATGTGTTCTCCCACATCTTATTTTAGGTACCAGCAGCAAAGTATACCAAAGGCAAATTTATGTTTAGGGCTATCAATAAAACATAACTGAGAGTCTGCTAAATTAGTAATCATGAAAAACCTAGCCAGATCGCTCATTCTCTCTCTTCCTCTCTCTCTGTTTTTAATATTACAAAGCAAGTTTTAAAGTATTTGCCTTTGGTGTGAGGGAGGTCTCCTAAGACAATGTATACTTAAATATCTCAGAGGTACCTGCAGGCCTTATTTTTGGACTAGGGTATCAAGGGAGAGCTAAACTAAAATCTAATAATGGTTTTAAGTTAAATGCCTTCAAGTACTGCCAAGGGCCTTTACTATCAGATGTCCATCACGAGAGGCATAATTTATCAGCAAGATGGAAAAGATAGTGTTTGTCAGCAGTTATTATTAACTCAAATGAATAGATAGTCTTGCCCGGGCCTCTGAAAGCTCTGTTTCAATCTCACGGACACCAAAAAACTACACATGAAACCATTTAGCCAAGAGGGAAAATTACTCCCCATCTTACCACAATGACTCTGGATTTTTCTGAAGGGAACATAAACAGTAAAGCAGAAAGGAAGATGCCCGCCATGAGGCAGTGTCGGGGAGGGTGAGGTCCAGCCCAAGAGAGAAAGCTCTTTCTTTATGATGGGTTTTATATCCAGAGGGAAAGCTTTTCTCGTCATCGGGGGTCACTGAGCCATCTGGTACCCCCAGAAGGCGGCACGCAGACAGGAGTCTGGGTGTGGTTTCTTTTTGGTGCCTAAATCATTTGCAAGAAGTCGAAGGACTAGAAAACACAGACAATTATCTCTCTCGGCTGCTAGGATATGAGGGCTGGAAGACCTCCGAGATCAGCTGGCAGAGTGGTTTTCATTTTCTTTTTAGCCTCAGAACTCTTTCTTCTTTCAAAATATCATACTGAACTCTGATTATAAAAGAGATAAAAGCAGAATGCTCTGGTTAAGGTACGGATGGGGGTTCAAAATCCCACCCTCTGAGCCCCAGACCCTCCTCCTACAATAGCTTCTGTGAAGTGACTAAGGGTTCAGCAGAACATAAATTTAAAACCACTGCTTTATTAGCTTCGCTCGCTCCCAACCCCGAGATTCAGAGAGGGGAAGGGACTTGTCCAAAGTCACACAGCTGACACAAAGGGCAGAGAAGCACCGAGTAATGCCAGTCATGGGCTTTGCCTGCTTTAGTTATTAAGATTCAAAAGCACATAACTTGGACTTCCCTGGTGGCACAGTGGTTAAGAATCCTCCTGCCAAAGCAGGGGACACGGGTTCGAGCCCTGGTCCGGGAGGATCCCACATGCCACGGAGCGGCTGAGTCTGTGCGCCACAACCACTGAGCCTGTGCTCTAGAGCCGCGAGTCACAACTACTGAGACCCCAAAGCCACCGCTATGAGAAGCCCAAGCACCGCAACGAAGAGTAGCCCCCGCACTCCGCAACTGGAGAAAGCCCACGCGCAACAACAAAGACCCAACACGGCCACACCTTGCCTGCAACATGCTTTGCCAGCTTCAGAAGCCGTGCATATTCACGTGGTTCTGTCTTGCGCATTTCTTGCTTTATTCTTCCTGGCAGTGAGCAGCCAACCTTATCATCAGCAGTTTTAAAGATGACATGTAACCCTAATGATGATTTCCACCTCATCATGTTTTTTTTTTTTTTTTTAACATTGGAGGCTTGCATGTATATTTCATCTCTTCAGTTTACCATAACTCTAATAGAGAAGCTGGGACTTTCCCTACTGTTTGGAAATCCATGGTGTGTAGGTTCAGCACCTCCCAACAGTTCTACTCACTTCAGCCACGTGGCTCCAGCGGGAGCAGCCTGGTTTTCACAAAATCCCACCCCACTGACCTCCGTGGATCAGCATTGGATGCTGAGCGGAACCGTATGACACGAAGTGCAGAAGTTGTGACTCAGCCATGTTCCCTAACAAGGGGGATTTTCATTTGCGGTGAGGGTTTGGGGTGTGGAATCATGTGAACACGGTGACTCACGCTTGATCTAGAGCAAGTCACTTAGTTGCTCTTTCTGTCTCTGTTTCTTTATCTATAAAATGAGGAAGATAATAGTACCTGTCTCATAGCGTTATCGCAGCTAAACACTTGATAAGAATGCAATTTCTAGGACCTGGTCCCAGAGAATCAACTTTCAATTCACTCAGTGTATCAGTTCAGGAATGTGTTGGTATAAGTGAGCAGGGAAGTGGCCAGAGGCTGCAAAGAGTCAAGGAAGATGAGAGCCAGAAGGGTATTAACCATTGACCTTTCCCGTGAAAATTAAAATGGAAATCCTTCATCCAGGCAGGTGGTTTCAGTCTGGGGCCCTGATGGGCACATGCTGCTGTTATCTTCTGCTTGGTGTAGCATCTCTGTAAATTTCTGAGTCCCTTGATGCGATAAAAATCTTAATATTCTCTGAGTCTGTGAGCATCTTTCCATCAATATCATCCTCATCCCATTGTGACAACAATACTCTTATTCTCTTCTTTCCATACACTCCGCTAGCTAGTTGGGTTGAGATTTTAGCCCTGGCAACCAAGGGGCCCACACTTGTAGATACATCTGATTCCAAGCCCAAAGATTGAATTCCCTCCTGTTGACGCATGTCTTTTACTGAAGTACCATGATTGGGTTGATCTACAGGCAGAATTTAATACATTGTCTCAAACATTTTCTAAGTACCTCCTGGGAAATAAGGGGTAAATAGCATTATCCTGTGGTAAGGGTTCCAAAAGAGAGAGGAGAAAAAGGTCTGTGGGAGTGTGAGGCCAAGGGGGATTGCTTCTGGCTTGGGGAATTGGGAAAGGGCTCACAGAGAAGGTGGCTTTTGCTCTGGGTCTTGAGGAGAAGGGGAACATCAGTGAGAGAGGTACTGGACCAAGACAACGCGAAGTATGCTAGAGGCAGCAACTTTTCCTTAATGCGACGCAACCTTGAAGCCACAGAGCGAGGTCTGACAGTACCAAGTGCTAATAATAATGGATGGCATCTTTTGGATGCTTCCTATTGGGCAGATTTCTTTTGTGTGCTTTACACATATTCTTTCACTGGATGCTCACAGCACCCTGTGATATATCCTGAATTATTCCCACTTTGCCTAAGAGTTCACATGTGTCAGTGGTAGGGCTGGGATGCAGCCTCCTACCAGGTCATTGGACAGCTCGTATCCACTAACTATACTTAATGGTCCCAAATGCATAGTTCCACGCCCTGGGGAGATGCTGGTGAATAGGAGAAGCATGGTCTCTGTCCTCTTGGAGTTCACAGTTCAGTGTGTGTTGGTAAGAATCCAGACTCAGCTCTTTCTCATGTTGTTGTTTTTCTGGATACTGGTTAGATATGGCAGAATCCTCACCCTTTAGTGTTGTGTTTGTGTGGCTTTTAAGTTTGCCTGAGGACCTTGGTGGTTACAGCTCTAGCATGCATTTTCCCACCATCCCCCACTTTCCCAACAGCCCCTGATTTTTGTGATTCTGGGCAGGCTGATAGCACCCCTGGCCCAAGGTGGAATGTGAGTGAGACCAGGTTAAGCCAGTCAATGCATTCCCTCTACTGGCTTCAGTTACTGGGTCAGGAGTGGAAGGGTGAACTCAGTTGGCCTGATTATATTGGTTTTCTGGTCTTTGGGAATACTGAGATAAAGGTTCTCTTTCTTCCTCTCCAGGACATGAACAAAGAAATAGGAAGCTCTCTAAACTACTGAAAGCCATCTTAGGACTGGGTGAAGAAACTCTGGCTGAGGTTGGAGTCATAACCAAGCAAATGGAGCTGAAAAATCAAGAGAGAGAAGCTGGATCCTGGTGACATCGCTGGGCTCCTGGATCACGCCTCACCTGAAGCCTCAGTAGTTCCACCTCTGGATTTTACAGTCATGGAAGACAGTTTGAGTCAGGTGTCAATTGGAATCCAAAGCCTACAGCTTAGGAGGCTGTGGGGGCCACTGTTGGCATGGAAAATTCTCCTGTGAATCCCAGTCTGCTACCCAGTCTTCATGTGACCTCTGTTCTCCAAGTCTCAGTTTCTTTATCTGTAACTGGAGAAGACCAGATTGAAACAACAGCAGTGACGAGGTTGGTCATGATGGCCGCCACGTCTCAGGCACTGTCTGCTTCCATCTGCTTTGCTAAGGGCTTTTATACACAATATCTCATTTAGTTGGTCCAAGAACCTCATGAAGTAGTAATATAGGGAAGCTGATGCCCAGAGAGGTTGAATTACAATGCAATTAATAATTGGCAGAGCTGAGATGTGATTCAGGCATCTAACAATGACTTTTTTTTGTTTTGTTTTGAGACCAGCTTTTTCATTGCAAAACTTCTTGTATGTCTGTGAACATCTAGGTCTACTGCTATGTTATTCGCACTTTATTCCCCCAGCACCAAGCATAATGCTTGTCAAAGAGTAGACGTCTAATTCCTATTGGTTGAATGAATGAATGAATGAATGAGTGGCCAGAGGAACTCCAAGAGCCCACTCAGCTCTAAAGTCCTTTGAAATCTGCCTTGTGCTCTTTGCCTAATGAGAGTTCCCAGAAGCATTTCTCGAGTGAAGGGCAAACTCCTTTCTCCTCCTCTGAACTGGTGTTTGCTCCACTGTCTGTCTCCCCCTAATGAGGGGACACAGCCCAAGGGGACCGTGTCTCCAGGCTAATGACGTTGTGGTTGCTCTGACCACACGGTTCAGAATATTCAGGCCATCGCTGGTGTTTTACATCTTGCCACTGTTGCCCTTGTCAACTTCCAAGGGCACGAAGCCATGGCCCAGTGGGCTGGCCCTTCCAAGGTCAGCTTGATGGCAAACACAAACTTAATTGAGCTGGAATAATAATATTTTTCCTTTGCCTGATGTGCAGGTGACAATACTTAAAATATCGACATGCCTTAATACTTTTAAATTCAGTTGTTTGCTGATCGGCCGCAGCTACTTAAATTGACCAATCTATCTTGCCCAGCTGGAGATCAAGGGATCAGCACTTAATTTCATTCCCTGAATAAAGAATTTTTTTTTTATATCCACATGGAAATATCAGAACATGAAAGGTTAAATCAATATGGAGTTTTACATTGCTTAAAGGGCATTTGCATCAAAGCAGCCCTGAATGCAATTCACTTGTTTAATGAATTTTTTATGCTTATTTAATGAATTTCACAAAGGTTTGGTGTTTTTCATAAAATGGATAAGGACTTCCAGTTTTATGAAATAATAAAAATGGAACTGAAGTTATGAAATGAGCAATCTCATTAGTTAGGCATGATATATTCATATGAAAATGTACATGTCTCTGTATTATTGCCTGGGCACCATTATGCGAACAGTGGCTTGTTATAATAGCATGGCAAATATTCCTGTAGTTAAGATATCAAGAAGTGACAGAAGGAAATTGCATTTTCTCCCCATTTCTAATAATGACATAATTAATGCTCATTTAAAATAATTACCTGGGCATTGTTTCCCAGGAGTGCTGAGGTCTAACTCGATGGTAAATGGGTCTTGAGATTCTTTTGAACCTCAATAACTCAAATGACATCCCTTGCTTTATAATTTGTTATTTGTTGAAGTAACAGTGATCTCCTGACTTTCCATTTTGATGTCCTGGTGCACAAATAGAATATTCCAGACTAAATTGATCAAACTGTCCACATACAGAAGAAATATCTTGTGTCCTAATAGAGAGAGAGGGAGAGAGAGAGAGAGAGAGAGAGAGGGAGATTGATTGATTGTGTAATCAATTCCTCAGCTTTTTTTGGGGGGTTGTATATTTCCTTGGATATTAGGCTTTTTACTGGGTGTCCAGAGTTTGGTGAACTGGTTTTGTCCTATTGACTCATCTTTGATTTTCAGAGGTTGGAAAGCATATAGGTTACCAGCTGAGGCTTTGGAACACAGCTCTATGCCTTACAGCTATTTGACCCTCAGCCAGTTACTTAACCTCTCTGAACCTCAGCCACAAAATAAGGATCATACTTGGTATGATCCATGGTAGTTCCTGCCTCAGAAGGTTGTGGGCAAGACTAAGGAAGTCTATGCGCGAAAACTTCTTAGCATGGTGTCAGGCATCCGGTAGACACCCTGTGATATCAGCTGTTGTCATAGAAGCTGTTGGTAAGAAGCTGCACCTTGAGTTTGCTGCCTGTTCTGGTGTGGAGTCTGGACAGAAGTTATGAATCAGTGCTAGGCAGGCCCTCAGTGGGGAAACTCGAAACTGTTTCATCACTCTTTCTTTGCCTATTCAAGAGGACAGGCAGCTGGAATGCTCCTCTGGCATTCAACACTGGTGTCAACCTCAGCAACATTAATAATACAGTGCAACCGAATTAATTCTGGCTCCTCTGATTTCACAGAGCAGATAAATTCAAATGAGCACGTCAGTGAGCGTGTCTGGGGCACCCACTGGGTGCTGGGCTTTCCCTAAGAAAAGGGGAAGGCAGAGCTCCCCATTCTCAAGGAGTATGTAATCTTGGTAGGGCAACATGGGAGAGCCAGGATACAATTTTACTACCAATAAAACTTCTTATATCTGCATAGCACTTCGTAGTTTTCAAAAACCTTTCAAGGGACCAGCTTACCCCTTAGGACAGTTTTGACAGTAGGTTGAAATAATTTCATTGGATGCAGAGAGGTACGTAGCACTGTGGTTAGCAAATTGGTCCCTGCAGTTAGAACTGAGTTTTGGAACCAGCTCTGCACAGTTCTAGCTGTGTGGTTTCCCGCAAGTCACTTAACCTCTCTGAGCGTCAGTTTCTTCGTCTTTTAAATGGAGATGATAAGAAGACCCAGTAAATTTGTTGGCATTTAAGACACATCGCCCTGACTTTCCTCCACACCCTGAAAATTACTGTGTGTCCAATGTGCCCATATTCCGGGGGGAAATGAGTGTTAAAGAGAGAAAGTAATGGAAGATACTACCCCCCAGTGGTGAAGTTAGGGAATTCAAAACCTCACAGCAAAGGTAAGAGTACCGTTGCCTTTTGGTAGTGGAGACAGTGGGTAAATATTTACTTTGCAAAATTTTTTAAATAAAAATTTAAAAAAACAGGTCACCTGAATGATTAGAGTTTCAGTTATTTCTGCTGTTTTCTAGATACACTGACATATTATAATGTGTATGTATACATATATATACACACAAACATATGCACATGTGTAATTTTCAAAGCTGTGTCATTTTATACTCTTTCAAGAGCATAAAACGATCACTGAATATCCAGAAATTATGACTTTCTACTGAATTCCACTAAGTACAATAAGTCTATTGTACTTATAATAATAAATGTAAAATAGTAAAACTATAGAGTAATATTCTTTCCCATATAAAATCACTTTAATATCATCTTTAATATAGACAGTAAAAGTACTCAGCTTCTTCCTCTTCCTCTACATTTTCTTCTGGTATTCGGGGGAATCATAGTATAGAGTGTTAATAATAATAACACTAATAATATTTCTTTAAACTCAGGTCTTAACCCCCAAGATGAGAGACCCTTCTAAGACAGGGCACTCTCTCTCACCTTCACATGTCTGCATCTTCACTGAAATTTCACATCTTCGGTTCTCCATTGGAGCACACCTGGAGACCTTTGTGACCTACACAAGCCCACAGCTCTAGCCGGAGAACTCACAGGTCAGGGGCAGGCCCAGGAATTACACTCTTCATCTGTGTAATGAATTACACCCCTCTCGTAATTCTGATTTGTCCCTTTGATTCGAAAGCAATAGGTAAGAAACCCTGAAAGAACGCAGCACAGATTCCAAACAAAAATGATGAGGGAATAAAGATAACCTTTGTTCAGCAAGGCTAGGAATAAAATCTGCCTTCCCTCACATCTTTTCACTCATCATTTTAGATATCAGCGCCTCAAATTTGACAATGGCCTCATTTTACTTTACAAGAGAAGATGCTTAGATTTATAGGTAAGCTCACCTATCCCACCCCACACCTCCATCTCCCACACTGGCTCTCCAGGTGTTCAGGCCCACACCTGGGAATCACCCTTGACTACCCTCTGACTCTCATCCCAGTCAGATGGGGGCTTCTCCTCAACACCCCTGCGCCACCCCGAACACACACAGCCCACGTCAGCAAATCCTGTTGGCTCTGCCATCGGTATCTACCCGGAAACTTTCCCACCGTGTCCATCACTCCAGGTCACTGTCACACTCAGCCTGCATCGTGCAGCAGTGTCCTGCCTGCCCTTCCCTTTCTTACTCCTGCCCCCTCAGTCTGTGTCCCAGAAAAAAAGCCAGAGTGACGCTTTTAAGATGTAAACCAGATCCCATTATCCCTGTGTTCAAAACCATCTCGGAGTAAAAGCCCAAGTCCTTCTGGCAGCCTGGCCATCGCACGGGTCTCCTTCCCCAAACTCTCAGGCCCCGTTCACCTTGCACTGGCCTGGCGCTCTGCCTGGAGCTCTCCTTCCCGCTATCTGTAGGTTTCATTCCCTCCCCGAGAGGCTTTCTTAGCACCCTCTCCTCTAAGGAACTCTCTACCCTTACTCCCTCAATCTGCTTGATTTTCTGCCGTTCTTAGGGTCACTTACCATAGCACATGTTCACACGTTTCTTCGTTTGTCTGTCTGCGTTCCTCACCAGAACTTGGGGGCTCAGTGCTATATCTTTACTGCCTAGAGCAATGTGTATAGTACGTGGTGGATGCACATTTGTTGAATGAATGAATAAATGAATGAATGAATGAATATCTAGGCCCCAGGACAACCCATATTCATTGTCTGAAGCTATCTCCCTGTCTCTGCCCCAAACATAATTCGGAGACAAACAGGAACTCACTTCAATCATGCCTGCATCTGACTTACTCTCCAGGCCTGGGGAGGGGAAGTACCCAGTGTGGCACTAAACATATTCAGACCCCAGGCCAGCCCTTTAAAATGCTTGAAAGACAAAAGCCCAAACAGAACAGAAACCATCTAATCCTTGAGCTTTTTCCCTCCTATTGGCCTTGTCCTCCTTCGAGGAGAGAGTCATTTATAAAATTCAGTTCAATGAGGTTTCCAGCTAATTGAGGCTTTCCTGAATATCCTATTTGGTGCGTTGATTAAGCACCTCTCTGTGCTTTGTGCCACAGAGGGCTGGGAAGTAAAACAGTGAACAAGACGAGGCCTGTGCCCTCCAGGTGCTGACAACTCCAGCGGGGAGGGAGACAGACACACAAGAACTCATAACCCAGGGCAGAGAGAAGGGCAAGTTAAGCAGAGCTGACAGCTCTGTGCTTGGGGCCAGGAGGGTCCGTGACATCAACTCTTGTTCGGTCCAATTTATTGCCACCGCTATTACTAATCTAATAATAATAATAATTTCTAGTAGGCTTGCCTTCTTTGATATCAAAGGGTAATTTTTCTACTGCCAAAATGAATGATAAAAGAAAACAACTCCTTGGAATTAAAAGCAGTTGTGCTTACTGATGGTGGAGAGAGGCATGGGCTCTTTCTTCTTGGGAGAGTGGGGAGGCGGGGGTGCTGGTGACTATCTCTTTAAGGACCCACTCCCCCCAAGGACCTCCTCTAGCAGAGAGAGTATCATGGCATATGCAGGAATCAAAGTCACATTGGGTCGGTCTCTATCAGCTCTGCCATTTAATGTTTAACAGCTGGGAGGGAAAATGTCCTGAAGCTTTTCAAAATAAATGAAGACATGCATTCCAGGTTTGTGGTGAGAATGGCGACAGGGCTGGCATCTCACACGTTCTGGGGGCCCGAGTCGGCCAAGGCGCACGGCGGTATCCAGGAACCCCATACTACCCACAAGAAGACCTCAGGGGGGATTTCTTGGGGCCTGGCTTGCCTGGGCATGGTTCCTAGATTTCAAAGACTGCTTGACACAGGGGATGGGTCAGCATTTTCCAGCCTCATTTTCTGTCGTATTCCTTTAGCCCTGGACCCACATCACCATCTTTGTCAAAACCATTCTCGGTTGCTGGGCGGGATGGATCCGCTGTTAGATATTAGGGCAAACGTTGAAAATAACTATGGATAGACTATAGCAGAAAGCAGGCCTTTGTCCTCTCCTGTGACTCATGAGTAATGTGGCATGCATGTTATATTTCAGGTGTACCAAGTGCGATTGGCCTTGGGACGGTCAGGTAACGTGTGCGAAGTGGGCCAGGTTTTATCACACGCACGCATTTTGTGAGAGGTGGAGTGTCGGCCGAACGGCAGGCCCTGTCTCCACGACGGAGAACAACCATTACTCAGCCCCGTCAGCTGCTGCCAGGGAGGAATGCGGTGGGCCCAGGCAGGAATTTGGATTTTCATGTGATCCAGCAGCCCGGTGAAACCTGCCTGTGGGCCACTAGGGCTGCAGTTTGCAAACACTGTCATATATCAGTCAAAGCTATCTCTAAAAACTTGATTATAGGTGGCATTTCCATCTATGAACGTTCTGCCTTGTTGGGTTATATGTGGGGCTTTTAACACAAATAATCCTTCATAGTTGTGCAGTATTTGACCATGTAGGAAAGAAAGTACCTTCATAATGATTACAGGTCCCACTTTACAGATGAAGAAGAGCTTCTTTAGTGATATCCGTGTGGTTAAGAGGTGAGGCAGAAATCCTGAGCCTAAGTTCTTTCTCTAAGTATAAAAGGCTTTGGTTTTTTCCCTGCTGTTTAAATATGCCATCGTGCGGTGTTAAACATGGCCACAAATCTTTGGACCCTTCTCCTGTCAGAGATTGGTCTGTTTCCCCTCACTTTGCATCTGGGCTTGTCTGGAACTCTTTGACCAATAGAATGCAGAGGAAGTGACATTCTGCCAGTTCTGGGTGTAGTCTTTAAGAGGATTGGCGGTTTCTACTTCCTTCTTCTTGGAGTCTTGAGCTGCCTTGTGAAAAGTCTGACTAGCCAGCTGGAGAAACCATGTGGAGAAACTCTGAGACTACACAGAGAGGGAGCGGACCTGGCTGAACCAGCCTTCCGACTACCCCACCAGAAGACCAGACTATGAGGGAACCTTCTTGGTCCCTCCAGACCACCCAGCTGCCAGCCGAACACCATGGAGGGACCCTTTCAGCCCATGGCCTATGGCACAGAAGCATCTCTCGTCTGAGGTCTGCTCGAATTGCTGACACAAAATATAATAATCACATTAAATAATAACTTGGTTATTGTTTTAAACCATTAAATTCCAGGGAAGTATGTCATACAGATAACCAAAACTTACCTGCATAACTGCCATAGCACATCTCTGAATGCGGTACTATTGTATCTATCATCTACCTATACCTATCTATCTATCTATCTAACTATCTATCACCTATCTATCTATCTATCTATCATCTATCTATCTATCATCTATCACCTATCTATCTATCTATCATCTATCAATCTATCATCTATCTATCATCTATCTATCACCTACCTATCTATCATCTATCTATCACCTATCTATCTATCTATCATCTATCACCTATCTATCTATCTATCATCTATCTATCATCTATCTATCTATTTATCCCTATTTATCTATCATCTATCTATCAATCTCTTATCTATCATCTATCTATCATCTATCACCTATCTATCATCTATCATCTATCAATCTATCATCTATCTATCTATCATCTATCTATCTATCATCTATCCATCTATCATCTATCTATCTCTCATTTACATAATATATCAATATCAATATAGTAATTTTGAAGAGGGCAGAAAAGCACAAAAAAGAATTGAGCTATCTGAAGATTGTCACTAGGAATACCTATCCCTTCAGACCTTTTCCTTTTTCTTTTTTTTCTTAACAAAATTGAGGTCATACTGGGCTTACTGCTTTGTAATCTGCCTTTATCACTTAGTATGTTGTGACCATTTTCCCACGTGATGAACATTTTTTCCGATGTGATTTTTAATGGCTGCACAGAAAATTCGTGTGATGCATATGCTATGATATATGTAACCAATTTCCTATTGTTTGAATGTTTAGATTGTTCCAAATTTTCTGCATTTTCTGCATTATAAATATTGTTGCAATCAATGTCCTTGACCATAACCACTAATTCATATCACTGATTATATTTTAGGATGCACATGTGCAAATGAAATGGTTAGGTATAAAGTTTATGTATATTTTTCAAGCTTTTGAACATTGGGAAGTTGCTCTGTGGACTACAGCAGTAGTTGAAAAGGATAATTTTTTAAACTGTCTTTTCAAATTCTGAGTCTTATTATTATTAGTTTTTTACAAAATATTAAGTAGAGTTCCCTGTGCTATACAGTAGGTCTTGTTTATCTATTTTATATATATAGTAGTGTGTATATGTTAATCCCAACCTCCTAATTTATCTGTCCCCACACCCCCCTTTCCCCTTTGGTAACCATAGGTTTGTCTTCTATATCTGAGTCTCTTTCTCTTTTGGAGATAAGTTTACTTGCATCTTGTTTTGTTTTTTTTTTTAGATTCCATGTATAAGGATATCATATGATATTTGTCTTTCTCTGTCTGGCTTACTTCACTTAGTATAATAATCTCTAGGTCCATCCATATTGCTGCAGATGGCTTATTGCACTCTTTTTTATGGCTGAGTAATATTCATATATATATGCATATATATGCATATATATATGCATATATATATATATATCTATCTCACATCTTCTCTATCCATTCATCTGTCGATGGACATTTAAGTTGTTTCCATGTCTTGGCTATTGTAAATAGTGCTGCAATGAACATTGGGGTGCATGTATCTTTTCAAATTATGGTTTTCTCCAGATCTATGCCCAGGAATGGGATTGCTAGATCATACAGTAGCTCTATTTTTAGTTTTTTAAGGAACCTCCATACTGTTCTCCATAGTGGCTGCACCAATTTACATTCCCACCGACAGTGTAGGAGGTCGTCTCTGTCCAAAACTTTACAAATGTGGATCCTTGATTCATACCACACAGCACTCCCACAAGATATTCCATGAAAAAAATCTTTCTGGGTCAAATATGTTTGTACAATGATGCATTCTATACTTCCCTCTTACAGACTCGTTACACCCATTAGCTTATTTAAGGTTCTGGAAAGTTTTGCCTAATGAAATCTCATTTTATTTAATTCAATAGCTTCCAATTATATTGGACTACCAGAACTCTTTTGTTTTTCTTTTACATAAAATATTTGTGTAAAATACACAAATTTCACTCAAGCCACAGGCTCAGGTTGTGCAAAAATGTAACATTCAAAGATGTCTTGTGTTAGTCTAATTTATACCTTGATCCCTCTTTCATTTAATAACACAAAACTTTATTTTTCCTAAAAGATTTGTCACTGATTTTTTAATGCATTGAATAGATTATTTTTATATAACAATACAGTCATAGATTATAATTTTAAAAATACAGTGAAAAGTTTTTCTGTCACCCTTTCCCCAATCTGCCCAGTTTCTATCATTACTCTGAGCACCCATTTTTGTTTTGTTTTGTTTGTTTCTTGTGTGTCCCTTAAAATATCTTCTTGCACACTCAAACAAATACGAGTTTATTTTCTTATTCCCCTCCTAATAAAATACTGCACCTTGATCCTTTTCACTTAATATATTTTGACAATCCTTCTGTATCAGTGCATAGGATAATTTCTGAGTTTCTTGCTGATGCATAGTATTTCCTTAGATTATAAACACTCGCATTGTGTTTAATCTTTTGCTGTTATGAACTATGCTGCAATAGATAGCTTTGCTTTTATGTCATTTCTCTCCATGAATTTCTATTTTCAGGATAAGTTCTTTGAAATACAATTGCTGGGTCAAAGGATATCTGCATTAGTAATTCTGATAAATCCCGCACCCCTATAAGGGTTGTACGATTTATTTTCATCCCAATAATATATGAGGCATGCCTGTTAACCACTGTCCTTGACAACAGAACGTGTTTTAAACTTTTGAGTTTTGCCAATATGATAGGCGAGTAACAGTAGCTCAGGACAGCTTCAGTAAAAGTCACTTATATTAATCTTGTCTGTTTTTCTATTGGGTGGTTGGCTTTTTTCTTATCTAGTCCTGTAAATAGTTATTACTTGTATTTTGCTTTGTTGGGGAACTTGCAGGATTAAAAAAATTTTTTAATCAAATTTATCAATCTTTTCTTTTATGACACCTTGGTTTTGAGCCATCATTAGAAAGATCTTTGAGCTTCCCAGGTGATGAAGAAATGGTTCCATGTTTTCTTCCAGAACGTTTACCGCTTAATTTTAAAAATTTAAATATTTGATCAAGTTTTAAGTGTCCAGGTGTGAGGTATGGCACAATCTTACCCTTTTTTTTCTTCCCATTGTCTGTACAGTTGCTCCAGCCTCACGTGTCAGGTAGCCCATTGTTCCTCTGCTGATTCCAGTTGTGGCGGCAGCCATTAGTCAAGTGAGGGTAAATTCGGTCAATTCATATTTTCCCTGGGAAACAATAAATGCCTTGCTGTCTCCCTGGTCTCCACCCAGGAACAGAGCCACAGGGACGCCCCTCTGGGGTCCTCATCCCTCTCTGGGGATCTATTTCTCCCCCCAACTACCTCCCCCCCTCTGCCCCCCACTCTCAGCCCCTGTCTTGACTTGCTGGGGGCTGGGGGCTGGCCCTGGCTGATCTCATTTTCTCTTAAAACACTTATCAGGACATTTAGGGCTGCACTTTTTGATACTCAACTTGAAAACCTCAGGTTTCAGAGACTCAAGACCTTTCTCTCAAACTATTGCTTTTGTTTTGCATTTCCAGTGTCTATTTTGAAACTCAAAAGCTGAGAATGTTCTCTTTCTCCCTTCTGCCCCCGGAGGCCAGTCCCCTGGAATGCTGGTCACTGCTGTCATGGTGTGGTAGGGTGGGCGACCGGAGCGGGGACAGGAAGTCCTGATCAAGGAGACCTGGGTCAATATTGCAAACTACGGCTTCATCGCGCCACCACACGGAGTAACTTGGTACTTGGGGAGCGACGGTTGGAAGTTTGAGATGCTTCTGTCATTTGAACTATATTAAGGGGAGCACTGCAGGCCCCATGCTCGTCCTGGTTCTACTAGCTCACCTTGGGGAAACTGTGTGACTTAACCTCTTTCTGCCTTAGTTTCCACGTCTGCATTGTCCTTCCCCAGGCTCTGCGAGAGACTCCAAATATGTCACGAAGCCAAAGCACTTTGTAAACTTAAACACACCATACACATGTAAGGCATTACTACTATCTTCCTTCTCATCGAAAACATTTTTCCTGGGCCCCCCTGTGTTCCAAACACCATTCCGACGCATGTGTTCTAACACATAACAAATACCTCTTTGAGATGTTTTTAATTGCATGTTAGCTCCCTTTCAGACCTGATTCATTTCTGATCTGAACAGCAACAAAGGGAGCTTTTATTGCTGAGGTTCATTTCTGGAAATTAAATTTCCATTTTCAACACTAATGCTACTGTAATTCGCGGTGGTTTCTGTCTCTTTTTATTGTGTCTGACAGCGACCAGCCTATCAGCGTAAGTGGCTGAATACGAGTATGTAAATGTACAACATAAAAAGACATTTTTGAAAAGCGGGGGAAAGAAAAACATTTAAAGTAGGAAATTAGAGCAGTTACTGGATCCCACACCATGGTTAATGAGTGTGCAGGAAGCAAACAGTTTCTGGCTCGGGGACCTCAAGCGTTACAGCCAGGGCAACGCTTCTCCTGTTTTTGGAAGGAAATCAGTAATAGTCTCCACACATGGGAAGCCTTCAGTTTGCATTTTTTAATGCCTCCAGGGAGGACAGGGTTTCTAGTTTCAAATCTGTTAAATTTTTCCTTAAAAGACGGGTTTTGTTCAGAAACCAAAACAAAAATTAGCATATTAAGAATATATGCAGGTCACGCATTTGCACCGGTGCTGGAAGATTTCATCAAGTGTGGCTTTTGCCAGACATCAGTGGGTTCCTGAGAAGCAGGGTGGGACTCGGTCACTTTGTCTAATTAGGTAAAACCTCTTAAAAGCCCCACACCCCATTTTTATTAATAATTAAGTACGTAAAATCTGGCCAAATGCCCGTCTACGCGTTAAAAGTGGCCATTCGAAGGTGTTGAGTTGGGAGAGATTTTCATTTTCTTCCTCTTGTTATCCGTGTTTTCTAAATTTTTTAGAATGGAAGAATATGGCTTTAGAAACAAGAAAAATAGGAGGTACTTAGGACAAAGCAAAATGAAAACTCACAAGTAGTTTTGCCTTTCTGTTTTGCGCCTGGAGCCCAGGATATAACCTGAACTCAATTCCAATTAATAAAAACCCTCTCACTGAGCACCTACGTGTGATGTGGTGCTTTCCTTCTGTCTCCAGTATTCAAATGTGTTTTTCCTTTTACAAGGGAGTCTTTCTGAGTAACCCCTTATGCCATCCAAAGACTGAATGGCTATGAGAAAGTTTGAAATGGCTGGTTTGAAAGTAACAAAGAAAATTATGAAAAATAAGACAACTTAACCTCCCTTATGTAAATACGGGCTGTTTTGTGCCTTATTTATACTATTCTAAGTGTTGGAGATGTTACTCCTAAAAACTGTCTATTCAATTAAACTTTGGAGCATGGCGGTCCTGGAGTCAGGATTGAGTCCCATCTTGCTGTGTGAACTTGGGCAAATCATTCTTTTCGCTGTGGGTGGACATTGGCTTAGTTGTTGGGATTAGGTTCTGAAAACTGGAACCTGGAGTGGGAGGGTCCAACTAGGCAAAAAGACAGGAGTGAGTCAAACCGAGTCACTGGGGGAGGGCTGAACCTCTGCCGGAGATTGCTTGCTGTTCATCAAAAATCAACTTTTCTTCTTTTCCTCCTCCCCTTCCTCTTTTTCTTCTTCTCCGTTATTATCATCTCCATCTCCTCCATCATCAACATCATCATTACCATCGTCATCATCATCACAGAGCTAGACCCCATTCTCATTCCTCAGTCTCCCCTCCACTTAGGTCTGGCTATGTGACTGAGTCTAAGCCAATGGAATATAAGCAGAAATGCTCTCTCCCCTTCCTCCAGCTGTATGTGGATTATGACAAGACCCTCACCCCCAGCAGTTGGTAGAGCCACACAACAGAAAGAGATGAGGTTCCTGAATCATGACATGGCGGAAACCCCACTGTTTAGGAACATCTGCCTAAAACTATTACATAGGGACTATTATCAATACATAAATGTTGATGGTATTTGAGGCATCATGTTTTGGTGTCCATTTGTTACCGCAGCCTGGATTGCTTAATGGACACAGAATCAAACACCACCACCAAGAGCCGGAGGCAGGAGCAGTAGTGTAGAGGCAAGAGTTGGGTGCATGGGGTCTGAGTGACCCACTATACTGACATATATGTCAATAATAAGTGAGGTGAGGACAAGACTGTCAGGGCTCCATGGCTGGCCTTTATTAATCTGTGGGGATTCTTTTTTTTTTTTTTTTTTGTGGTACATGGGCCTCTCACTGTTGTGGCCTCTTCCATTGCGGAGCACAGGCTCCGGACGCTCAGGCTCAGCGGCCATGGCTCACGGGCCCAGCCACTCCGCGGCATGTGGGATCTTCCCGGACCGGGGCACGAACCCGTGTCCCTGCATCGGCAGGCGGACTCTCAACCACAGTGCCACCAGGGAAGCCCCTGTGGGGATTCTTAAGGGTCAGGGGTTGCTTGGTACAATTAGCTTCTCTGGGCTTTCTTTTCTCGTCTGTAAAATGGGGAATGTTGGATGAGATTAAGAACAGCAAGAGCGCTTCAGTTTAAGGGCCAGCTCCAATAGATTGGGCAGAGCTGCTTGGAGCACTGTGTTGAGAAAGATTCTGAGGTTGAGTCATGGATCTGCAGGGGAGTACCACAGCCAATAATTGGTGCAGGCACAGGGAGGGAGAGAAGGAACCCGCACACCGATGGCTGCCATGGCACGTTGTTCTCTGACATCTATGATCTCATCATGGCAGAAATTTCAAGGGCTGCAGTAGCAAATGTGTCCAGCTGAGGGTGACCTCAGAGACTGGGCAGCTGGAGTCAATTCATCGCTAGTGAGTCCCTTAGTTTAGCAGTTTTCACTTCAAAGATACCAAGCTGTCTGCCTTACGGATGCCTGGAAATTCTATCCAGGTTTTTCATTTTCTTTCTATTCTGTGTGTGTGTGTGTGTGTGTGCGTGCGCGCGCGCGCGCACGCATGCACTAGGTTATTCTAAAAGACCTCAATGAAAAAGAAATACCAATGAATTTGACCCCCTGGGAAAGAGTTCTAATTGGGTTCTTCCCAGGTCAGACTGATTCAGACAAAGACTTTTAAAAAAAATTGAGATGATGTTGTAAGAGGCCTGGGAATGTACAAGTTTTGTTATAACTTGGAAAGATAATCCACTCCATCAACATGGCCCAGAGGAAGGAAACTAACTCATCTTTTCATGCCCAGGGAGAGTTGTATCATGCAATTAGGCTTGGTAACCAGGGATCTAGGAGGCAGGATTCGAGTTCCAACGTTGTTGTCAATTTGCTGTGTGGCCTTAGACAAGTGACATTCCCTCCCTGAGCCTCAGGTTCCTCATCTGTAACATAAGGATTTTGGACTAGAAACATGGTTTTCGAATTGAGTCCCTTGGTTCCCAAAGATTCAGAGATGATGTTTGGGGGCAGGAAGGTGCTGCTGAGCTTGTGGGGTCCTGGGGCCCCCTTCCTCATTTCCATCAGAGTGACCTTCCTTGTATCTATTCTATACGTGGGCCAAAGTGGCGCTCTGGTGGTTCCCTGCCCGCTCCCCAGCTAGGTGTGTCCTCCCCGTTGAGAGGTTGACCCTTCTGGCTGCAGCGCACTCCAGGGGGCCGGGAGGGGCTGAGTGGAGGAGGGAGTGAGCCGGGCGCTGCTCCAGCAGCAGGGGCTGCCATCTGAACGCTGTGCAGCTGCCTAAATATTTTGCCTCCAGATTCTCCCTGCAGCTGCCCATGCTCCGGTTCATCTTAATTAAAGGGGCCTCTCTCATTCTGCCTCTGGCTTTTTGTCAGTTCTTCCCCACCTCCTCGACTTCCTGTCAAATCTCCAAGTTTGGCTGTGGTCTTATTTGGACTTGATTTTATTAGTGTAATGGTAGTGGTAGTAGCCACATATTCATCATAATAATGAATATCGTCTTAGGTTTATAAACCACTTCAACTTTGAAAACTACTTTGACCTACAATAACCCATTTACAGAGAACCCCACCCCCATTCTGCCTTTTCTTTTTAAAGGTTTTCCTTGCACTGCAAATGTGATAAACAGTTATGTTTCATTAAGAACACCCACTTTGGTGGCTTCCCTGGTGGCTCAGTGGTTGAGAGTCCGCCTGCCGATGCAGGGGACGCGGGTTCGTGCCCCGGTCCGGGAAGATCCCACATGCCGCGGAGCGGCTGCGCCCGTGAGCCATGGCCGCTGAGCCTGCGCATCCGGAGCCTGTGCTCCGCAACGGGAGAGGCAAAAGAAGGAAGAGGCCCCCGAACGGAAAAAAAAAAAAAAAAAAAAAAAAAAAAGCTAACTCCTTTATGTATAAAGCACAGATACACAGTACATGAATAGATATGTAATATATCTGTGATTTTAAAATTTCATAGGTGGGACATTGAGGGGCAATAAGAAAATGTTGAGAAACACTGTTCTGATTCCTCTCCCTAGATTAACACATGGCTCTGTGAGTGTCCTACCACAATTTCTAGTTATTGTTTTATTGTGCAACAAAACTGCTTCTGTGCTCTGCAATGCCTTAGCTCTTTCCTGATTTATCATGGCTATCCTTCCGGGATGCGGAGGCAGAATTGATGCGCCTTATGATGACGCATCATGAAGAATCATAATTGATTCACTGATTCCTCTGCTTATGAGCGCTCGGGCAACTCTGGTGAATGTGTTTTCCTGAGCACAAGGATAGATTCCTAGAAGTGCAACTGTGGGGTGGGAGTGGCTGCGCTTTTTGAGTTTTTATAGCTCCTGCCAAGTTACTCATGTGATCTTCACAAGTATCATGAGTGGGACCTTTGGACGTGGAAGCCAGCTCTGAGAGGCTGGAGCATACCTGGCAGAGAGCAAGCAGCCCAGCTGGGTTTAGACTTCCTGTCTCCTGTGCCATGGAGCAGGTACGTTTTCCTGGGAGCCTCTTTCACCTGTGGGGTGAAGCCTCCCTTGCTGGCCCAGGACTAGCTCATGGGGGATCTTCACTGGGCAGCCTCGCAGGCCCACCCCACCTTGTTGCTTGAGGAGGGCACTCTGTGCCCCGAGAGGTTTGTAGCCAAATGCATCCTAACTGACTTAGCGAGGCATTGGTGGAAGTCTAAATCTGAGTTGTTCAAGGGTTTCTTCCTCTGCCAACATTCACTAAACCCTGAGTGTGTCTCTTCTGAGTAACTGTGGTCCCACGAGAGAAAAAAGGATTGGTACTTTCGATCATTAACTCTGTGTCACATACTACTGTAAGCTCTTTCCCTGCATTGCCTCATTTAATGCTCCCTAGTGCTCTACCAGGTAAGTACTATTATTATGTCCATTTTAAAGATGGGGAAACAGAGGCTCAGTGGCTTGCTCAAGTTTCATAGCTGATAAGGAACAGGGTAAAGGATTTGTACTCATAGTTGCCTAACATCAGGGTCCATGACCCTTGGACTCTCTCTTCTCTTGACTATTGTGGTAGATCGAATTATTGTCCCAATTCATTACCCCTCTCTGTACCTATACCCTTTGTCAAGTGATTTTTTAGGGCAAAGTGACCATGACAGGTGATCCCCCTTTATAAAATTGAACTGGAGAATTTTATATTCTCTTGTGTGGAGAATGCAGGCATCAATACCGCTACCTCTCACATGCTAAGCAAGTGCTCTACCACATGAGCTAATTCCCTAGCTCCTGTTGTAAGATTTCTTTTTCAGCTTTTCCTACTAGAGGTATAATGCCCCAGATCTTCACTTTGGCTTTGGTCACGTGACTTGCTTTAGCCAGTGAGATCGGGGCAAGAATGCCTGTGAGCTAGCTTAAGCCAAAGCCTTAAGTAGGCACTTGGCCGTCATCAAGCTTCCCAGGAAGTCGCTTCCCTATGGCTGGGGCCCCAGGATGAGCCCAAGAGGAGGAGATCTCAGCCTGTGCTACAGCATGAAGCAGCTGAGCCCAGCTGATCCACTCACGTGGGAAAACAATTCTTGCTTTGGTGCGTCTCTGGTAAGATGTGGCTCCTGGTCGTTCTGCGTTAATGTTGAATGATTGCCTGAAAGGCGAACTGACACCCTCTGCTTCATGTTTGAGGCTCCCTGTTCTGCAGCACCTGCCACAATCCTGGGGAACGTCGTGGATGAAATTAGGTGGCAAATGTGCATCTCAGCACCAAGAGTCCACGTGGACTCAGGCCCGCGTCCTGGGTTCTAGCCTTGGTCCTGCCTGTTACGAGGCTGGGGGTCCTCTTCCAAGTCCCTTACCTTCTCTGTGCCTCAGTTTCCTCGTGAGTGAATGAGGGGCTGTGACTGGGTCTCCTCCAGCCCTAACATGAATGGGATTCCAGGTGACTGAAGACTTCGAAAGACATCATGTGTAACTTTATATTGAAAAAGGGACAAGTAGAGATCAGGGCTTAAATCCCATGCCGAGTGAAGAAGCAAACATAAACACCTGGAGAAAGATGTTTGAAAGTCAAGGAGTGAATTCTTGGAAGGATATTCGTTTCTAGCAAATGGTCATGTAGAAAATGAGCCGTCAGGGCAGTCTAATGCTGTGCCATGTTAGATCTGTTATTCCTTTTTCTTTTACACTTATTTATTTATATTTATTTATTATTTTTGGCTGTGTTGGGTCTTTGTTGCTGTGCGCAGGCTTTCTCTAGTTTGCGGCGAGTGGGGGCTACTCTTCATTGCGGTGTGCGGGCTTCTCTTGCTGCAGAGCACGGGCTCTAGAGTGCTTGGGCTTCAGTAGATGTGGCGCGTGGGCTCAGTAGATGTGGCACGTGGGTCAGTAGTTGTGGTTCATGGGCTCTAGAGCGCAGGCTCAGTAGTTGTGGCACACGGGCTTAGTTGCTCCGCGGCATGTGGGATCTTCCCTGAGCAGGGCTTGAACCCGTGTCCCCTGCATTGGCAGGCGGATTCTTAATCCACTGCGCCACCAGGGAAGCCCTGTTATTCCTTTTTGATCTAGCAGACCTTGAATTACCCAAGGCAAGGTTCCCTCTGTATTTGTTAAATCTTGGCGCAGCAGCAATTATGAGCAAATCAGGCAGGCCTGGGATGGAATCTGGATTATTTCAGTTCGTAGCTTTGTGACCTTGAGAAACTGGCCCACCCTCCCTGAGCCTCTTACACTTCCTTATGTGTAAAATGGGACAATCGGAGCTTAGGCACATTGAGTTCTTCCTAAGGGCCAGGGCTGATTTTAATCACTTTGCTGGAATGACGTGATTTAGTCCTCACAACAGCCCATGGAACAGATCACTATTTATTACCATCCTCATTTTGCAGATAGAGAAGCTGAGGCTTAGAGAAGTTAAGTAACTTACAGAAGGTTGCACAACAAGCAAATGCTGGGGTCTGAGCCAGGACAGCTCTTAACCACTACCCTGCATTGTCTGCCTCATAGAAGGCATAAGGTTAAGTGGCTCCACGGAGTGCCTGATACACAGAAAGTACTCAGAACATCCTAGGAAAAGACCCAAGTAACAACGATCAAAATCACCAGGGGAAACTTCACCCATTTCACAGCCTTTGGGTCTTGTACACATCAGCCTAACTGGGAAGAGTGTCTTTTTGCCTCTCTCTGAGCTGATTCAAAAGACAGAGAATTGGGCTGGGTTTTGCTCCATATTTTTTTTTTTTTTTTTAACAACCAAGAATGACTGAGTGACCAGGGGGTTTCTGTCATCTGTGGTAATGAATGCCCCCAAAGGGCAGAAATAAAGATAGGTGCCGTTATCAGCCCTGGGTCCTTAGAGGAAAGCTGTTAGATGGTGGCTGGTACAGAGCAGGTGCCCTGTTGGGGTGCAGTGCCTGCAGTGGAGATACCCTCTCTGGCTTCACTGCAGGTGTACGAGATAAATTCCCGAGAGACATGTCAGTTGTCTCGTGGTGGTGGAGCCAGAACAGGGAGATGGCAAAGCCGAAGCGGCTTGATTCGGGGGCAGGGAAGAGGCAGCTCTCTGCCGTTTCCAAGTGTCACTGGAGACTGTCCTCCCTTGTGTGGGGAGACTGTCCTCCCTTGTGTGGGGAGGCTGCCGTGTGGGGAAATCTGCACTGAGCATCGCAGAGGGGTCCAGCTGCGAGCTCGAGTTTCCGGGTCAGGTGGTGAGTTGGGAAGGACTCACATCCAGAAGTTAATTAGATTAAACTGCTGTATCACGGGAATGGAAGGGTGAGTATCAAGTAACCAGTACCTCAAAAAAAAAAACAAAAAAAACCCAAAACCCACTGGAATCAGGCTAATGCTGAAATTAAGAGAGGTGAAAGAATAGTAAAGTGTGATTTACAGGTCAGTTCTCTTTATTACCCCAGACTCTTGTGTGCTCCTTCATTCATTCTTATATTCATTCATTCAACCAGTGTGAGATCACCCAGTTGTAGACTCAGCGTGTTTGGGCACCAGCAAGTAGGGGAACTCCCTCACTCCAAGGTTCACCTTCAGTAGACTTTTCCTGAATCTCATAAACTGAAAATTTAGAAATATGCTTTTAAAAACTTTTAGCACACATATACATTTTGTGTTTTGTGTCTTCTTCTTCTTCTTTTTTTTTTTTTGTGGTACACAGGCCTCTTACTGTTGTGGCCTCTCCCGTTGTGGAGCACAGGCTCCGGACGCACAGGCTCAGCGGCCATGGCTCACGGGCCCAGCCGCTCCGTGGCATGTGGGATCTTCCTGGACTGGGGCACGAACCCATGTCCCCTTCATCGGCAGGCGGACTCTCAACCACTGCGCCACCAGGGAAGCCGCCCTGTGTCTTATTCTTATTATTAATTTGAATTACATATAGAGCTGGGGACTCCACTATCTTTACAAGGTCCAGAGTCTCAAAACATCTAAATCTGGTCCCACATTCCATCAGCATTAATTGAGTGCTAAGTACCAAGTATTGCGCTAGGTCCTAGGACATAGCTGTTGTATTAGTCAGGGTTCTCTAGAGAAATAGAACCAATAGAATACATATATGAAGAGATCTATTATAAGGAATTGGCTCACACGATCGTGAGGGGTGACAAGGCCCAAGATCTACAGCTGGTAGCTGGAGACCCAGGAGAGCTGATGGTGTAAGTTCTGGTCTGAAGGCCAGCAGGCTGGAGACCCAGGAAGAGGTGATGTTTCTGTTAAAGCCCAAAGGCTGGAAAGAACCAATGCCTGAGCCTGAAGATAGGCAGGAAGAAGTTCCCCTTACTCATGGGAGGGTCAGCCTTTTTGTTCTATTCAGGCCTTCAACGGATCTGATGAGGCCCACCCAGACTTGGAAGGGCAATCTGCTTTACTCAGTCTATCAGTTTGCCCAGAAACACCCTCACAGACACATCCAGATTCACGTTTGATCAAATATCTGGGTACCCCATGGCCCAGTCAAGCTGACACATAAAACTGACCCTCACAGCTACGAATACAACTGCTTGTTAATCACGTGCTGTGGTTGTCCAAGTGAAAGGTAGTAGAGGCCCAGATGAGGGTGGCCCTGGGAGAAACAGGATGAAGGGGACACATCTGGGGAAAAGAGAGGCAAGTGAACGGATCTTGCCCAGTGAGATGGATGCAGACAGAGAAGGGGAAAGATTTGGGGCTTTTGGAGTCAGAGGATTGTTGGTGGAAGTTTGCTGATGGCAGGAACAGAATTGTTTCAAGCCAAAAAGTGGGTTAAGGAGCAGAAAATCATGGTAAGTCTTCAGTAGGGTGATCACCATCCTGGTTTGTCCAGGATAGTCGCAGTTAACACCTGGAACTAGACCTGTGGTCTTGATGTCCCACGTGTTTACTTAGCGTCTGTCCCCAGCATGAGTGGGTCCCCATTCAGATGATAGATTGTACTGTCAATCTTCAGGTAGGTTGCTTTCGAGCTGCCAACATATTCCTCACTGTTGGAAAAGGTTGCTTATTGTCTAACTTCTATCCTTCCAGCTGTAATGAAAACCTGCTCTTATAGTCCTGAGGTCAGTGACATCGACAACCACAGAACAGCTAGTGTTAAGTTGTTCCAGAAACTACCATGTGCCAGGGGCTATCCTGGGCACAGCGTGGGCGGTGAGCTACAGCGGTGAATAAGACCTAGCCCCTGCATCCGGGGAGCTCTGTTCTGAGGGAGTACAGACAGTAAGCAGATAATTAGAGCACAGTGTAATTAGAACTTGGAGAGAAGTGACTCAGGGTCTAAGGAAGCCCCACTGAGAAGTCTTTTTATCGCTGGCCATTGCCGCAGGCAAGTCTTTCCGAGGTGTTCAATATTAATTAATGAGCTGTAATTGAGCACCTGGTCCCCTGCTTTCCACCCTCGCTCCCTGCAGCCCTTTGCACAGCCACCGAGAGAGTTCCATGTAGAAGAGAAACTCATGAGATTGCCGTTTCTTCCAATATCCCCATGCCTCGCATTATATGATACTAGCATCCCAGTCTTTCATCATGGCCTCTTCTCTCAGCTCTGGCCCCTGGCTAACTCTCTGAGCATTCCTTCCTTGCTAGTGGCGTATAGATAGAGCACCCTCCATCTCCTGGGACTTGGAAGGCAGAGTTAAATCCAATGGGCAGAAACCAGTGGGAAAAACTGGTGCACAAGGGAGGAATGAGCTGACCATAAAGGAGTGAATTCCCTGTCACTGGAGGTGTGCAAGCACAGGGAGGATGCCTGTAGTAGCTGAACTTTAAGGTCCCGTTTAATGTTATTCTATGCTAAAGGTCTTTTGCTTATAGGTGGGAGAAGTTCTTCCCTCCTGTCTCCTCAATCTTCGCCCAGAGAAGGGAATATGTACTGATCTAAATTGTCTGCTCTCAGGACCTCAGTGGGTGATGGAGCAGTGGCCAGAGTTACAGGGCTGGCTTACCCTCGGGCACATTGTTTCCCCAGACTGGAGAAAGGGCCATTGGAGCCCCAGGCTGGCTTGCCATCTGTTCTCTCTCTCCTATGTTATTTATTTATCAGATTTGCACACAACAGTTACTGTGTACCATGTACACAGCACTTACTAAGTCCTTTCCAAACATTAACTTGAGTAACCAAGTAAACTTAAGTAAAAAAGCTCTAGATGGTAGCTACTGTTATTATCCCCATCTAACAGAAGAGGAAATTAAGGACAGAGAGATGCGGAGCTTGCCCAGCGTTACCCAGCTAGTCAGTGATCCGTCAGGATTTGAACCCAGACAGTGTGGATCTAGACCATGCTTTGAACTACTGCAGCCACGTCACCTTCTTTTCTCCTGAAAGCTTCAGTTTTTAATGTCTTGCTGGTGGTCAGATTAGGTCTCATTGGAGAACGGAGTGTCTCCCTTTTCCAAACACTCCCCAGCCATGGGCTAATTTTGTCAGCCTTTGGCACGAGGCCTGCAGGGCTCACTTCTGTGGGCTGTGCTCTCTTACCTGGCATCAGCCGGTGCAGAGACCGGCCCTGGGTCACAGGAGACCAAGAGAGAGACTGTGGAGGGCTACAAGCAGCAGATCTACTTTCTCTTGTACGGTAAACGCCTTCTCATCCTGGAAATTGCAAATGAATTACCACTCCCTTGAGAAGTCTTACTCGACCCCCTGCCCCGTCCCGCCCTAGGGGTTTTAGTTAGGCTATGCTGCATTACCAACCAACCTCAAAATCTCAGCGGGCCATCACAGCTAAAGTTTATTTCTCAATCATGTCAGGTCATTTGCAGATCCAGGCAACTCTTCAGAGCCCTGTTCCTCCATGTGTGACCCTCAGTTATTTCCATCTTGTGCCTCTACCTTCTCAACACGTTTGCCTCAAAGGGGAACAAGAGGCTGGAGAATCATGGAGAGGTGTTCCAGTGGGTCATTTATACCTGTGTTTTTGGCCAGAACCAATCACATGTCCCCATTGGGCTGGGAAGTTAATCTCCTGAATGCCCAGGCAGGGTGAACACTCGTAACACCCTCCACACTAGACCAGATTTCCTTCTAATTGCTCTTATGTCCACATGTACCTTCCTTTCATACGTCAGTTTGTAATTACAAATTTGTGCGATTATATGATGGACGTCCAACTTTCCCCCAGCCTCTACGGGAATGTAACTTAGGATGTTGCTTATTGTTAACGGAGTGGTTGGATGGATGGATGGATGGATGGATAAATGGTTGGATGGTTAGATGGATGAAAGGATAGTGAGCCCTTTGTATAAAAGACGACACATTCACCATTCAGTATTACTTGCATGTGTCTGATATTTCCTCCCGAGTTTCAGAGCTAGTATAATCCTAAGAAGGGTTAATTAAGATTTCCTAAGGGATTTACATCTGAGATCTTTCAGAGAATTAATTAGTTTGGTGTTAAAGTTGCAACCAAAATCCCCAGGAACAGTTGTAATCCCTGAACTGAGACCCTGCTTCATTCTCCGTTCCCAGGCTTGCTGACCTGTTGGTCCTCGCCATGGCTGTGAAGGATGGTGGCAGTATGTGATGTCAGAGCTGGGAAATGTTCGCTGCCTCAGTCGTATTATAGCTGCAGCTTCCTTAGCTCATAATCTCTGGGCATAGATGGGAAACAAAGAGAAGCTAGGACATTAGCAGAAAAGGTGCCTACCACTCTACAACGGTACATGGCATAGAAATGTATCTGCTTTTTTGATGACGGAGCCTCCAGGGGGCCCACTCCAGGGCAGAGCTGGCTTTGCAATATGGTAAAGGGGGCCCTTCAGAAGGTGGAAGAAGATGCTAAGCTGTCATCATCCTTTTTCCTTCCAGGACTTCAGGTTTCTCTTCAATCTCACCTAGAGCTTCATTTAAATAATCTACTTGTCCCTATAGCTCTGACACTAAGAAATCACCACAGAGAAAGATTTAAAATTAGTCATAATAGTCTTGCTGATTGGTTGACACACCTCTTTCTTCTGCTGTCCCACCGGAAACACGACTCCCCTTGTCACGTCTTTACTAAGGAGATTCAGAGGCGCAGGCACTCGGCTCAGGAATACCTTTTCTCTGCTTTTGCTTTCACATCCTTTCCTGGAGGCAATGGATGCCATATGGTGGAGCTGCTGAAAAGGTACGAAGGGGTCATGGGGTAACAGGAAATACCAGGGAAAAACAATAATTGGTAAGTATTTAAAATTATCACCCACATCATTAGCTGTTACTATAATTGTTATTACTATAATCGCTATAGACATATTGAGTTGTGGGTTCTTTTATTAATAAGTGAACTCCCTTCACCTTGTGCCCCCCCTATCCAAATAATGCCCATTTAATTAAGGCTTAACTTTTGCTTTACTGCCTCAAAAATATTTCCTGACCTCCAGCGCACACATTTCTTCCCTCCTCTCAACTCCTGTCCTGACGACCCTCTGTGCTGCATATGCATGCATATTTTCTTTTTTTAAGGCTGCGCCGGGTATATTTGCACCATGCGGGCTCTTAGTTGCAGCATGTAAGACCTAGTTCCCTGACCAGGGATCGAACCTGGGCCCCCTGCGTTGGGATCGTGGAGTCTTAGCCACTGGACCACCAGGGAAGTCTCTCCACGTATATTTTCAGTGAACTTTTCATGTGTATATCTATCTCATTTTGTGTTCTTGTTCTGGTAATCTATTGCTGCAAATACTCCGAAATTAGCGCCAAATGCAATCATCATATCATGTTTATGGAGTTTTGGTGTCAGGAATTAGGCAATGACAGAACTGAGATGGTTTGTGTCTGTACCAAGATGTCTGGGGGTCTCTTCTGGGAAGACCCCCAAGGGTAGAAGTGACTTGGTGGCTGGGACAGGAATCACATGGAACTGTCTTTACTCATATGACTGGCATTTAAAAATATATATATTTATTTATTTATTTATTTTTGGCTGTGTTGGGTCTTCGCTGCTGCACACAGGCTTTCTCTAGTTGAGGCGAGTGGGGGCTACTCTTCGTTGTGGTGCACGGGCTTCTCATTGCAGTGGCTTCTCTTGTCGCAGAGCACGGGCTCTAGGCGCACGGGCTTCAGTAGTGGTGGCATGCGGGCTCAGTAGCTGTGGCTCGCGGGGTCTAGAGCACAGGCTCAGTAGTTGTGGCGCAGGGGTTTAGTTGCTCCGCAGCATGTGGGATCTTCCCGGACCAGGGCGTGAACCCATGTCCCCTGCATTGGCAGGCGGATTCTTAACCACTGCGCCACCAGGGAAGTCCCATGGCTGGCATTTGATGCTGCCTGTTGGCTGAAACACCTACACACGGCCTCTCCATGTGGACTGGGCTTCCTCCCATCCTGATGGCATCAGACCTCTTACATGACAGCTCGGGGCTGCAAAGGCAAATGCCGCAAGGGAACCAAGCAGAAGCTACTGCCTACAATGAGCTTGCCTGGATGTCACATATCACTGCTTTAAGTCCCAAGCCTGCTCAGATTCAGGGGGGAGAAACGTAGACCCCACCTCTCAGTGAGGAATGTCACAGACACACTGTAAGAGCATTTGGGGTGGGAGGTACTGTTGCAGCAATCTTTGGAAAGTATCGTCTGCCACAGTCCTAGAAACATTCCCTCTGGGATGGAGACCATGACTTAATTTTCTTTGAATCTTTTCCAGACCCATTACACAGTATCTTGAAAAAAAAATACATGTGTAACAATATTTACTGGTTGATTAACTGGCCTGTGTTGGAGGCAGCCACATGACTCTTATGGATTAAGACAATTGGGATTGAATAGCATTTTATGATGGACAAATCACTCATATATATGCGTCATTCAAATATCATTTAAATATCACAAAAGCCCTGTCAAGGAGGTGTGGGTAGCCTAATTCATGAGTTCGCAGGTGCCTCAGAGGGTTTAGACAACTTGTGTCATGTCAACACAGCTGGTGAAGGACACATTTGAGTCCAGGATCTGCTTCCCAGCGTGGGACTCATCCTCAGAGTGGCAAATGCCCAGTTGAAACACAGGTGAAAAAAAAAGGCAGGTAACTAAGACTCTCCAAATATTTGTCTTGAAGGTTTTGCCAGTCTCTAATCCAGCCTCTACAGGCTGTTTCTACTTCCTGCTGTGCCCTTTTCCAGGAGGCTCAATCAGGAAAGGACTCCAAGTTCAGCATCGAAAGCCAGGCTCCTGGTAACCAAAGATGGTTGGCAAATGGTCTTTGAACAAACTTGTCTCGTGAAATGCCGGGTCGGTTTCACAAGTACATAAAATAACAACGGAATCAAAGACATAAACAAGAACAAGCCTGTAATCGTCACAGAGCTGGGCAGGCATGGGGGAAGGAAGGCGGCTTCTGATGCCTTTGCCTCTCCTGCTTTCTTTGCAGGCGATTCCAGCGCTTCGGCCATCTGTTCCTTGTTGTGGGTGGTTAAGTGAAATGGGCTGCCAATACAAATAGCCCCACTTGAGGTTTGTTTGCATAAATTGTTTTGAAAGCTTCATGACGAATTTTCAGGATTACTTGCAGTGGTAGGGACCTCGGCGGAGGCGGAAATATAAATTTAGAGATGCCAGTTGGAATCTATTAATTTGCTTGCAGCCCGTTACCCTAGCTCTGTTGCTTAACTGGCTGTGTGACCTTGGGCCAGTGAACTAACCTCTCTGGACTTTAGTTTCCTTATCTGTTCAATGGGAGGTGATAGGCATAGTAGCTACTTTATGGGATTATGAATTGGAAACAAGGTGATGCATATAAAGTGCTGAGCATAGGGATTGGCATATGGTAGGTACTTAATAAATGGAATGGATTAGAGTCTTTTTGCTGAAATGAGAGGAAGAACAGCCCCCCCTCCCATTTGGTGCTCAGAGTCAGATAGCCCTGGGGTTGTGTCCCAGCTAGGTAACTTGCTACCTGGGTGACCTTGGGAGAGTTATATTGTCTCTTTGAGCCTCAGTTTTTAAATTTGAGGAATAGGACCAATAACAGATCATGAAGACTACTTGAGGCAACATATGTAAAGCACGTAGCTCTACGTCAAGCGCTCAGGACGGCTGCCCTTGTGATTATTCCATGCCGACTATGGCTGAGCTACTTCTGGATGAGTTTGAGCCCTTTACTGTCTATGTCCGGGATGGCACATCCATCCTGTCTCCTGTGTCTCCTGTATTTGTTCCGATCTTGGCTGGAGCTGCCTGGAGAAGTTTCTTCAGAAGGAGCTATGTGGGAAAGAGTGACGGGCTTACTGGGAAAGAGCAATTGGTGCTCTCTGCCAGAGGAATAGGGGCACCGAGTGAATCTGTTGACCTTACGCTAGACTCTGGCAGGGAAGACATTAAGACCACTGCCTGCACATATTCAGCTGGTAAAGAAAGAAGATGCACAGAGTGAAGGCATCAGATGGAGAGATGCCATAGCCCATGACTGCCAGCTACCAAATGTTACAAATCTTGAGCTGGACGTTTGACTCCCCTGTGCTGCTAGTATCTTGGGGAGCATGTTGGGGGAATCCCCAGGGAAATAGTTCATTTGGGGTTGATTCGCTGGGGCTAAGAGAGAGAACGAGACAGAAAAATGAAGAAGAGAGAAGTAACAAAAGCATGGGATTAAGAAGGACAGACAGAGAAGCAGACAAGAGACACAGAGAGAGGGAGAAAAGAGAGAGGGATGGGAAGACGAAGAGACATACAGTCAGAGAGACATGGAGGAGAAGGAGATAGAGATGGAGACAAACAGAGAGACAGAGAAGGAGAGACTCAGAGAAGGCGAGACAGAGACCAAGATGGAGACATGGAGAGACATAGACAGTCTACAGGGAGAGAGGAAGAGAGATACTCCTTCAGAGAATGGAACAGAGGCAGAGAGAGATGGAGTAGGAGAGATGGAGAGATCAACAGAGACAGAGAGAGAAGAGAGAGGAGGAAGAGACCAATGGCTACCCCTAGCTCCCACAGCCAGAAGCAACAGGGAATGGCGTCCAGTTTCTTTCATCTGGACAGTCCGATCTGCACACCCAGGGACCATCAGAAGGGTTGGTGGCCCCCATCTTGTTCCCGGGACACCAGCTGCCCATCAGCCCTCAGCCTGGCACACTGGCAGGACCTTTCCAGCTCCCAGGGGCCTGACCCAGTTCTTTCATCTTCCGGCTCCACGGTCCCATCTCATAAATGCAGACCAGGAACTGCCCAGATGGAGCGAAGGGCCAGGGCTTGTGGCCGTGCCCGTCGAAGCATTTCTGTCGACGACAGTTAAATTGTTGAGGCCTCTGTTCTTCATTTACATCACAGACACGAGGGTCCTCTGACGATCTCCCCCAGATGAAAGCCAGCTGCCCCCCATCTCATCCACCGTGCACTTGCTTCACTTCAGACGGTCTTCTGACTTTCAACTCAAACCTGCCGTCTGCCTTGACAGGCTATAGCGCTTAATGATATTTTATTGTGTGATTTCACCAAACCCTAGAGTTTTGCACTTATTTTAAGCTAATGGACTAAATCTGGACCCATTTGCTAAAACAAGTTCTCTTTTAGTAAGGAGTAGAGTGGTTACACATAAATCAGGGTTTCAGGTAAAATATTAGGTTTCTATTGCATCAAACCTAGTAACAGGCTGTCCTTTTATGTGATTGGTAAAGCAGCTGACACAAGGCATGTTTAAAACTTGCCTTCCTACTGGGAGGGACTCACGGCAAACTATTTTGTCCAATGTCCTCAGTCATTTGATAAATGTTTGCCGAACTTCTATTTTATGTAAGTCCTTGAGGCATATGCAATTGAAAACCATGATCCAAAGGAGATTACATGCTGGGTGGAAATAGGTATGAAGAAGAAAGGGCTCAGGGCGTTATGGTGGAACAGAGGGCACAGTTCTCTGTATATTCCCTGGCAAGTGAATATACTCTCAGCTTTGTGGGGTACGTGGCTTTGAGGGTAAAGCTTCAAATTTGGGTAAGATTTTAGAGCAGTGGCTCTCAAACCAGAGACGATTTTGCCTTCGATGGGACCCATGACAATGGCTGGAAACATTTTCAGTTGTCACATCTGGGAGGATGGGGTGTCAGGGATGCAGCTGAACATTGTACAGTGTACAGGACAGTTCTCCACAACACAGAATGATCTGATTTAAATGTCAATGGCTCTGCTATTGAGAAATCCTGCTTTATTTTTTGTGTTGTGACTTTGTTTTCTTAAAATTTTTTATTAAAGTAGAGTTGAGTTACAATATTATATTTATTTCAGGTATAAAACATAGTGATTCAATATTTTTATAGATTTTACTCCATTTAAAGTTATTATAAAATATTGGCTATATTCCCTGTGCTGGTCAATATATCCTTGTAGCTTATTTATTGTATACATAGTAATCCCCTATCGCTACTTTCCCCTCCCCCTTCCCCTCTCCCCTCTGGTAACCTCTAGATTGTTCTCTATATCTGTAAGTTTGTTTCTATTTTGTTATATTCATTAGTTTGTTTCAGTTTTTAGATTCCACAATAAGCGATAACATACAGTATGTGTCTTTCTCTGTCTGACTTACTTCCAAAAGCATAATACCCTCCAGGTCCACAGGTCCATCCATGTTGCTGTAAATGGCAAAATCTCATTCTTTTTAATGACTGAGTAATATTCTATTGCATATATATATGCACACACATATATACACACACACATATATATGTATATATATCACGTCTTCTTTACCCATTCATCTGTTGATGGACCCTTAGGTTGCTTCCATATCTTGGCAATTGTAAATTATGCTGCTATGAACATTGTGGCACATGTATCTTTTAGGATTTGTGTTTTCATTTTCTTCAGATATATAGCCAGGAGTGGAATTGCTCGGTCATATGGCAGCTCTATTTTTAGTTTTCTGAGGAACCTCCATACTGTTCTCCATAGTGGCTGCACCAATTTACATTCCCTCCCACAGTGCACTAGGGTTCCCTTTTCTCTATGTCCTTTCCAACATTTGTTATTTATGGTCTTTTTGATGATAGTAATTCTGACAGGTGTGAGGTGATATCTCATTGGGATTTGGATTTGCCTTTCTCTAATAACTAGCAATGTAGAGAATCTTTTCATGGCTATCTGTATGTCTTCTTCAGAAAATTGTCTATTCAGGTCTTCTGCCCATTTTTCAACCCAGTTGATTTTTTTTTTGATATTGAATCATATGAGCTGTTTATATATTTTGGATATTAGCTGCTATCAGTCATATCATTTGCAAATAGAGATATCCTGCTTTAGATAGAAGGAAATGGGTGTGGCGGTATGTATGATCCAGATGGGCAGGTGGTCAGGTGTAGCTGTGCAGGCTGTGCACTGCCCAAGTCCAGTAGATGCTAGTCACATTGCCTCTGATGAAAGCGGGCCTCTTGGATTTGTGCAGTGCAACGGCCTTGCAGGTAGAGGGAAAAGTACAAGTAAAGATCCAAAGGCAGAACAGTTTCTGTGAGGTTTGGCTTGAAGATAAGGTGCTTGGAGGGGACTGGAAAGGAGTGAAAAGTTAGGGTTGGTTCTGGGATCTAGGACTTTGTTCTGTAAGCACTGGGGAGCCATTGAAGGCTTTGGAAAATAAAATGAAAAGATCTGGGATGTGCTTTGGAAAGACACAGATCATGAACTGAGCCCTCTCATCTTTCACGTGCCCAGGCTACCCCGAGGCCCTGTTTTTGTAACATATAATAAATGAAGCATGGTTCTTTAACATTATAATGATTTTTTCATTTGCGGTGACAATGAAACCAAAGGAAGGGAAAGGATTGTAAACTGGAAAGCTTCCTGAGGATGACTCTCTGAGAGCAGAGAACAGAGATTTAGGTATTTGCTCTCAAGGTGACGGGACCATGATCCAGGGGCTGCTCTGGTGGGTACCTGGGTGGCTGACAGGCAGGGTCAAGGGCGTTACACTGAGAATTAGCTGTGCTGGGCCCTAGTCTCTCCCTGCTACCTCTTGTGGCTCTGAGCAGTCCACACCCATACCCTGGCTCCCAGTCTCCCCAGCTTTAAACTGTGTATTTCCCCATCTTGTTGTGGTGAAGTCCATATAATGGGTAAAAGTGATGATGGACTAATCAGTTATGGGGTGAGGAGCTGCAGGTTTTATTTACTATTAAAATGTATTTCATTGGTTGATGACTTAAAAGGCAGTGCAGTGTGGCTGTCAAGCAGGTAGCCTCTGGAGTTGCCTTCCCAATCAGAAACCAACACTGCTCCCTAGTAAGTGGGTGACCTTCAGCTGAAGAACGAACTTTTCTGTGCTTCAGTTTTCTAAACCTTTTTCTTTAAAAAAAAAAAAAAATTATTTATTTATTTGGCCGCACCGGGTCCTGGTTGCGGCACCCGGGATCTTCATTGAGGCATGCAGGATCTTTAGTTGTGGCATGTAGGCTCTTAGTTGCGGCATGTGGGCTCTTAGTTGCGGCATGTGGGATCTACTTCCCTGACCAGGGATCGAACCTGGGTCCACTGCATTGGTAGCGTGGAGTCTTAACCACTGGACCACCAGGGAAGTCCCAAGTTTTCTAAATCTTTACATCAGTGGGGATAGTACCACCTTGTAGAGTTATTATGAAAATTAAATGAGTTAATGAATGTAAAATACTTAAATAGTAGCTGGCAGAAAGTAAATGCTCAATAAAATATTTGGTATTTTGATCATCATCATCATCATTATTTTCATTAGTCTCTTTTCTGTGCTTATCCTTTAGGGTTTGAGAGGTGACCCTTGAGAACCAGTTGGTGTGTCCTGTGTAAAAGATACTTAACAGATTAAACACAGGGAATGATTCTGACCTAGTCTCTGAAGAAGGTTGTTTCTTTATGTGCTGTTTCTATTCATCATCACCATTGTGCATCTTCTCTGAGTGTTTATTGAACACGAGGGTCAGTCTCTGGGAGTTAAATGTTTCCCTGACTCGAACCCATTAGAGATGAGCTGCCCTCCCATTTCTGCATCTGGCATTGGGGGTGCAGCAGGGGGAACCCAGTCAACTCAGAGTGGAAACAGCCATTGGCAGTTGAGTCCCAGCAGACTGGAGGGAAACGTCTTTGGTTATGCCCAATAAGTATAAAAAACTGAAACAGAAAAAAAAAACCCTAATTTGGACAAAGTGATTTAAATGTGTGTGTTTTGAAGGGACCTGGAATAGGTTAGAGGAGGGAACTGACAAGTCTGTGTTTCTGGAAGATACGAGCTGAAGCTTTATCCACTGCTGCAGGCATTCACAGCGCCTCCTGCAGGAGAAAGCTTGTCACCTCATCTTGCTGTGCTGCTGAAGTCCACGTACAATGGATAAAAGTGGTGCTGGGCCAACCAGCCGTGTGTGGGGCAAGGATCTGCTGGTTGTATTTACTATTAAAGTGTTTATTTCATCAGTCGATGGTTTACATGAGCAGCTAGAATACAAAGCAACTGACGAAAACCATCTCTCCCCCTCAAAGATGAGATATTTGAACCTATTGTCCAAAGGTTTTGGTAAACCCTGGGTGACCAACTGGAGTTGTCACACGTGTTGGGTGAAGTGTAAACGAAGGGAGTTCCTCACATGGACTTCGGAATTGCCTCAGTAAGACCCAGCTGTTACCTGGCCCTCCACTGCTGTATCTCATTTAAATCCACACAGGGCAAACTCCCCTGCCGCAAAACTGGGTCCTTTCTGGCAAATCTTGTCAGCATTCAGATGGCAAGATAATGCCAGATTCACCCTGGGAAACTCTCCCGGACTGGCCTTCCTTGAGTCAAGCCCTATGTGACCCCACCTTGGGGCCATGACCTTACATGGCCACTGGGTGTCGCTGTGCCACTGAGCTGGGCCACAGAGAGCATTTATCTGGCTGTTAAAAAACCCTGCCTCTTAAGGAAAACAGTGGAACGTTAACTACTCAGATGGGTCTTAATTATAATGCAAACCTTGTCAAAAATATGATGTTTACTATAGGAGGCATTTTACATGACTATCTTTCACATGCTCGGAGATATTTTAGATCCAGTTTCAAACAAAATAAAAAGAAGAAAAGAAAGGCAAGAGAAAAGCCGAATGAACATTCTTGATTCCTAATCCCCCAAATTATGATATTCTGATATATTATGTGGTTGTATTGTGGGATGATGAACACCAGGATGGAGTTTTTTCCTTCTTTTTTTTTTTTTTTTTGTTTCTGACAGCTTTTATTCCTCCCCCAGCCTCTTCCAAAAGCCACAGAAAAAATGTTTTTCAAATGAACACAGGCACGGATGTGTCACCCCATGATGGATTGCTCACTCCGGTTCAGCTTTTGATAATTAAGTTCCACTCTTCACAGACGAAGGCTATTCTGCCAAATCCGAAATACCCTGGAAAATGTAGAATTCGAAACTTATGAGAGAAAAGATTAAAAGAGCTAAATATATATGCATGTCGTTTGGCTAGGTGGTGGGGTGGGCTGCAGAGAGGGGGTGTGATTCGATATACTAATCCCTATAGGGACACATGGCGAGGAAAAATGGGGAATATTTACACACAGGGACAAGGTTGAATTAAGAGTAAGTGGATGACTTAAATAAAAAAGAACAGGGCTTCCCTGGTGGCGCAGTGGTTGAGAGTCCCCCTGCCGATGCAGGGGACACGGGTTCGTGCCCCGGTCCGGGAAGATCCCACATGCCGCGGAGCGGCTGGGCCCGTGAGCCGTGGTCGCTGAGCCTGCGCGTCCGGAGCCTGTGCTCTGCAACGGGAGAGGCCACAGCAGTGAGAGGCCCGTGTACTGCAAAGAAAAAAAAAAAAGAAGAACATTTAGGACAAACATCACTATAATAACCCTGACTGATGGGGACTGTACTTCAATTAGGGTCTCAAAGGGGAAATATTAGATACTCCAAAACTTGAGACATTTCATATAGGTTTATCCTAAACACAGGTTGGCAGTACTATACAGAGACTAAAAAACCCTCCTGGTTCCCTAGAGGTGGGGCAGGTTTTCTCAAAACTCTGATTTCTCTCTCTATAAGTCTTTCGTTTGGTGACCCAAGGTTATACACCATTAAATACAATTTGCTAACTGGAATCTTCAACCCCTGAAGACTGGCTCTGAATCATGAGCTGCGGAATCCACGTGGCTGCTCCAAAACTCTACTATGAAGTCCTGGCTGAGGTAGAGGGAGCCTGTGCAACCCCACGCGGACAGCATCGCACGCAGGCACATTGGCCTGGAGGCCACCATCTTGTTTTGCTGCATTTGTGGTTCAGCCGCTACACTCAGGCTGTGACTGGTGGAGACTAGCCCATCCTTTCACCATGGATCAACACCACGGACCACAACAGGCAACAGGAGTGGCTGAGTGATTTATTAGAAGAGACTGCAAAAGATACTTTAAAAGCAAACTCCCTCACTCCGCAGTGTAATGTACCAAGGGGGGGAGCAGAAGGGCCAATAACCCATGTAGCCATTACATTCTTGGCCCGGAGCACCCTCTTAGCTGGCTCGCTCAAGTGGGCAGGAGCTGGGTTTCACAAACCGTTCCTATCTTGAGGACTCCTGGTGTTCATTTGATCGCCCTGAAAGCTGGATCCTTATCTGCCCCAGTAATTTATCTCTTTGGAAGGAGAAAGCAGAGGCAAAGACAGATACAGTCGATAAATACACTATTTTGCAGTGTACAATTAGCCTCAGTTAAATGTTAAAGTGCTACTGACGGGGGCTGCCTTTTTGCTGTGAAACAGATATTTTAAACTAACCCCAACTGGAGCTAGCTCTCCGCCAACCCAACCACTTTCTGCCTGCGGTAGTGGTGGAGAGACACTTACGTCTGGCCAATGGGAAATTTCTCAAGTCTGGAGGGAGGATGAGGGGGATAGAGATGAAAGAGGGCACGGTCAGGCCAGGTCTCTTTCCTCTTTGCCAAGAAGCTTTTGGATTTTGTATCCAATTTTTTTTTTTTTTTTTTTTTTTTTTTGCATCGGATTGCAAACCTGGCCTTAAGGGCAGTCTGGCCTGACCCTGGGCTCAAGGAGAGTGAGATAGCTTAAACCTGCTTTCTGTCAGAACTCCCTCCCCACCGAGATGGCTTGGTGGGAACCCAGAGATAAAAAACGGGAACTGACTTCTTGCATGGGGCACGAAAACAGCAGGAGGAAAAGAGGCTTCCTGCCCCTCTCTGTCAGCCGATAAGCCTAATTGGCCAGGTCTGCTGCTGCGTGTTGATTACACCTCCTAACGAAACACCATTGATTGGCACATGGTGTAACAGTGGCCCCCTTGGGCAGTGTTCCCACCCCTGTTATTTGGACAGCAACCTCTTCCTGTGGTACGGCTTCCTAGCATTATAAATTGGGTCAAAGGTGGGAAACGTGCACTCATCTTGGGGACATCAGGGCAATTTCTGCCTACTTTAAGACCTAGCATGTTACCTCTTTTGAGCAGAAAAGATGCCTTAATTGGATTCAGGAAGTACTGAGTTACTAATACTATTCTGATGGTGGCTTATGTTTTCACGAAGCCTCAGAATTAAGACCAAGGCTGTTCAGGGATCCCAAGCCCATGTGGCCAGGCTGGGGAGCAGCCTGGGCTGGCACAAGGCACACACACAGGCTCTCAGGGCTGAGATGGGAAAGCAAGAGGAAGGGAGGTTCAGTGAGCTGTCTCAAGCCATAGAACACTGTGGTTCTAGCTGAATGAGCCTGGGCAAAAGTTATACCTCCCCCTGTCCCCTGCCACACACACATAAGGCTTAGAAGAGTATGTGGTCCAAAGCAAGTGTTTAATGTATTTTAGCAAATAGTAGGATGCTATTTCCCATTGTCATCCCTGTCATTCCTCAACTCAAGACCAGATTTTGATCTATGGGGGCACAAACATTGAAAACATGGATACGGGGACTGGAGAGGGAACACAAAGAGCTTCTTGCCCATGTCTTGAGATTATTCTGAAAGCACTATGGTGCCACTTGGTCAACTTAAGGATACGTATAACCCAAGGCTCAGTTGTCCCGACCCTGTGTATATGCCCCCATGGAAATTCCCACACAGGTCATTGTAAAGAGCTATCGAGAGGAAATCCGTGGCATTGTATTTTCTGGTGGCGGAGACTTGTGGGCAATCTGGGCCCCCCTTAGGAAAATTGAGAATGCCCACCATAGAGAACTGAGAAATAGGAGCAACAGACATAGTAAACACACAGCAGAGGGGCTGGGGTTTTAATGCACGGTGTTACCGTGAGAAAGTAAGAAATACGATGAGACTATGCAATGTGATGCCATTATGTTGATTAACTATACATCCACACCAAGAATACATGTGTAAGGGCACACGCAGTCATGAAGATACACTTCAGAGGGGCTGACTATAGGGGCGGAGGACAATGGATATTAATGGGAATAATCAGATAACCAAATAAATACAATGAAGTGGGTCTTGCCCAGATGGATAATGGCAATGTATGGTAACCGAGGATAAATAAAATTAACTCACCCCTCCACCCTGCCCCTGAGTTTCAAATAGAAGATTGATTACCCCTACATGTTATGAAAAGTAAAAAGATTGTATATTCTTACATTATACCACATATGCAACAATGTAACATATTTTTTATATATATATATATATATATATATAAAACTATGAACTAAGTGGAGAAAAGTTTAATAAAGTTATGCTTTTTCCCCATTTACAAGACTTTTTTGGGAATAATTTTGGAATAATCCAAAAGATTATTTTGGAATAATTTTAGATTAATAGAAAAGTTGCAAAGAAAGTACAGGCACTTCCTGTAGACCCTTTATCCAACTTCCCCCAGTGATACCATCTTACAGAATCATGGTATATTTGTCACAACCCAGAAACCAACATCAGTACCTTACTATTAACTAAACTCCAGACTTTGTTCGAATTTCACCATTTCCCCACTAACGTGGAATACAGGAGACTGCATTACATTTAGTTGTCAAGTCTCCTCCAATCTGTGATAGTTTCTCAGTCTTTCCTTGTTTTGCTCGACTTGGCGGTTTTGAGGAGTACAGGCAAGGTAGTTTGCAGAATGGCCCTCGCTTTTGATTTGTCTGATGTTTTCTTATGATTAGACTGGGCCTTTGGGTTTTGTGTAAGAATATCACAGAGGTGAAATACCCTTCTGTAACATGATGTCAGGGGCATACAATGTCAACGTGATTTTTTCACCTGGGACACTAACCTTCACTTGGTAAAGGTGGTATCTGCCAGGTTTCTCCACTGTAAAGTTAGCATTTTTCTTTTTTTATACTCTATTCTTTGGAAACAAGTCACTGAGTCCAGCTCATACTCAACAAGGGGAGAATTAAGCTCCACTTCATGGATGGGGGCAAGTTTCTACCTATATTTCTCAATGCATTTTTTCCTTTTTTTATTGTGGTAAAATACACATAACACAAAATTCAGCGTCTTCATCATTTTTAAATGTACAGTTCTCTCAATGAATTAAAAAATAGCTTTATTGAGACATAATTCACATACCATAAAATTCACCCCTCTAAAGCTTTGAAATCAATGATTTTAGTATATTCACAGGGTTGTGCAACCATCACCACTAAATATCAATAAGTTTAGAACATTTCCATCACCTGCCCCCCAATGAAGCCATGCACCCAATAATAGTCACTTTTCATTTCCACCCTCCCCCCAGATCCTGGCAACCACTGACTCTAGATCTGTCTGTTCTAGACACTTTATATAAATGGAATTATCGTTTATCAGCTGATAGATATTTGTGTTGTTTCTATTTTTTGGCTATTATGAATAATGTTGCTATGAATATTCATGTATAAGTTTTGTGTGTGTGTGTGGAGGTATGTTTTCATTTCTTTGGGGTAAATACCTAGGAGAAGATCTTCTGGGTCATAAGATAGCTCTGTGTTTATCATTTAAGGAACTGTCAAATTGTTTTCCAAAGTGGTTTCACCATTTTGCATTTCGACTAGTAGTGTATGAGGGTTCTGATTTCTCCACATCCTGGTTATGATCTGTCTTTTGGTTATAGCCCTCTTAGTGGGGGTGAAGTGATATCTCACTGAGGTTTTAATTTGCATTTCCCTGATGACTTATGATACTAAATACTATTTTCATGTGTTTATTGGTCATTTGTGTATCTTCTTTGGAGAAATTTCTCTTGAAATCCTTTGATCATTAAAAAAATTGGGTTACTTGTGTTTTTATTATTGAGTTGCAAGGGCTCTTTATATATTCTGGATACCAGGCCCTTATCAGATATATGATTTGTGCATATTTTCCCATTCATTTGATTGCCCTTTCACTTTCTTGCTGGTATTATTTGCGGCACAAAAACTTTAAATTTTGATTTGTCCAATGTATCTATTTTGTTGTCATGGTTGCTTGTATTTTTCAGGTCGTATCTAAGAAACCATTGCCTAATCCGAGGTCATAAAGATTTTCTCCTATGATTTCTTCTAAGAGTTGTATAGTTTTAGTGTTAACATTCAGGTCTATGATCCATTTTGAGTTCACTTTTATGCATGGTGTAATGAAGGGCTACAACTTCACCCTTTTGCCTGAGGATATCCAGTGGTTTCCGTACATTTGCTGAAAAGACTATCCTTTCCCTCGTTGAATTGTGTTGGTACTCAATGCATTTCTGAAATGTCAACATTATTCCAAAAAAAAATTGTTGGGTGTCTCCACTTTGTCTGCCCTAAGCCCAAGCTGTCCAGTCAACCATTGTTTCCAGTAGCATTTTAAAGATATTGTTTCATGGAAGAGCACTTGTGGGAATTCCCTGATTGTTCAGTGGTTAGAACTCTGCACACTGCTGAGGGCCCAGGTTCAATCCTTGGCTGGGGAACTAAGATCCCACAAGCTTTGCGTCGTGGACAAAAAAAAAAAAAAAAAAGAAAGAAGAAAGAGTACTTGCTTTTGGTGGATCAGACAAACCTGAATTTGTTTTCCACCCCTACACTTACTGACCTCACCTCTCTGGAAAGTCACTGCACTTCTCTGAGCCTCATCCCTTTATCTGAGAAACATGCCAGGTGGACTGTAGGTGGGAGTGAGAGAACCTAGGAAAGTGCTTTGTAAACTAGAAAGTGAAGTGTCCTGTGTATTTTTTACTGATTGCTGCGTAACAAATTACCCCCAATCTTAGTGGCTTAAAACAATAGACATTTCCTATCACACAGTTTCAATGGGTGAGGAACCTTGGCATGGCCAAACTGGGCTCCTTGGCTGAAGGTCTCTCCCAGGCCGTGTTGGAGGTATTGGCTGGGTCTGATGGCTCTCTTGCAGAAGGATCCACTTCTAAACTTGTTGGTGTGGGCGGGACTCAGCCCCTCATAGGCTGTTAGGTGGAGGTGCCTTCAGCTCCTTGCCTTGTGTGTTTCTCCACTGAGTCACTCCCAACATGACAGCTCGCTTCATCAGGGCAAGTAAGGAGAATCACAGGGTGTGTGCACAACGGAAATCAGCCTTTTATAACCTAATCTGGAGTGATCATCCGTCACTTTTGCATATTCTATTCGTTATAGGTCCAGCCCACACTTGGCAGGAAGGGATGATACAAGGGTGTGAATACCAGGAGGTGGGGATCATGGAGGGTCGCCTTAGAAAGCAGGCTACTACATCCTGTCAGGGCAGCAGGAACAAGGCATTTCTAGATCTCAGAGCTCAGAGGTGTGTCTTGTACATAGTGGGTCTTCAACCAATGTTTGTTGAAAGAAGAACTCATTTCTGTAAAACTTGTTCTAACCAGCTGCTTTGTATCATCAACTTCAACCATTAGAAATTCAGTTCCATGTGTAGTTAGGCAACTAAAAATATAGCCCTGGTCACTTGCCTGCCTCATTTCCCCTGAAAACTACATTTCCCAGCTTCCCTTGCCAACTGGCTTCTGGTTAGGGCAAGCCAGTGGGGGGCACTGGTTGAGACTGAAGAATAGGAGAAGGGGAGAAGCTAGGGCATTTGCCTCCCACCCACTCCTGTTTTGGGTGACTTCTCTAGTGGGCTCTGAGGCTCCAACTCCTACCATTTGGGCTCTTCCTGTGGTTCCAGCTCCCAGGCTTGGTAACACTGCCTTTGCCCTTCCAGCACTGCTGTTGTCATCTCTGAGCTGCTTCACCTTCCCCTGTCTGGCTCTTCAGCTCTCCTCCACCTTTGTACCTAATTCTCTGCATTAAATGCCACTGATTAGAGACGCTGGAATGGGCCCAGTTTCCCAAGTCAGACCCTGACCCATGCATCCCTTTAAAGTTTAGAATATCCGGTCTCCTTTGATGACTTGATCTCGTTAGGTCCTAACAACATCCTTCTGATCGGGTGGGAGAGGTAGCAGATGTGTCTTCACTTCACAAACCCTCATCTGCACTACAGCTCAGTTTGGGAAGGGGACCTACGTAAGGTGACACCATAGTGTTGAGACCCAATCTCGAATACCACACCCTCTGCCCTGGGCCCCTTCCAGATGTCACTCCAATTTCTGTCAAGATCCTCTGACGCCCAAGTGCTTTCATGTTCCCTTATGAAACCGCTGGCTCGCTTCACATTCGGCGGTGGTTCTTAACCCTATTTTTGTTAAGGGAGCTCCGGGGTAATGACCCTATAACTTCCGCCCAGTACAAGAGCTTAGGAAGAGAGTGAGGAGGGGCTGAAACCAGCTCATGCTCTGTTTGCTAAGCTGGGCATCTTGGCTCGGGGCTGAGCCTTCCCAGAGGAAGTGGCACCTTTTTCTAACTCATTATCCCAACAGGAGTGCCTTTTTCTAAATTTCCTGAGGGCATAATATAGATTAGCAGCAGCTCTGGTCAGAAACCCCTTTCAGATGAAATGCAAGCAACATGACCTCTCCTCAGAAAAATACACATATTCATACAAAATTGTGCATGATTTTAGGGGTTCATAGGCTCCCTTAAATGTCATGGTGCAGCCTCTAGGGATCGATGGAATTAAGCTTCATACCAACTTGTATAGTGTTTCAGGATTTCCCAAATGCTGTTCACCACCTAGAAAATGTTTAACACATCGCCACACCACTTTTACTATTGTTCATTTAATATTTCCTTTATATTAACTTCCTATAGTTTAATTGAACTGTGAAAGCATACTTGATAGCACTATCATGATATCTGTGAAGTCACAGGTTTGGTGTAGTGGTTAAGAGCTTGGCTCTGGAGCCAGACTGCCTGGGCTGGCATCCTGGCCACCACTTTTAGCTGTGTGACCATGAGCAAGTTACTTGACCTCTCTGAGCCTCGGTTCTTTATCTGTAAAACGAGGCTAATAAGACTACCTTCTGCATAGGGTTGTTGTGAAGATTAAATAATTTTGTGTATGGAAAGTCCTCTGAACGGTGCCTGGGACATAGTAAGTCCTCCATCAATGCTATTATTATGACACCAATATATTATGCATTTTCTAGTACATTTAAAAACAGACACACAATATTAAGATAAAAAAGCATCATGTGTGTGTCACCCCAAATGATCTTATGTACCCTAGCAGCTGACACATTTTGCACTTTGGAAAATGCTGCTGAGTAGTCGTGACCTCTCACATGTACGTGTGCGTGGGTGCGTGCGCACACACACACACACACACACACACACACACTCCAGCAAAAGAAGCAGGAAATCCCAAAGAGGAGATAAAGTAACTGATAGTGGCTTTGGAAGGATACTGAGAGGGCATCTGAGGGTCTGTTTGTTTCTGGATTACGGTGACAGAGCAATAAAGAAAAACAGACTCTATTTATCCTACTCGATGCCACTTCCAGAGAGGCCAGGAAACACATCCGCCCCTATCTAGTGACTGTTGCCGTGGGGCCCCCCTTGGTCCCTATCCTGCTAGCTGGCTGCAGTGAGCTGCTGAAGGCCTTCCAGTCGGGTGTGGGAGCTTCTGCTCTGCCCTTCTCCGTGGGGGGCACTCGCCCCTGGAGCCTGGATCTGTGCACAGAGAGGTCTGCTTTAGCAGAAGGGTGTGCTGCTGCTGTGGCCTAAAACACCTGTCCACAGTGGCGAGTGGGAAGAATTTGGGCCAAGCCTCGGGGGAATCATTTGTAATTTTGTCCATAATTTCTTACATCTTCTTCAAAAGGACCCTGATTTTGTTCTAGGGAGGCTCACCCTACTTCCCTAATGGTTCATGTGCTTCAAGTTCCGGGGGAGGAGCTTGTGACTGAAGCTAAACCAATCAGCTCTGCCCATCCCTCCTACCATGGTGTTTGGTTTAGGAATGGGCACATGACCCAAGTGGGTCCAACCAGAACCAACCTGACTCAACACTGGGACCTTTCTTTGAGCTATCAGAGAAGGAGCCTCTGTTCCTCAGAACCAGCAGTAGGAATAGAGGAGCCTGAAATGGCCAGAGGTGCCTGAGGATGAGCCAACCCAGGGGGAACAGAATCAAGGGATGGATCCTTCTTATATTGTTTGAGCCTGGATCACGCTGTGCCAGAAGTCCACCTTCCTCCTAGATTTGTCTTTTGCAAGTGAAAAATACAAAACCGGATCCGCAGACTCAGCCCTGGGAAAATGAGCCGTTTAACAGTTCCAGCTGGGCAGCTGGGGACTGCTGGTGGGTGCGACTTTAAAAGTTGGAAACCAACGTTATTTGCTTCTTCACTCTGTGGAAGAAATTATGGCCACGAGCTATACGTATGTCACCTTTATTCAAGATGACCATTCAACCTTAGTCTGGGCCATTCCACAGGAGTAACAATCTCTTATATTCATTTGGTATCCCCAGCTTGTAAAGTACCTTCAATTGCATTGCCTCTTTAGATGTCCCCGTAGTGACCCTTGGAGGAAAGCTGAATGGGAATTAGTAGCCCCAGTTTATAGATGGGCAAACTGAGTGTTAAGGGCTAAAGGTTCCCGTCCAAGACACACATCTGATTAGTGACAGGCAGGACTTGCATCCTTGTTCTACCATGAAATCACTGCTTTTCCTAATTCACTAGTAGGAAAGCTAAGTATACCTTGCTCAGGAGGCCACACTGCATGGGGTGGGGGGCAAGAGGGTGGACTCTGGACTATACTAGCTCCCAGCTGCTTACTAGTGATGTGATTCCAATACTAGTTTTCCTTTTGTGCGCCGGTTTCTGCCTTTGTCAAAGTGGATGGTAATAACACCCACCACATAGGTATCATCCTCTTTTGACAATGTTAAACCTCATTGTTGTGAAAAGTAAAAATCCCTATAAAGTATTTACAGGATAAATAATCCAAGTGAGCGCTTATTGTAACGATTCATTATGAATCAGAGTGGCGTCATAAAGCCTCAGGCTTGGCTGGAAAACAGCGGAGGGACAATTCCTTGGCAGGATAGGGGAGGCGATGCCTACAGCTCTTGGCAAATCCACTTCTGTCCAAAAGACTTGATGTAGAAACTGATGCTCTAAACTGACTGGTGATCAGTTTTGAAGGAGAGATGATAACTCATTGGTGTGACAAGGGAGGAGAGGGAAAAGGAGGTGTGTGTGACCGGGGAGGTCTGAGCTCCAGCTCTAAAGATGGTGTATCTGTCAGTTGCATCCATCCCCTTTCCACTGGGGATGAGCCCTCGTCCAAAACACCTGCAGGGCTCAATAAGACACAAATTGCTGAAACCCACCCCCAGAATTTCAGATTCCATAGGACTGATTCCATAGGGACCTGAGAATCTGCTGCTGGTTGGGGGGCCCTGCTTCAGAACTTGCCAGGGACACCCCATTTTTATTGAAGTATAGTCGATTTACAATATTGTGTTAGTTTCAGGTGTACAGCGGAGTGATGCAATTTGTTTTTTCAGGTTATATCCCATTATAGGTTATTACAAGATGTTGGATATAATTCCCCATGCTATACAGTAAATCCTTGTTGCTTATCTATTTTATGTATAGTAGTTTGTATCTGGTAACCCCATACTTCTAATTTGAGGGACATCCCATTTTTAACATTAGAAATGGTCCGGAAAATTTGGTGGAATTAATTTCCCACTGACCTATATTTTAATGTTAAGATAATATTTTGTTACTCTTGGTAATCTTTCAGTAGGTATCCTGATTCTTAGAACTAGATGTTCTCTGTTTTTCTTTTTCTTTTTTTCTAAATTTAACTTATTTATTTTTGGCTGCGTTGGGTCTCTGTTGCTGTGCGCGGGCTTTCTCTAGTTGCGGTGAGTGGGGGCTACCCTTCGTTGCGGTGGCTTCTTTTGTTGCGGAGCATGGGTTCTAGGCACACAGGCTGTAGTAGTTGTGGCACGCAGACTCAGTAGTTGTGGTGCACAGGCTCAGCAGTTGTGGCTCACGGGCTCAGTTGCTCCGCGGCATGTGGGATCTTCCTGGACCAGGGATCGAACCCATGTCCCCTGCACTGGCAGGAGGGTTCTTAACCACTGAGCCACCAGGGAAGTCCCTAGACGTTCTCTGCTTTTCTAACTCACCTCACTTAACTGATGCCACATGCCAGGGGAGAGGGTGTATTCTATGTGCCATGTGTGGGTATGAATTGTTTTGGGGAGGTCTCCCTAAACCTGGTCTAGGCTTGCTTCTCCTACTCAACATACACATCCTCCTTCCCAGACAAGTCCAAGATCGCCCTCTGGATTTCCTCTGGCTTTTCTGGAAGAGCGTCTCTGTGGCTGCTGGTTTTAAAAAAGCCCCAGTAATAGCTCATGATTATTGAGCTCACAGGTGACACCAGGCTTGTGCCGTAACTTTACCAGCATCACCTCATTTAAGCTTCAGGCAGTCATGTGAGGTGGACGCTAGTACGACTCCCATTTTACAGATGAGGAGACTGAGTCTGGGAGAGGTTAAGTCACTGATACAAGGACATACAGGTGGTAAAGACAGGAATCAAGCCCAGGTACTCTGATTTCAGAGATATAAAGTCTTTGCTGGCTTTATATTGCTTTTATTCACCAAAATATCACCAAGGAATATTGCCTTGCATTTTAAAATTTGATTTTAGTGCCCCTTCACGTATCACCACACTTGACCTTCACTATCACTATAGGACACACGACTTTATCCTCATTTGACAGATAAGGAAACCGAGGTGCCTGAAGTTTAGGCAACTCAAGCATGGACTTGGAAAGAGTAAACGACTGGGGCTGGGGTCTCTGGTCTTCTTCAGGGCCCAAGGGTTCGAGTTCATGTGACATGAATTATGATTCACTCACATGTTTCCAAGGATTAGTTGGGGGTTGTGGTATGTTTTTCCACAAACCACAACTATAAATGGACCGTTCGAGTACAGATTAGCCTGGAGAAACCATCACGGATTCCATCTGAGTAAAAGCAATCAGCCTTTGAATATCTCCAGGGATTCCAAGAATTGGAAATATAGGTAATAATAAACATGAGTATTCACAACAATAACAGAACAACCAGCACACTACGTGCTTTTCTAGGAGGCATGAAAACTTGACCCCAGGAAGTGCATACAATGGGTCTCACACCCATTTTACAGATGAGGAAACCAAGCCTTAGAGTTGTCAAGCTATTTGTCTAAGGTCACACACCTCACATGTGGCAGATCCAGGACTCAAACCCTCGCTCCGCTTTCTCGGCACTTACTTGGGGCTGTGCTGCTTCCTCCCATTCACTTCCTCTCTTTAACCTTCCTGACCTCCAGGACACCCACTTTTGCTATGGGGTATCTTTTTTTTTTTTTTGGCGGTACGCGGGCCTCTCACTGCTGTGGCCTCTCCCGTCGCGGAGCACAGGCTCCGGACGCGCAGGCTCAGCGGCCATGGCTCACGGGCCCAGCCGCTCCGCGGCATGTGGGATCTTCCCGGACCGGGGCACGAACCCGTGTCCCCTGCATCGGCAGGCGGACTCTCACCCACTGCGCCACCAGGGAAGCCCAAGCTATGGGGTATCTCGGCTGAGGCTCCCCTCACCTCTAAGTGGTCTTGCTCACTGCCCATTAATCCTCATTATCACCTTCATAATAACATCTCTCCATAAATCTTTCACCACTTGGCACTTGATTATAATGTAATAAAGGACCATAATCTAAATTGATATCTTACATTTATTGTTGTTTAAATGATGAGAGAGAAGAAAAAGTTCATACAATATTTAAATATTTCTTTTCCCTCGAGGGCTGTGAATAGAAAGCTCTTTCAACTCCACTGTCGGTAATTTTTTTCCCCCAGTTTGAGGCATAACAGGCGACTGAGAACATTCCGGTGCTGTTGGTCTGTCTGCAGATACCAGCATGCTATGGAGTATGGTCTCATTTCTATACGGTCCCTATTGATTTGGGAAGCAATTGCTTGGTTTACACTAACTTAAGGCAAAAAACAGGGAGTTAATCTGCAGGCTGTGGAGGTGTCTTGTGGGACCTGTATCGGTCATCTATCACTGCAGTAATGCTGCATAACAAAGCAGCTAAAACATTATTTAGTTTAAAACAAAAAGTGTGAATTTGGGCAGATGAATTTGTGGATTAGCGATTTAGGTGAGCTTCAGTAGGGGTGGTCTCTGCTCAGCTCACTTACATGTCTGGGGTCAGCTGCAAGGCAATTGATCTAGAATGGCCTTGGGTGGGCAGCCTGGGGTGACCCAGCTGTGCTCCATGTGTCTTAGCCCCCAAGAGGATAGCTTAGACATGTTCTCATGGTGAAGGGTGAGAGGCAATAGCATACATGGAAATGCTCCAGTGCTTTCTCAAGCTTCTACTGTGTCATGAGCTAATGTCCCCACAAGTGTCCAGAGTCAAGGGGGTGGGGCAGAATACCCAACCCAGATTGGGAAGGCACTACAAGTTACACAGCAAAGGGTGTGAATACCGGGAGGGGCCATTAATACAACTGATTTACCTGGAGCCCCAAGCAGGGAGGAGAAGTGGGCTTGTGTGGATCGGGGATCAGACTGCAAGCCGTCACACACCAAGGCGGCGCTGTCGCCCAGCAACTGCTCAGCATCTCATTTGTGTAGCTCTCTGAGCATCTTTTCCCTCTTGCCTCCACTGATGCTTTCTCTGCTGCCTTTGTCCATGTTATTGTGTGTCTTTGTGCCTTTGCTGGAACGTCACTGCCCTGGCTTACAAGACTGTCGACATCAGGCACCAGCCCAATAGTGTGTGTCCTAACCTCACATTCCTGGGACAGACAAGCAGTTGATTCATCCCAGCCTCTGGAATCAAGCCCCTGTGTTGGGAATCTTGATTCTTCCCTGCATTATTTTGCTAGGGCTGCTGTCACAAAGTACCACGGGCTGGGTGGCTTAATCAACAGACATTTATTTTCTCACAGTTCTGGAGACTGGAAGTCTGATATCAAGGTGTCCACAGGGTTGGTTTCTCCTGAGGCCTCTCCCTTTGGCTTATAGATGGTCATTTCCTCCCTGGGTCTTCACGTGATTTTTCCCTCTGAAGACATTTGTGCCGTAATCTCTTCTTCTTACAAGGACACCAGTCATAATGGATTAGGGACTATACTAATGACCTCATTTTAACTTAATCATCTCTGCAAAGACCCCTATCTCCAAACAAGGCCACATTTTAGGTACTGGGGGTTACGATTTTAACATATGAATTTGGAGACAATACAGTTCAGCCCGTAACATTCCATGAAACTTGTTCTTTTTCCTTCTTCCCCAGTTTGGTCAGTGACACCATCAACCATACACGGGTCCAGGATGAAAACTTCAGAGTCAACTTTCATCCTTCTTACCCCCCGCCTCTCATCCAACCCATCATCAAACCCAGCAAATACTGCACTCAAAATATTGGTCAATTCACTCCTTCCCATTTCCACCATCCCCACCATCTGTGTGCAAGTCACCGTCCTCCTTCTGGATGCCCATGGTTGCCCCCTCCTACCTACCAGTCACTTTCAATCCCATTGCCCTGTTTCGTTTTCTCCATAACATTTACTACTGTCTAAGATCATCCTCTTGTATACTTGCTTATACCTGTCCCATTGTAGCAGTTGGTAAACTCCGTGAGGACAGGGGACTCTGTCTGTTTTGGTTAGTGCCGGATCCCCGTGCCTAGCTGTCTACTGTGATTGGCGACTGGTAGGTGCTCAGTGTTGAATGAATGAAAAAGGGTGAATCATGTAATACAGATGTGGCGGCAGGCTCCCCACTTCCCCACCGCCTCCTTGTTCTGCGTTGGTGGGTGGTTCTGTTAAAAAAAAAAAAGAGGAAATGAGAAGAGAGCACCCTCGAAAGGCATTGACTACAGCCCCAGATGCCATGTCTGGGTTAAGAACCCTGGGCCAAGGGGCTGCCCTGGCTGAGCAGGGCCTTAGCTGAACCCACGAAGTCAGGGTTGCTTGAGGCATGCCCTGTGTGAACAGGACTATGAATGAGGCAGACCCTGCTTCGACCTACTTAACATGAATAGCGAGGATTCCTCTGTAATGAATACAACTGCTGACCTAAAATTAGTACGGAAGGCTGTCCTCTAATTTAGTCCACAAAGCGGTCCCAGCAGGACCTCAACTTAGAAATAATTTGTCAGCAGTTAGAGTCATAGAATGGCAGCGCCCAATACTTAAGAGTGATAAAGCTGCATCCACTTAAAGAATATTCTGTAATTCTGCCTCCTCCCTGGTCTGCTCCCCAGTTAATCTAAATGTGTTTATTTATGACGTCTAGCCTTCCTACTTCCCAAAAGGATTTGATGTGGCTTCCATTAAAGGCGCATTTCAAATAGGGAGAATGATTTAAAGAGAGAAGAGATCAAGACAACTCCAAGAGGCTGCCCTGCAAAGCCAGAGGGGCAGTGAAGGGGGCCCTCTGACTGAGGGGCGGAGGCAAGCCAGGAAGCGGGGTGGACATGGGGGTGGGAGGTGCAGACCTTTGAGATCTGAGGATGGGAAAGGTCTAAGTCCATCCCCTCCCCCCAGGCATGGGGGGGAGAGTGTACCTGAAATCTCTACTCCCCGGTACCTGAAATCTCTACTCCCCGGCGGCGTAATGTTTGATGTTTCCAGTCTGTTGACCTCTTGAGCTGTCTTCTCCAAAGTCATGTTTTCATTTTGCCAGAGAGGAGAGCCTGTCCTAACCCTCTGGGCATATTCTCCCAGGTGCAGGGGGTGAGGAAAGGGAGTTGAAGTGGGTGTGTGTGTGTGGAGAATGGGGGTCGATCAACACCAAGCAAAGCTAATACTTATATAGACCCCACCCCGTGCTAAGTACTGTTCGGAGCACTCTGTATGAATTAACTCAATCTTTAGATAGTGATCCTATTATTATCCCTACTTTATAGATAAGGAGTGGAGGCCTGGGGAAGTTAAGAAACTTGCCCAAGGGCAGCACACAGCAGAGCTAAGGTAGGAACCCAAGCGGTGTGACTCCTGGATCCCGGGGCGCAGTAAATGTTGTCCACCACGACCACAGAGCTTTTGGATTCTACATCTTTCCACTGGGAAGAAAGGACTTTGAAATGGTCTGTTTTTCTGAGAATGTGCCATAATTATAATCATGGCAACACTTACTCCTTTTCCTCTCTGCACTCAGACCCATAGCATAATAAAGCATTTCCCAACTTTCTCTCTTCCTTCAGTTTCCCCTTGTTAGCCCTGCCAATGACCTCCAATTCCCCATCCACCACATTCTAGGTCTTCTGAGATTCCTGGAGCTCGGCACAGATTGGCCATCTGAACTTGGGCAACTTATTTCAGTAATCTGTGCCTCAATTGCCTCATCTGTAAAATGGGGATAATAATAGTCCCTCAGTCTTATGGTTCCTTTGTGACTTAAACGACTAATACGTACAGAACAATTTACAGGGCAGCTGGCAATCAGCAAGAGCTCAATAACATTAGCTACTACTGTATTCATTGTATCAGTTCATTGGGGCCATGGAGACTTCAGGTAGGGTTCTGGAACCGAATTTTAATAAATGCTCTACAAGGGCATCCAAATGACAGGGAAAGTTGGGGAACACTCTTCTAAGGCAATATATGCTTTTTTTTTTAAGATACGAAGACTGAGACCCAGAACAAGGAAGTGGCCTGGGAAAGGTCACCCAAAAAGAAATTGGGGCTAGAATTCAAGTGACCTAGCTCCCTCCTGGCCAAGTGTCTTTTCCAATATACCTAAACGACTAGAAGTTTCTATACCTCAACCATGTCACCAGAGTCCTGGTGGGATTCAGTGTCTTAAGAAAAATAAAGTCAACCTTGGTTCAAAATGGCCCTTGATTTACCATCTCTTTTGAACAAAGACTCTCAGAGATCAAGTTTAACATATGATGACATATAGATACCCTCTCGTGACATCTTGAGGGGTTGTGGTGGCCTTGGAAATGTGCTGCCTAGAAGTCTCTTCCGGGGCAGACTTGCTGCCCAGTTGTGGGAAGTGAGGTCAGTAGGCAGCCTCCAGCTGCCTTTAGGGTCTACCTGAGCTGCAGACCCCCTCGCCCAAGGTTATGCCCTTCCTGGTAACTAACTGGGTGAGGTAGGGGTACTAGGGTCTGATGCCCCCTAAGGGGCAGTTCTCACTCCAGAGCTCCCTGCTTGGTTGCCTAGGTCTTTGTTGGGCTGCATCATAGTTCATCTTCTTACTGTGCCCGGTCCTGTTTCCTCTCATTCGCTTCACAGGTGTTGATTCTTAAAAAAAACATTTTGCACCCCAAACACCATCTCTGCAGAAGGGTCAACAACAACGGTGGCGGTGTGGAAAGGGGGATTTTGGCCATGGCGATGAATTTTGCCAAAGGGCACACGATGGGAAAACAGACGGTGTATCACATAAAGTGCATGCTTTTAAGGAAGCCTTGGCTGACAGAAGTGCAGGAGACACCTAAACATTTAAATCACCTTTTCCTATTGATTAAGGTAAATACTTTACTGATGGTTTTAATCAATACGCCTATAAATCCTCCATCTATGATGGGTTTACTGTGCATTTAATGTTTCTGTCTTTAACTGACTTACATCCCCCTCAGCCCAAAATGATGAACGGAAAGTTAGAAACCATCTTGGCTCTGACAAAAATGGGGAGTATTCTTTTTTCTCTTTGTTTAACTTGAAGAACTAAACCCTTTGAACATAAGTCAGCAAGCCTGATTTGGTCACCAGTGGTTGGTCTCATTTCTTTATCTCTCTGGGTCTCAGTTTTCTCATCCGGAGATGGGGGAAATGGCTGCTCTGCCCATGAAAGATAACAGCTGAGAAAGCCCTGAAGCTGAAAGGGAGTCTTATTATAAATGACTCAAAGCAGGGATCCGCAAGAAAACTCACAGAATCTTCCACAGTATCCACAGGGAGTGGCCATGGTGGTCTTGGACCCTGTTAATTCCTCCCACAGACCTCCTTCTGCACTGCCATCCACTGATTGATTTGCCCATTTAGTCAGCTGAGTGTAAATATCCACCTGTCAATCACTCCATTATGCTAAGTGCCCATCGAGCCCGGAACGGTGATTTACACCCCTCTGTGGAAAGCCCTGGCCCTCCTGGCAGCTGTGCCGTGTACACGGTTAGGTGGAGTGGGGCACACACAGCGTGTTGCATCCTCAGGTCTACACTGCAGAGCGTCAGAGACATGGTCTTGTCCTCCAAGAGAGATCTGGATGACAGATGTGACCTATTCTCGTATCTCTTTTCCATCCCCAGTTCTGCTGAGGGGATGACGTTAAAGCAGACCTCAGAATCTAAAGGAACTAATTTCTGCCCCCAGAGAAGAAAGATCTGCAACAGTGGTGCTCAACTAGAGGCCACTTTGACCCCCAGGGGACACTGGCAATGTCTGGAGATGTTTTAGGGGTCACAACTAGGGGTGTGTCCCTGGCATCTACTATGTAGAGGAGGCTAGGAATACTGCTAAAAATTCTATGATGCACAAGACTGGCCCCTATTATCCAGTCCAAATTGTCAACAGTGCCACTGTTGAGAAATCCAGATCTACAGGGAAGAGAGAATGTTGAGCATCAGTAGGCATTAGGCAGCTCAAGGAAATGCCCACAGACACGATGATTTGTTGCAAGATCACTTTGGGACAGGCAGGAGTTAGGGGGGTGGATGAGCACGATGGTGATGTTAGGAGAAGAAACAGCTGGTCAGAATTTCTCAGAGCTGGTACAGTCTTCCGTAATCTTCACTTTACAGAGATGGGTTCTGAGGCTCAGATTGGGGACCAACTTTCTCAGGTTGGCAGCAGATCTAGAATAGGAATCCTCGTCTTTTGATTAGCACTTCGGGGCTCTTTTCGACATCAGAGAAGGGAAATCACTTGAAGTGATTGATTAGTAGTGACTTTCCAGATTGCTCTTGCCTGCTGAGCATCTAAGCCTAGCAGATGCTGGGATTGATTTGTGATGTCTGCCACAGGCATAGGAAGGGAAAGTAGTAGCACTTGGGCAAAATAGTTACCTTCCTTGCGCTTTACCATTTTTCTTATCCTCAATCATCACAGTTAAGGGCAAACACATATAAGGACACTTAAAAATATTTAGAATCTTTTTAAGCTAAACAAAAAGAGATTTTAAAATATCCTACTTGCTTAAAAATGTATTTTTCTGGTTGTTTTAGTAATACATGCTTATTTTGGAAAATAAGAACGAATAAAGAGAAAAAAAATAAAAATTCCCAATATTCCAAAGATAGCTACAAGGATATTCTGATAGATGCCTTTAGACTTTTATGGTATACCATATGTATTCTTCCCCTAAGTTTTCCTAAAATTAAATTTATCATGATTCATTGTTGTTTTTTTAAAAAAATTAACACTAACATATGTGTGTTATTCATGTCATTAAATATATTTGTAAGCATTGTTAGTTCATGGCTGTAATGATATACCACGCTATGGATGTGTTAACATTTTTTAAATAAATATTTGGTAGTTGGATGTTAGGGTTTTTTCTAGCTGGGTTTTAAAAAAATTAATTATTTTGCTATTTTTACATGATAAACAACTCATATGTAATTTTTTTGCATATGATGATTTTTCCATAGAATTAAAATTTGTAATGCTGTAATGACTGGTTCAAAGGTTATGAGAATTATTAAGGTCCTTGATACATTTTATTAGATTTCTTTCAGACAAATGACTCTGGATTTACTTCTATCAGGAAGGAATATGAAGGCTAGTTTCTCTGAATTGTCAACAAAAATGGCAATTTAAAAATGGTTGTATTTTTAAGCAAAAGCATAGTGTCTTGTTTTAAAATTTGTATTCGTTAGTGAGGTTGAATTTTTAAAAATGATTTCAGTTATTTGTGTATTTTTCTTGTGTGAATTATCTGTTCATGTCTTTTTTCCATTTTTTCTTTGGGAAATTTTTTTCTGTTTTTCTTTTGTATAAATTCTTTAGATTATACTAGCCTTTTAAAAGATTTGTATATTTGTTATAAATATTTCCATCAGTCTTGTTGGACTTTTATGTATGTGTGTATGTATGTATGCATGCATGTATGTATGTTTACATTAAGAAATTTTAGTGTGTTTTGTCAAATACTTTTTTTTTCTTTTGGAATTTATCCCACTGCTTTTAAGGTCAGTTATTTCTTTTCTATCTTAATCATATATAAATATGATTAGTGTCCATACATGCACACATATGCAGAGAGAAGCTTTTATTTTAATTATATAAATATGATTAAATATACAGATATAGTTACATGTACAGAATTTCCTCTACTGTTTCAATTTTTTGTTTTTGTATATTTAGCATCTGAAGTTTATTTATGGGGCAAGGTAAGAAACTAATTTTTTTTACCTCAAGTATTTACCAGTTTTCCCAGTGGTTTTTAATACCTAATTCTGCCTTCTCTCCCGGACATGATGCCATCACATATGGTATTCTTCTACTTAATAGAGTTTGTTTGTGGGTTAGTTGCTCCTTTGCATTTTTCTGCCAGTATATGTAGTAATTATTAGTGCTATTCACCAACATTTCTGGTTTGCTGGCTACCAGGAGTATGGTCAGATTTCACTACCTAGCAACTGTATTCCTTAAGGTTGCATGGAGTCATATGACTTGCTCTGACCAATGAAATATGAGCAGATATGAGGTGGGTCTTTCTGGGCTGGAACATTTACTTGCCAGTGGGATATCTTCCAGAACTCTACTGATTCCATCAGCAGGAGTACAGAGGAGTGGAGCAGAGCCCCCAGTGAACCTCTAGTGAATATGCATCAGAAACAAGATACAAATCTTTGTTTCTAAGACACTCATATTTTGGGGTTGTTACTACAGCAGAACTGAGTGTGTGCTGACTGAGATGTATTCTACTGTTTTAATTATTGTATTTGTAATACAATACATGGTCAAGTAAATCAGTCCTTGTTGCTTCTTACCCACAACCCCAAAATGTTCTGAATAATTTTACCTATCTGTATTCCTAGAAAGCCTTTTGATTCATTGCATCAAGTATTATTACTTCTCCTTGCATTCCCAGATGAAACAGTGAGATTTGGTTTGAACTGTATGAAATATATTACTAAATTTAGAAATAATTGACATTTATTCAATATTTCACCTTCCCATCCAGAAACATGGCATCTTTTTTTTTTTGCGGTACACGGGCCTCTCACTGTTGGGGCCTCTCCCGTCACGGAGCACAGGCTCCGGACGCGCAGGCTCCGGACGCGCAGGCTCAGCGGCCATGGCTCACGGGCCCAGCCGCTCCGCGGCATGTGGGACCTTCCCGGACCAGGGCACGAATCTGTGTCCCCTGCATCGGCAGGCGGACTCTCAACCACTGCGCCACCAGGGAAGCCCGAAACATGGCATCTTATATTTTGTTTACAAATTATTTTAGATATCTCCATAAAATATTTTTATGGAGAGTTCTGTATATTTATCATAAACATTATTCTTTAAATTTTTACATACATTGTTGCTTTTCATCTGGGGTCATTGTATCATTACTATTTTCTAACTGGTTTTTGCCGTTATTTAAGAACACTTTTTATTTTGTACATTTCGTTATGAATTCAGCTACCTTACTGGATTTTAATTGGTTTTCATCATTTTTCAGTTCATTGTTTTCGATTACTTTTCAACAATTTTCAAATTTAAATAGTACATTCTAATTTAAACAGCTAAGTTTTATTACACCAAATAGAAATAACATTGTGAATGAATCAAATAAGACAAATTATTTTTACAATTATTAATTTGGAACTATAATTTATATACTATTAGGTTTTCTCTAAACTCATATTCATTTTTCACATTTTATAGAGACTAGTATAGTGAACTTACATATATCCATCTCCAAGCTTTAAAAATTTTCGAACATGATCAATCTTGTTTTACCTGTACACCCCAATCCCTATCCACTCTACACACACATTACACACACAAACACACACACACACTTTTTTCCACTGAATTATTCTGAAGAAAATTCCACAATATCATACCATTGCACCCACAAGTATTTCATATATTCTAATTTTTAATCTAAATCATGACTTTTCCCTCTTTAATTTTCCAAATTGTACTGAAATAATTTTCCAAATTATACTGAAAACCTGCTGTTGGCTTGCCCCAGTCTGGTTCCATCTTTCTTTTTAATTGAACAGATAATACCTGCTTATGATAAACAATTTTTTGAAGTTCTCAAGCAGTAGAAAGGGATATACAATGCAAAGTGAATTGTTGTCTTTTCCCAAGGTCCCACGTAGCTCTTCCTCAAAAATGTCACTCATAGTTTTCTCTTGAGTATTCCAGGTGGACATCATGTCATCTGCAAAAAAAAGTCTGATTGAGGCTAGAACTTCCAGCACAATCGGGATTATGCTGTTTGCCTCTAGTGAGTAGGGGATGCCAGGATGCATACCCATGAAATTTGGTACCAGAATATGTTTTTAACCACTGTACCAGACTTTAACACAGTAAAGAAGTGTGCTTCTTTTTCCAGGTTATTAAGACCTGGATGTTGAATTTGATCAAATTTCTTTTTGTTATCTATTGCAATGATTGGATGGTTTTGTCCTTTGATTTATTGATGTGTCATTTCATCTTACTAGATGGTAAAGCCATTGTTTAATTCCTGAGATAACTAAAATTTGGAATTTTATTTGGTTAGTTATATTTTAACATGTTGCTGGTTTCAATTTGTTAGGTTTTTTTTTAATTTAGAGAATATTTGTATCTATATTTACAAGTGTGAGCGGGCTATAAGCTATCTGTGCTATTTTTGTCATATTTTGCTCTACTATCAATCAGAAAGCTTTCTAACCTCTTCTAATTTTGGAAAGATTTTGGAACTAATTTGACCCCCTAGAAGTATGAAAGTATTCACAGTAAGACATGATAGTCCTGGAGATTTTTTCAAAGGGAACTTTTTGATAGTTTTGAAATGTCTTAAATCAATATTGATCAATTATATTTTCTTAGAAACCATCCATTTCATTGACATTTTTCAGGGAAATTTACTTAATATTTACATTTATAAAAGATAGTAGCTACTTTTTAACTTGATTTCAAAGATAAATATGGGTTAATCTTAGAACATTGATTTGAGAAACAGAAAAGCATATTTAAAAAATAAAAATCACATGTATTTCAAGTTCCTTTTAACATTTCAGTCTATAAACTTCATATCTATTTGTCAGGCTAGCTTCCCATTTTGCTTAATGAAACATGAAAGATGTTGTATGTCATTAGTTTTCAAAAATGTAATTTTAAGCACTGTAGAATATCCTATGCTACAGAGGTAACGTAATTTATTTATGCAATTTCCTACTGTTGGACATTTAAGTTACTTCTATTTTTTCCTATGAATAATACTGGGATATATAGCTTTGTAAATATACATATGTATACTTATGTGAATCTTTCCTCAGCATATATTTCTGGAAATAGAATTAGTAAGTCAAAGATTATGAATATGTGAAAGCTTTTCGGTCCTTATTTCCAAGTTGTCTATGCTTTTACCAATTTTGGCTATTATATTTCAAATATCTTGTTTTATTTTTTATCTTTTTCATTACTATTCAGATTAAACACTTTTTCATATATGTATTGGGCATTTTTAATTCTTATCGCCCATCCTGTTTGTCTATTCATATTCTTTTCCTATTTTCTATTAGGTGCTCATATTATTCTTATTAATTTAGGTGATTTGTTAACTCTATACATCGAAAATAGTTTTTCCTAGATTGTCCTATACTTTTGATTGTTAATTTCTTGAGAGTACAGAAACTTCTCTCGTTTATGCAGTCTATTAATTTTTTTCCCTGTATGCCTTCTTCCTTTGCTTTCATACTTAGAAAGGACTTCATTATTTCATTTTATAAAGGTCTTATCTCTTGTTACATTCCCTTTCTCATTTTATTTGGGTTTTTTTCTTGCTTTCCTTTTTATTATTAAATTTGCCAGAGTAAAGCCTGTTTTCTTATAGCTTTAATGAGTCATCTCAGACATTTATACTCTGCTTCTCTTTCTCAAATCCATCATTTTTCCTTTTTATCTGTTTAATTTTTGTCCAGCTTTCCTTAGGTTTATTTTGCTGTTCATTTGCTATGTTCTTGAAGCAAATATTTATTCATTTATTTTTATTCTTTCTCATTTAATACTAAAACAATTTATGGCTTTACATTTCTTTTCTCTTAAGTGTAGCTTTGGCAGCTTTCCATAATCTTCGACAAAGCGTTGTTTTGTTCTTATTTTATTATTTTCTAAATAGTCCGGAACTAAAGTTTTTATTTCCCTTTTGACTCAATAACTATTTATGAGAATTTTTCAACTTATTTATTTATTTATTATCCAGGTTTCTATTATTTTCTTTGTGGCTGTTAGAAATGTCTCCATTTATTTTACTTCTATCAGGGAATGTGGCCTGTAAACTTCTTTTTTTGGTTGAGGTTTTCTTGACAGTGCAGTACGTGGAAAGCTTTTGAAAACGTTCTACTAACACTTGAAAAAGTATTTATAGGGAACAAAGTTGGGTATACTATATATCTCCAGTCTTATTAACTCAATTATTCATGTTTTCTTGGTCTCCTTGAGGTACTGAAGGCATTGAGGTTTGTTAACCCTCTGACAGCTATGTCTCTGTCATTTCTTCCTGACATTTCTGAAACAACTAAAATATTTCGGAGGTTTCATAAAGGTCTACTATATCTTCATTGGAGATTTTATTTTTATCATAAGAAAATGACACATTTAAATGAAAAGACTCAAGCTATCATTTGCTTTCTTTTTGCATGAATTTGTCTTCTTTTTCTCTATAACACCTCTTCTAAACCCAGTCTCACTTCTTAGTCATGATCCATGGAAGTAGAATATAGTCAAATTTTCCTTTTACCCCCATCTGTGAGTCTTTTAATAGGGAATTTAAAGTCATTTACATACACTGGGAGCCATGGTTAGCTATAGCTGGGTTGAGGCCCACCTGCACCCTAGGGTGTGCATTCAGAGGACTGAGGGATGCCCTGGGGACACAGTCCCTCTCAGGAAAAGAGAGGCACTCAGGAAAAACTACCTACAGGTAAAGCCACAGAGGTTGGGGAGGGGAAGTTGTTTTATTTTCATCATTTTTCAGTTCATTGTTTTAGATTACTTTTCAACAATTTTCAAATTTAAATAGTACATTTTAATTTAAACAGCTAAGTTTTATTACACCAAATAGAAATAACATCGTGAATGAATCAAATAAGACAAATTATTTTTACAATTATTAATTTGATCTCTCTATGATCAAATTATGAGATTTGATCTCTCTGTGATCAAATTATGAGAAATCACACTATGATCTCTCTAACTCGCATATTTCTGAATCTTGGTCCACTATGGGTCGTGTGTGATACAGAGAGACAGGGGAGGAATGGGATGGGGTTAGAAGACGGGGTGGGGGGGGTCACTAACATCACTACCAGCTCTTTGGGTGCATAACTCCTCAGACAGCGTGGTCTCAGAGCCTGTCTAACACTTTGTAGCTCAAAAGAGAAAAGATGAACCTTCTCCCATTGTTGTCATACCCACTCGGTGGCTCAGACACCTCAAGGATCTCAGTACCTCTGAGGTCCTTGATGCATGCCCGGTGGAGAGCTCTGGAGCCCAGGGCATGTAATCTGGCAGCTGGTTGGACTTGGTAATGAGCCCACGAGGGACTCCCCCAGAGGGTTCAAGAAAACTTGACAACCTGAAGGGTACATTTCTGGAACCTAGGACCCTGCATGTGGAGACAGAAGCAAACAAGTGAGTAATTATTATAACCAGCACCCTATTTGCAGCCCTCATAGATAGGCGATGCCGGGAGTGGGGTGTGTGTGTGTGTGTGTGTGTGTGTGTGTGTGTGTGTGTGTGAGTTTATCTTCAGAACTAGCATACATGTTCTCATTTCTTTCATTTTATTTTCCATTTTAAATGGTGTATTCATTGCTCTTCTGCTATATCCCCAAAGGATTTTTTTTTTTACTTCTTCTTTTATGATTTGGAAAGTTTACTTTTTTTCTTTTTTTTTTTAAATTAAGTTTTTACCATTCAATTTCCAAGAAAGAGCTCTAGCTTGAGTTTGAATCACTGGCTCCGCAGGGGTTCACACAAGTCTGGCGAGCTTTAGGGAACATCTGCCAGGAATCTGTTTTTGTGTGAGGCTGAGGAGTTTCCTGGGAAAGAAAAATGTGTTTTCTCCACCTTTATCACCTTCCTTGCATCTTTTTCATCTATTTTTTCTTTCTTCTACATTCTGGAGAGTTTCTCCAGCTTATCTCTAGCCTATTCCATGACTTGATATTCACGTATCAATTCTCTTTTTTTCTGTATGAAATCTGGAATTTAATTCTGCGATTGCATTTTTAGTTTCCTTATGGTTCTTCTTGATATTGTTTATCTTTATTTGTATCTCATTCTGTTGGTCTTAACTTATCGTCCTCTTCAGGCTCTCGTGCTGCTCTTGAGAATATGAAACATTGCTCTGTAATTATTATCTCCTTCTTGTAGGTTGTGTTTTCAAAGTCTGGCTCATCCCCTGTATCTTCAGGATTTATTTATTCTCTTTCCCTCCCCACAACATAGGCTTTTCTCTCCCTGTTTTTCAGAAAAGTTCTCACCAGACATAAGGATGTGTTAAATATGTCTGTCCAGTTCTCTGTTCACCAGCCTACTGGTCCAATCCCATTCCCAATCCAAGCTGAATGGCCCACTGATGTGCCCAATTTTAGCCTGACCTACCCTAAGTCACAACTCCAGCTGGCTTTCATCTCTTAAGGCTTCAATGAATCAAGATGGGGCTGTCTTCTCCTCCTTCTGTCTGAGCCTCTCTCCTGATCTTAATGTCTGCAGAGTTCTTCTTGTCTCCAAGCCTTTCTCCCACACCCTTAGGAGCTTCATTTCAACAGGTAGATACGAAGTTCTAGGACTGGGAAAACAGATGAAGAAACAGTCACTTGATGAATGAATGAACACACTTCCTCTGCAGAGAAGTAAGCATAGGAGTTCAAGGGAAGAGCTGATTACAGGCAAATTCCACTCCTTTCTCTTTCCTAATATATAACTCTTTTTTAAAAATTAATTAATTAATTTCTGGCTGCATTGGGTCTTCGTTGCTGCATGCAGGCCTTCTCTAGCTGCGGTGAGTGGGGGCTACTCTTTTTTGCGGTGCACGGGCTTCTCATTGTGGTGGCTTTTCTTGTTGCGGAGCAGGGCTCTAGGCATGCGGGCTTCTGTAGTTGTGGCATGCGGGCTCAGTAGTTGTGGTGCACGGGCTCAGTTGCTCTGCGGCACATGGGATCTTCCCAGACCAGGGCTAGAACCTGTGTCCCCTGCATTGGCAGATGGATTCTTAACTACTGCGCCACAAGGGAAGTCCCATAACACATAACTCTTTACCGTAGGCGAAGGTTTTAGATGCTCTTGTGTGTATCTTTCTGTCCATCACTCCAGAGCACATGATGCTACATCACTTCTCCATGCCTTTGCTTGTGCTGTTCCCTCTGCCTGGAATGCCCTTCTCTCTCTTGCCCATCACACAGTACACTTGTTAAAGTCCTGCTTATCTTTCCAGGCTCACTTAAATGTCATCATCTTCCCTCTTTAAACTTTCCTCCTATGTTCTCATCCTTGTTTGTGCACCCGTAGTGCTTACCCAGGTGTCATAGAGCTTATTACCTTCTCTATTTTAGTTATCATTTAGTTGCCATCTATCTCTCTGAAAGATGGTCAGTTCCTCAAAGACAAAGGGTTGGCTTTATTCACTCTTGTGTCCCCATCCCTGGCAAGTGCAGGCTTGGCACAGCGCCTGACACAGACTAGGTCACATACATGTTTTTTGAAGGGTTTGATGATGCTCTGGTTAGATCTTGCAATTGACCAAACGGCCCAGGGTCTCTTATCACCTTGGTGCCAGAAGCACATCTCAGGTCAAAAGATCCCAAATGTCATAAGACCAGGCCTTGGTGTACTTGTTTGTGGTTTCTTGATGTGAGGGTGATGCTGGCACACTCGGGCCATGTGGGTGCTACCTATCCCTTTGGATAGTTCCTTAGATGTAGTCTGTTTAGCAATATCAGTGGTGTGTTTCTGGGGAGAGTCTTGTGAATCACAGAAGGCCTTGAATGCAGCATTCCAGAGTTTGCATAGCCTAAGAACGCACCACTAACTTGTTGTGTGCTTCTGGTCCTATTTATTTACCTCCCTGTTCCCTGGTTTTCTCCTCTTTAACATGGGGATAAGAATAGTACCAACCTTGTAGGGATGCTGTTGGGATTAAATGAGTTACTACATGGAAAGCAGTAAGTACAGTGCCAGCTCATCATAGTCACTGTATTAGGGAGGCATTTATTGTTATGTTTATCAATGAAGATTGATTGATATTATCTACCTGTGTTAAGAAGGATTCTGAGGCCTCATCTTGGCTCAGTTAGAAAAAATACGCTGTCCAGTGTGCAAGAAGAAGAGGTAGCCCATATGGCAAGTATTTGCTGGCTTTGCTATAGGCACTAGAAAATGGCAAAGTTTTTCCGTTAGTAGGTACTAGGGGAATATGGTGTAGATCTGGCAGCTTCTAAACAATTTCCGGAATTTAGTTCCAAGGAGAGGTCAAAGGAGTTCCTAAACACTCAGAGGAGAAATGACTGAGTGTACATGCACAAACACATTCACACACCTCATGCATGCGTGCAACACACAAAGGATGAAGCCATCACCTTTAATTTGTGACCCATGTTTTCCTACCCTCTGTGCCCTTTGCCAGCTTCCTGTGTGGGGAAGTAAGGGGTTAAATGTCTCTAGAAAGGCTTCTGGGCCCCTTTTTGCATACGAGCATTTCCATGTTAATAGAACATTTTAGAGAAAACGCTCTCTGTCAATTGATTGTATAAATATTTTATCTGGAGTAAGTGCAGCCAGGAAGGTCTTTCTAAAGATTTTCCCAGAGAGCAGTGTGAAGGATAAAATTAGGGTGTTATTGTGGAAAGAAATAAGACACAACAGGGAGTTATAAACACTTGATCCAAAGTGTAAAAAATGGTCCCCTCACCTCTGTGCAGCCTGGAGCCTGGGCCGATTAAATCCATAATGGAATGAGTAAGTTTGGGCCACATAAATTTGTCTCCCTTCCTCAGGAATCCTGCCCGCCGACCTGCTAGATTAATGGCCAGGAGCCTCGCACATAATGAAGTGCGCTACCCTGGCATCCGCTCATGAATTTATCATGGTGTCCACAATTGGGCTGGATGGCGGAGACATCTTTATAAATCCTGCATTTAGCACTGCCGAGATGAGCACTTCACTCCTAATGGCGAACTTGATTTATCACCAGGGGCCCTGCTCCTCAGCCAGGCCCCTCCCTGGCGCTTCTCGAAGGAAATCCAGGTCATCTTGCTGATGGAAATGAAATGTGAAGGTAATTAGAGGATGCCAAATGGAGATGGGAAAGGGGGCACCGTGGACGTTTTAAATACGTTGGTCATCTTTTTCCTTGGAGCGATTATATCAGGCTGATTTATTTTTACAGTTTATAATCACTTAACTACCTGTGGCTGGGGATTTATTTTACTTTAACCTCAAGCTTTGGAACAAGAAACAGGCTTTCGATTTCTCTTTCTTAGGATGGTATAAGGGGAATTCGTTCCAAGTGCCTCGGGCTCTGAGTTCCTTTGCAGTTCTGTAGTCAGAGCGGCTGGCTGCGGGGGGAGTCCTAGTCAGTCCCTCTCTGGGGTACCCTAGCTGTGCATAGCCCTCAGCAGCTTTCGGGACCCATCTCCAGGTGAAGATGTAACAATATCTACTTTTTCTGGAAGGTCATGGGGACAGGCCCATGACAGGTGGAAGAAGAGTGTTGTTGAAAATGTCACGGACTTCAATCCTGGCTCTTTGACTTCCTGGCCAGCTGACTCTGGATGCCTTTCTTCTCTAAGCCTCAGTTCTTCTATCCATAAAATAGGTATCATAATCACAGTAATATCTTCCTTAGGCTGCTATGAAATTATACGGGAAAATGTTTGCAAACTCTTAGTAAAGTGCCTGGCACGTACTAACCACCCCAAAATGTTCGATAATTATAAAATATTCAGGGCCACCACACTATAACTAGGTCAGCCCATGTTTACTTTGAGAATTAATTATGTTTTAGATACTGTGAATATAGCCTGAAGGCTCTACCTGCCACCTAGGCCTCTCTGTTAGTGGGGAAGGTAGTGCAGTAAAGACGATTTCAGTACAGAGTGGCAGGGACAGGGACAGTAAGAACAGGTAAGATGGGAGCACCGTGGAGGAGTCCTAAACCCTAAGAGTGGTTTCAGAGGTGCTGTATCAGGAAGGGCTTCCTGGAGAAGGAGAACCTTACTTTTAAAACGTGAATTACAGTGTACACAGCATTTTTATATGTAGTGTCTTACTTAATCTTCATGACAGTCTTGTCGGGTAGACAGTTTATAGGTGAGGAGATGGGGAAGAGAGAGGCAAGGTGACCAACAGAAGGCAGCAGAGAATACCAGAGAGAGCACTGGACTCCGGGTCTACTCACCTGGATTTGAATCTTGGCAGGGTGTAGGCTGCGTACCAGTTGGTGGTGCCCTTGCCACATAACATCATACGTATTAAAAGGCATACTCATTTTCCATTTAATATAAATTAAATATAACTGTCTAAGAGTTTGGTTGAGATGCAGTTGACTGGGTGACACAGTGTGTGTTTGTGTGTATGTGTGTTTATCACCCAGATGCTTTTAAGATTTTTCTCTTCATCTTCGGTTTTCAACAGTTATTTTATGATATGTGTTTTTCTTTGTATTTAATCTGTTTGTAGTTCACAGCACATCTTGAATGTATCTCTTGATGTCTTCTGCAGTCTTGTTAGATTCTCTGCCATTATCTTTCCAAATATTGTTTTCTCTCTATTCCCTATTAGTCCCCCTTTCTGGATCTTTTCAGACTGGATATTTTCTACCCACATACTTTCCAGAACATCAATCCTCTTTTTAGCAGTATCTAATCTTCTGTTAAATCCATTTATTAAGTTCTTAATTTGGGTTATTGTATTTTCCACCTGTAGAGTTCCTATATGATTCATTAAATACAGATTCTAGTTCTTTGGTCAAATTCTCCATTTCTAATTCTATTTTCTTGAACATAGGAATCAAAGTCATTTTAAAGTCCATATCTGATAACTCCAATATCTAGATTACCTGTGAGTCTGTTCTATTGTTTTTCTTATTCTTTTGGTCCAGCCTCCTTTATGTCTGGTTATTTTTTAATGAATTATCAGATAGTGTGTATTAAAAATCGTAGAGGCATTGACTGCTGTTTTCTTCTTTAGAAAGTTTAGCTTCTGGCAACCAATTAGAGGAGAAGCAGATCACCTTGGTCCAATAAGGTACTGAGATGACTTGAGGTTGCATCTCAGCCTCTCCATCCCTGCCACTTGAGTACTAGCTGATGCCTTCAGGGGAAAAGAAGGAGAGAATGTAAATGTGGTAGAGCTTTGCCTCAGTGGGTTTCTCTTCGCTTGAGATCATGGTCCCTCAGGTCTTGGGTGCTTGGTGTTTCTCTGAATCCTTCAAACAGAACTTTAAAAAATATTTATCCAGTTTTTAAAGTTATTCTTATGGAAGGGTGACCTGCTACAAACTCATAACTAGAAGTAGAAGTCTGACATATATTAATTATGACTCTGAAGTTTTCTTTTTACATGTTGGTGCATACAATTTTAATTTTTGTCTAAACTTATTTTCATAGGCTCTTTACAAGCTTGTAAAGCCTGTACTCTGCAACTTACCAACCGAATAGATTAATAATGATAATAACAATAACTAATGTTTATTCACTGCTTATTATATGCCAGAAACTATTCTAACTGCTTTAATATATTAACTTATTGGATCACCACTAAGTCCACTTCATAGTTGAGCAGTGAGGCACAGAGAATATGGCATCCAGCCTCCAAGATGGCCCCAAATGCTCCCTGTCTCCTGGCTGTCACACCGCTGTGTAGTTCCCTCCCACGCTGTAACAGGCTTGATCTATATGACCAATAGATGACAGCAGAGGTGATGGTATGTCAGTACTGAGATTATGTTATAAAAGACACTGTGGCTTTTGTCTTGATTACTTGCTGACACCCTCCATATCTCGTATCACTTGCTCTCTCTCTGGACCTCTTGCTTTGAAGAAGCCATCTGCCACATCACAAGTAGTCCTATCTTACGGAGAGGCTCACCTGTCAAGGAACTGAGTGAGGTCTCTTGCCCACAACCAATGGAATGAGCTTAGAAGCATGTACCCCAGCCCCAGTCAAGCTTTCAGATGACCGCAGCTGCAGTAAACAGCCTCAGAAGAGACCCTGAGCTAGAACCACCCAGCTAAGCCACTGCTGGATTCCTGACTCTCAGAAATGGGGTGAAATATCCCATGTTTGTGGTCTTCAACTGCTAAGTTTGGGGATAATTTGTTATGTAGCAATGGGTCATTAATCCAGAGAGGTTTAAAAAAGTTCACATAAATAGTATGTGGCTGAGTGGGATTAACTTGGGAAAATCAGGCAAACTATTGTGGAAAAATAAAAGACTACAATCTGAGCATTTAAAATGAAAATATTTAGAATTTAAAAACAAGATTCCGTTGTTTTTAAAGGCTGAATTATGGGAAGGAAGAAGGGAGAGCTCACCCACCAGAGGCTGGGGACTTCTTCACCCACTTTTGGACATTTTCTATTTGGACAACCTAAGATCTCCTGAAAGAAACCCTTGGCTGACAGCCAACAAGAAAACAGAGACTTCACTCCTATGACTGCAAGGAACTGAATTCTGCAAACAACCTGGACCAGTGTGGAAGAAGACCCCAGACCAAGCTGGGGCCAACACCTTGATTTCAACCTTGTAAGACTCTGAGCATAGAACCCAGCTATGCTATATCCAGACTTTGGAGCCATGGAAATAGTGAGATAATAAACATGATAATTTAAACCGTTATGTTTGTGGTAAGTGCTATGTAACAATCAAAACTTAATACAAAGTTAAAAGGCACCACTTAATTTTTAAAAAGCAGTCAACTAGTATAATAAGTTTCCTTTGATGGATTCCTTTTCCCATTTGAAATCATCGATCGTGGCTGAAAATAAGTTTTATAGTAATCCCACGTCTAGTTTTGCCCTGAATATTTTTGAGTCTCAAGAATACCCAGATTCCCTTAGATAAAGTAGTCATTAATAGCTCAGTTTGCAAATTCTGGGTGCTCTTCAGTTGTCCAGAGCTGGAAAGAGAAGCTTAACTTCAGGGTCTGTCCCGAAGTGATTTTGCCTGGCAGCACAAGTTAATGATTCGGTGGTCCTGGGTATATTAAATTTGCTATCCAACATCTTGAGAGTTGTAGGGACTTCTAAAACTTACAGTCTTAAAAATATCTAAAACTGTATTTTAAAAAGAATTTTAAGTGAAATGTTTAGGTAATCTTGAAGGGCTTCTCTCAAATCCAGGGCTCCAGAAGACACAGGTAAAATTCCAGATTGGCAATTTACCCAGGGACCTTCCAGCTGCACGTTTTTAATTGATCTGAAATTATTTTAGTCAGAGTGCTTTGGCCCTTCTTTCACACTACCTTAGAAAGTCATTAGGTTACCAGTATTTATACACACACACACATATGTGTGTATATATATATTTATATATGGTATTCTATATGTGTATGTGTAAATATATGAGGCATTACATATGTGTGCATACGTATGTATGTATATGTCATATATAGTATTATATATGTATGTGTATTTCTGGAAAGGGAGCCAAAATCTGAGTAGGAGGCGGAGCTAAGGGCACTGAGGGGCACAGGTTAACGTGTGTGTCTATATCTAATTATTTGAGAATTTGTTACTCTATTTTTTTTTTTTTTTGCGGTACGCGAGCCTCTCACTGCTGTGGCCTCTCCCGTTGCGGAGCACAGGCTCCGGACGCGCAGGCTCAGCGGCCATGGCTCACGGGCCCAGCCGCTCCGCGGCACGTGTATCTTCCCGGACCGGGGCACGAACCCGTGTCCCCTGCGTCGGCAGGCGGACTCTCAACCACTGCGCCACGAGGAAAGCCCTGTTACTCTATTTAAGTTAAGCTTTAATCCTCAGCTGAATTTTCATTTTGTATTTGGTGAAGAAGACCATCTTACCAGGGAGGCCAAACCGATTTGATGCTGGTTACAGCTGGCCTGTAAACCTGACTCCAGTTGCGCAGTCTGAGAAAGGGTCTAGAACAGGGTCTTTCAACCTCGGGATTACTGACACTTGGGGTCGGATAGCTCTTTGCTGTAAGGGGGCTGTCCCGTGTGCTGTAGAATGTTTGGCAGCATCCCTGGTCTCTGCCCTCTAGATTCCAGTAGCACTGCCGTCACCCTCACCTCCACCCCAGCCCCTAGTCGTGAGCATCACAAACACCCCAGATAAGAACTTCTGCTCTAGGGGAAAAAAACCAAGCTTCAGGCTTATAGCAGCTGTTCTAGAAATAACACATTTTCTTCTTATCTTAGACCTGTCACCTGGCTCTCAGTATTTAAGAAGCTTCGGTTCTCTTAAGCAGGAAAGTTGTGTTGACCTCTAGACTACAGTAGACATATTCCAGAAATCAGATGATTTCAAAAATTCCAATTTCAGGAATGGAGAAACTGAGGCCCAGAGAGGGGTAGGAACTTACACAGGGGGACACAGAATCAGGGACTGGGATTTGAACCTTTCCCTGGTAGATAAGTTCCTCCATCTTCTCTGTCTCTCTGTCTCTCTGTCTCTCTCTCTGTCTCTCTCTGTCTCACACACACACACACACACACACACACACACACACTCATCCTCTCCTTGCCACCCCAGGAGTCTGATGGATTGAGGCTAACACACATTCAAGGCAAGAAGGGAGGCGCTGTTCCATTGACTAATCAAATACACATAAAAGCTCCTTCTGAACTATAATTACGTTTGTTCGCTCCTTGGGTTGATTTATTTTTTATTTTAATTGTCAGCCCTGCTCCACCATGATGCTAATAGAAATGTTATTGCAGCCAGTATGTGCTAAAATGATGTCTAAAGATTATTAATGAGAGCAATAAGAAGGTGTCTTCATAATAAGTCAGCATTAACAGAGTAATTCATTTTACCTGATGTAATTGGATTGTAGCATTTCAATAGCCTGGGACTTCCTCCTAATTGGGATTAGCCGCAGCTTCCTCCTTTTAGGAGGACATTTAACTCTTCCTCTTCTACTTTCCAGTTTTTTATGAAGTAATTCAATGTGAACTGTGGGCCATTTCTGAAGAGGGAGCCAAGATCTGAGGAGATGCTGGGTGGAGAGGGGACGGGGTAGAGCTGAGAGCATGGATGGATGGCCGTTGGCTGAGAGCCTAGTCCTCCCTGCCTTCCTCCTCCCCTCCCCCTTCCTTCCTCCCCCTCCCCCTTCCTTCCTCCTCCCCTCCTCCTCCTCCCCTTCCTTCCTCCTCCCCTCCCCCTCCTCCCCCCTCTCCTTTTCCCTCCCTCCCCCTGTTCTCCTCCGCCCCCACTCAGTTTCCTCGGCTCCTCCTCTTCCTGCCCTTCGGATCTTCCTCTTCCTTCCCGAGTGAGTCTGGGGTCTTAGAACATGGGGCAGAGAACCGAGGCTAGCACTGTGCTGAGGGAGACAGAGCTTAGCCATAGTCGCTAGGAAACATGTTGCCCGTGAGGAGGGAAATTCATCCCTAGGCCCTACTTGGTACCAGGATTCAGGTCAGATCCTCTGCATTTCCTATTTCACTGAATTGTCTCACTCGCTGTGGAAATGCTCAGTGTCCTTGCTTTTCTGGTGAGGAAATTGGGACTCAGGGACAAAAACCATGCCACCCAGCGACACCACCTGCCACCCTCCTCAGGGATCCTGGGACATGGGGGCACATTTCCTCAGATTGCGGGCCTCGTGGTAGCAGGAAAGGACTTTAGGGGGTGCCAGCCAAAGGGTTTTTACTGAATAGTCATGGGTGACTTCAGTGGGAGTTAAGGAAGAAAATGGGAATTAGCACGTCAAACCCTTTCAATGCAAATTCATTTCAGTAAAAATGTGAGTCAAAAGGTAAAAACTAAGGAAATCTTTAGAACGTATGGTCTTTAGTTAATAATAATGTAAATATTGGTTCATACAATTTTAACAAGTTTACATTTTAATTTTAACAAATGTACATACTAATGTAAGATGTTAGGAGGAGGACTGAATGTAGGGTAGACGGGAGCTCTCGGTACCATCTGTGTAATATTTGTAAAGTTGAAATTTTCCTGTACATCTAAAACTTTTAAAATTAAAATTTACTTAAAATATTAAAAAGTACTTATGATTCAGAAAAGAAAAAGTGAGTCAGTATAAGGAGCATTATGTAAATATATAATATATGTAATATATGGACAAATCTGTCTCCATTGGGGACCTGTGGGTACCATACAGCCTGACATCTTTCACTGGATCAATCTCTGTTCTCTCAGTTGCATCAACAGAAACCAACTCTACCTTATTTAAGGAGTAGAGGAATAACTGGAAGGATATTCGTGACTAGGGCCATGGACACCTTTGTACTGAGCACCAAGGTCAGGCATGGGGCCTCAGGGCCCCCAGAGATCGTCATCAAATGACTCTACAATAAACAGCAAAGCTAGTGGCAGTGAATCATCACAGTGATAACAATCATCTTCATCATCATCATCTGAATGGCAACCAACACATACTGGGCTGTTATCATGTCCCGGGCACTGAGCACCTGACATTTAATCTTTACAGTCCTTACAAAAATTGTCTTTATTATCTGATCTTGATTATGTCCACTGAGGCACAGAGAGCATAAGCAAGTTGCCCAAGCTTACACAGCATTGCCAGGCAACCTGGAGAAACAGGCTGGGATGATGGCTCAGAGCAGGGAGGCCAGGTGGCAGCCAGGACATAGCTGAATCCTGCCACAGCCTCAGTCCTGGTCACCACTGCAGCCCCATGGTCTCTGCTGACCTTTGATCAGGATGTGGCTTCCACTACCAGAAGACCTCTTTACTCTGTGCCCTATTTGGGAGCACCCCCTCCAAGGATACACCTCTGTTTGGCTAGTCCTAAATCATATGGTCACATCCTAGCCACAAGGGCAGCTAGGAAAGTGGATGTCCAGCTCCGACATCGTCATGTGGGCTCTGCCCCGTGAGCGTGCATGAGGTGCAGAATTCCTGAACATGGCTGTTCTCAAACTTTTTGGTCTCAGGACCGCTTGGCCCTTGAAAACATTGTTGGTATTGAGGAGCCCAAAGATCTTTTGTTTAGGCAGTATGTATTGATATTTAGCATGTTAGAAATTAAAAATGAGAAATATTTAATTATTATTTAAAAATAACAATAATGAACCCACTGTATACTTACATAGACAAGCTAATTTAGCGAGCCACATTATTTTACATTTTTGCACATCTCTTAACTGTGGGTTAACAGATTCTCATTTTCTTCTGCATCAATCAGTTGTAACATCCCAACATCCTGTAGCCTGTGGGAAACTTCCCTGTATACTTATGAGAAAATGACAATTTAAAAAGGCAAGTAATGTTTTAGTATTATATGAAAACAATGGCTGGGTTTCAGGAACCCCCAGGGGTTCCCTGACCTCACTTTGAGAACCACTGCCCTAACACACAAAGCAACTCCAGTGATCAGACAAAAGCTAATACTTAGGTCATGTCCCCTGTACCTATGACCTTCCTGAGGCTCAACTCCTCCCTCCTCTCTTCCCTAAATGTGGGCAAGGCTTTCACAGTATAGAACCCTGACACCCTGGGGAGTTGTCAGCAGAAAGTACTGGACAAGAGGAGGATTTTCCTGACCCCTTGGTATCCCATTAATGCTGGGAGGAAGCTTGTCTTTTATTCACTGTGGTCCTACTGTGTTCTGGGCACAGAGCTGGCTCTGGGGCCAGAATAGTGGATGTGGCATTGGTCCATCCTCTCCAAGCAGACAACTGACCTCACCTTTAACTGCAGGTACTGCAGTTAAAGCAGGGGGTGCTGGAACCCCAAGGAGGGAGGGGCTTGTTGTGCCTGGGGAGGGGCACAGGCTCCCTCTGTGGGAATACTCTTCCCCAAGGCCCCCTTCAACCTCAGGGCAGTCCCAATGTCCCCCTCAGCCCAGACAACCTCATCCCCTCTGCACGCAGCAGGCTGCTTAAGCATCGCTGTGATTTCAAGTCCACCAGATGAGGGCAAGCGAGAAGGGCAGGTGACTCAATGCTCCAGGGAGCAGCCCTCCACCAATGACACATGGGGAGCTGATCCCTCAGCCCCCTCCCCCTGGGGTGGGATAACAGAGGAGCAGCCCCTACAGTGTCCCTGAGGTCCCTAGAGGGCCTCAGGGTCACTAGCTGGATTACACACTCTTGGTGGTGTCCCTCCCTTCCCTGCCTCACTTCCCACTCTCCTGCTGGTACTTCCTGGGACCATCTCTTAAATAACTTCCATTTGAACCTTTATCTCAGGGTCTGCTTCTGGGGGAACCAGGAGGTACAGTTTAATAACTTTATGAATTCTCCAGTACAGAATGCAGCTCAGTTTAGCGCGGCACATTTGCGTGATGATTTGCTTAACATCTGTGCCCCGACAAGGCTGTAAGTACCTTGGTGAGGGAACTGAGACTCTGCTCATTCTTGAATCATAAGTACTGAGCACAGGTCTTGGCACGTGTCTGTCCCTTGAGAAATGTTTGTTGACTGACTGAATAAGCGAATGATTGAGCGGATGAAATCTTTCACACCATATGCCAGCTGTCCTAGAAAAATCCAGCCACTGTTGTTACAGAAATATTGTTTCTAGGTCAGGGGTTGGCAGACATTTTCTGTAAAGGACCAGATAGTAAATATTTCAGGCCTTGGTGCCGTACATTCTCAGTTGCTATCATACCCACTCAATACTTCTGTCGTAGCATGAAAACAGCCATAGGCAATGTGTAAACAAACGGACATGCCTGTGGTCCAATAAAACTTTGTTTACAAAAACAGATAGGCCTGAGGGCCACAGTTTGCCGACCTCTAGTCTAGGACAAAAATGTTAATTGTTCCCTGTGGGGTAAGTATTATGTTTGGTTCTTGTGGGGAACACTTGTCTTCCTTTTGAGAACCCACGCCCATCCCACTCGGGAACCTCACCTTTCCCCTCCCTCCGTGTCCATGGGGCTCCTCTGAAGAGTGAGAGCAGATCACCTCAGGGCCTTAGGACCTTGGCTCTGCCCCTTTCCCCACATCTGGTGACTGGCTGCCCTGTTGGGTTCTGCAGCTGTTCTCATGGTCTGTTTGCTGACCTTGGTCAGGGCCTGGGATCCACCCTTGCTGACCCAGCCAGCCCTATGTGGTCTGTGTTGCTCTGTGGAACCTCAAGTCACACCCTCCATCTTGCCCTGCACTGTGTTGCTCACTTGGAGGCTGCCCCAGTGAGACCACCTTGCTCCTTACCTGGAAGCCTCACTGTTAGGTCTGTATTAGTCAGCTCAGGCTGCATAACAAACACCATGGACTGGGTGACTTAAACAACTGAGATTTATTTTCTCACAGTTCTGGAGGCTGGAAGTCTAAGCAAAGTGTTGGCGGGGTTGATTTCTTCTGAGGCCTCTCTCCTTGGCTTGCAGATGGCCAACTTCTCCCTTTGTCCCCACATGGCCTTTCTCTCTATGTGGGAATACATGGTGTCTCTGTGTGTGTCCAAATTTCCTCTTCTTATAAGGACATCAGTCATATTAGATTAGGGCCTACCATATGACCTCATTTTAATTTAATCACCTCTTTAAAGACCCTATCTCCAAATACAGTCACTTTCTGAGGTACAGAGGGTTAGGACTTCAACATATGAATTTTGGGGGCTACAACTCAGTCCATAACAAGGTATGTTGTCCACATCTCCCACTGAAAACTCTGACCCCTGCACTGCCCAATGGAGATAAGGGGACCCAGGATCTAACTTAGGCCTCTCTCCACCTAACGACATCAAGCCTGCATTTTGTTTCTACTACATTACTCCACATTGGAATAGAACCACCCCTGTTTAGTGATCTCTGATTTCCAAAGGGGAATTGGAACACCAGCCCTCCCAGTTTCACCTTTCTCCTCATCCCAATACCCTCACCTCTGGGATTTTGGTCCAGAGGGAGGAATGCAGGCATATCCTACTGTTTTTCATTTTCAGAATAGCATTGTGGACAACAGCATTTGGAACCAGTGGGCCTGGCTTCTAATCCAGCAAGATCTTTAACCTTCTAGCACTTTAGTCTCCTCATCTGTAAAATGGGATAACAATTATAACTATCCCAAAGTTTGTTGTAAGGATTAAATTAATTAATACATATAAAGTGCATAGAGCTTTAACATATATTAATCAATACATATATTTATATACATTTATGATGTCTATAAAGTGTCTGGTGCACAGATAGCCCTCAGTATGTGTGACCATTGGTATCCTGACCTCTGTCCTTCTGCTGCTCACCTTGCCCAGGGCAAGAAGGGCTGCCCTTACTCTGCTTCCTGTGTGTCCTCCTACCTCATATCTGTCCCCTCCCAGAGGGAGCATTGGGTCCTCCCCACTCCTGTGGGGCCATAATGCTGTGGTGACTTCAGGGGAGCATGGTTAATGGGGCGGGGGCAGCATATAAAAATATGTTGATTTAAGATTTTTAAAAATCATCTCCATTATATATGAGTATTCCAGGCACTGGACTAATCCTATGAGAAGACACAGACATTTAAGAATGTCTGTGTTCCTCCCTCCTGGAGTGCCACGTAGAGCATTTTTCAGTGCTGGAGGCACGTCAGAGAGACCAGGTTCAAATCTTGGCTCTGACCTTAACTACCTATGTGTGTTGAGCACATTGCTTTGCCTCTCTGAGCCTCAGTTTACTGGTCTGTATATTGGGTTAATGCCAGAGTTGATATGACAATGCATATAAAATGGGGTCACATATAATGGGTGTTAAATAAGGTTATAGACAAGTTCAACAGTCTGAAGGTACACCTGATCATGTAGATAAAGAGGCTGCTACAGTGCCTGCCCTGCACACAGTACGCACAGCTTCTGAAATGCTTGCGGAGGTACACACGGGGCTTATGGAATGCTGAACTGGTACTAGCCACTTCTGTTGCAGGGGAGGAAATTGGAACAACCCAAATGTCAGATGTAAGCCTGAAACTGAAGTCACTGCCCTGGGTAGATTAAATCCCACCCTTACCCGCCCTCACCCCAGGGAACCAGGGGAGCTGGGGCAGCATCTCTTAGTTGCTGAGCACACAGAGGACAGAAGCAGCCTGTCTATCTGTCAGCTGTGCTTTTAGGATGAAAACCAGGATTTAATGTTTGGGGCCATCAAGATGCCAAGGAGGATTCACTGCCAGGCCAAACTTGGGTTCTGTCCAAAAGCCACTTGCAAGACAGCAGGGAAAATGTGATGGTCACAAGCCAGGCCTTGTGATGATGGGGGTTTTGCCTTCCGTTTTCCATCAACCTGGGGTGTCTATGGTGGCCTTTCTCTGGAGTCTGGCTGTCGGGGGGCTTGGGGAGTGGGGAGTCTCTGGTTTTCCATCCCGAGAAGGATTTCTTTCTTACAGGTTGCGGCGAAAATCAGCAGTGTCCGGGCCAGGGACACAAAATAGGAAGTGGTGCTCCCCCATCCCGAGTCCCCCACGACCTCCCCTGACTGCCACAGCTGTGACGTTGAGCCTCTGGTTGTCCCGCTATTGATCCCCCCTCCCGTAATGAACTGTAACAACAACTCCATTACTCTGTGCTCGCCCATTGGCTAAGGATAATATAAAATTAGCCAGCGTGCATGGGGCCTCTTAGGATCGATTTCCCTACTCAGATTACTTGTTACGAAAGAATAGAGCTGTCTCCCCCGTAATTGAACAAGTTAACTCCTTGTCTCATAAAATGTAAGCCAGTATTGATTGGCTGTTGTTGGCGTACAGAGGGGGGGCTTGGAGAGGGGTGGGAACACCAGGGCGTGGGGATGCTCTTCCCCTCCCCCACCCCTCCCTCATGGCCCCGCCCCCCCCTTAGCTTTAGAGGTTAGGGCATCAAGCCTGAGGCTGGATCCTCGGTCTGAATAGTTATGGGGAGGGGGGGTCTCTGAGCCCTGGTTTCACACCCTCGGTCCCCGTCTTTCTAAGCCAAGGATGTTTATGCGTGTCAGAACACCTGGAGCTCTGGACTTACATGGACCTGGGTTCAAATCCTAGCTCTGTCAAATGCTAGCCATGTGACCTTGAGCTGGGCACCCAGCCCCTCTGTTTATGGGGATAGTAGCAGTAACCACCTGAGAGGTTATTGAAGAGGGTCAGATGAGCTAACTCGTGTACAAGGCCAGGCACGCACGCAGGCATAGGCAGCTAGACACAGGAATGGTTATTAGTGTTCTTGTGCTTGTTTTAATTTATGTCAGTAATAGAAACCCATTAAGGTAACATATGAAATTAAGACACACATGGTTTTCTGTTGGGTGGGTGAATGGAGCCTTTAAGGAGCGGGGGCAGAAAGCCTGGTTTTAAATACCTCTGACCATCTTTCATGTGCGGTCAGAAACCCCAGGCGTCGTGATGGGCAGGATTATTCTGACATGTTTTCAAACCGGAGAGATGACTCTGTCATTCCAGAAAGGCAGGGGCTCGCCTCGCTGACCACATGAGCTTGCCAATCCCAGCTGAACCCAGCCCCCCTCCCCTGAAAGCGTGGCAGCCCCATCATCTTACAGCCTCGGTGGATGTGGTCAATGAGACCACCTGCCACCAGGAGGGGGCTCGTGTTCACTGGGTTTGGGACCATTTCCCAAGGCCCGCACATCAAATGGCAGTGGGCAATGTGTGCCCAGGAAGGCTAATTTTCAAGGCTATCATCTCCCTACTGACTTTGGCTGGGATGTCAAAGGCAGAAGGAGGCAGGAGGCAGTGAAGAAAGGAAGTAAACAGCAACCTAGGACCCAGGTCTGGGCTCATGGAGTAGGCTCACGGAAAGCAGCAGCCGGCAATTACGGTATCGACAGATTTCGCCTTTACCTAGGTGTGAGGTATAAGGCTCGTTCTATAGCTGGGAAGAATAGTAAACTCACTCAGGAATGACCTCTATATTAGCCATGCAATTTGGGAATTTTTTTTCTAATAATAATATGTCAGTAGTAATAATACCAACATATACTGCATGGGCTTACAATGTGCCAGGCTCTGTTCTAAACACTTGACCAGGGTTCCCTTACAGAAACCTGCCAGCTACCCTCTATCTAGGTGGCATTATTACTGTAACGGGCATCACTTTGTTGAGACCTACTCTCTGCCCAGGCTATGGGAAGGGTACTCTATGGTCATCTCAATGATGCTCGCCATGTGGGACATAACATCTCCATTTTCTAATGAGCAAACAGGTTAATCACCTTGCACACAACTATTAAGGAGAACTGGGTTTAAAACGTAGGAATGCCAGCCTCAGAAGCTGGTGCTTGAAGCTACTTCACTTCACTGTATCTCTCTGATGTGAAAATTAAGACTGATGAAAGTGAGGGGGGGAGGAAAGAAGGGAGGAATGAAAGAAAGAAGGAAGGAAGGGAGGGAGGAAGGAAGGAAGGAAAGACTGCCAGGTGTGTCACAGGCCACAGGAGACTCTGATCCCAGTTCTTAGATTGGATGCTGAGTGACTGTGGCCCGAGCCCACCCCGTGGTTGAGCTCTCTTAACTGAGTGAGTTCTTAACTGAGAATTGTGGAACCATACATTGCATGGAGGTACCCAAACCTGAAGTCAGTAAATGAATTGATCTACAAGCGCGGTTACGGCAAAATCAACAGGAAGCGAACTGCCCTGACGGACAACGTGTTGATTGCTCGACCTCTTGGCAAATACGGTATCATCTGCATGGAGGATCTGATTCATGGGATCTATGCTGTTGGAAAACGTTTCAAAGAAGCAAACAACTTCCTGTGGCCCTTCAAATTGTCTTCTCCATGAGGTGGAATGAAGAAAAAGACCACCCATTTTGTAGAAGGTGGAGATGCTGGCAACAGGGAAGACCAGATCAACAGACTTATAAGAAGGATGAACTAAGGTATCTACCATGATTATTTTTGTAATCTGGTCAGTTAATAAACAGTGACTGCTTTCAAATTGAAAAAAAAAAAAAGGTTCTCAGGTTCTTGCTATGAGTTTAAACAATCACATTTATTCATTTCAGAGAAGAATCTTGCTTTTCCTATGGAATGAATTCATTTTTAAGTATACAAGTAATATATGCCTATTACAGAAAAAGTTGAAAAATAGAGACAAACGAAAAGAAAATTAAATTATCCACAAATCCACACTCTCACCCTTGTGATGACCACTGTTGTTTATTCTGTTGTATGTTATTCCAGACTGTTTTCCTATTTGGATGAAACATGCATGCACGCGTACACACACACACACATTTAACCCAAATGGGACATTATTCATCCTATTTTGTGACCTACTTTTTACTCATCACTGTACTTTGGACACCTTATCTTGTCAATGACTGAAATTCTACATCACCTTTTGTAAAAACTACACAGGGCAGTTTTTTCAAACTGCAGCTCAAGACACATCAATGTGTTCAAAAATCAACTTGATGAGTCAAAATCAATATTTAAAAATAAATGAAACAGGGACTTCCCTGATGGTACAGTGGTTAAGCATCTACCTGCCAGTGCAGGGGACATGGGTTCGATCCCTGGTCTGGGAAGATCCCACATGCCGTGGAGCAGCTAAGCCTGTGCACCACAACTACTGAAGCCCACACACCTAAAGCCCATGCTCCGCAACAAGAGAAGACACTGCAATGAGAAGCCCGTGAACTGCAATGAAGAGTATCCCCTGCTTGCTGCAACTAGAGAAAGCCCGTGTGGCAATGAAGACCCAACGCAGCCAAAAATAAATAGATAAATTTATATTAAAAAAATAAATGAAACAGAAAAGAATATCATTGTACAGAAGAGAAAAATATTAGTGTGTATTGCATTAGTGAAGATCAGTACTTTTATAAACACTCTGTGTATTAAACATATAGGTGTATATTGGGTTGTAATATAATATGTATCTCTTATGTGAATTCCAGTCAAAATTTTTGAAAATTTCTGATATGCTCTCAGTAGAATTTAGCAGAATCCATTTAACCCATCTACTGTTCTTGAACATTTATGTTGTTTGTACACTGAATTTTGCATGTTTGTCTATTTATTTCCTTAGGATTTCTAATGGAATTAGAATGGGTCATAAGGGTGTGTCCATTTTTAACGTGTCTTCCAGAAAGAATGAGCCAAGGTATATTCCCACTGGCTGGGTATAAGGGAACCTGTTTACCCATACTCTGACCACCACTAAGTTTATTATCATTTAATATTTGCCAACCTCATATTATTATGAATAGTAACTAGCATGCTTTGCAGTTTACTGTGTTCCAGGCTCTGTGTGAAGTGCTTCCTTAACTCATTATCCCTTCGAGCCTATGTTAACCTTCTGAAATGAGTGCAACTATTATTCAGTTTTGCAGATGAGGGAGCTAGAGCTCCAAAAAGTCCAAATTCTGACAAAGGAGGATTTAAGTTCAAACCCGATTACAAAAGCCGTGCACACCTTTCATTGTTCTCATCGACCTCTCTCATTGTCATCATTGATAACATAGCATACCTAGCAAGACTGAGGATCTTCCATATGCTTATCAAATAGTGCTGATTAAAAATATTTTCAAATATATTTGAATGATTCTTCAAAGTCCTGGCATTGCATCATCTAAGTTGCACTGTCCAAGGTTTGGCCCCAGGATTTAAAAAAACACAATTTCTTAAACTGGGTATGCATTCAGCAGGGATGGTCTTGGAGGATCTGGAAGGCACAGGATAAACAAGCAATATCTTTGTGAAGCCTTAATTTAACTCACCAATTTGAGGGGAAATGTTATTTTGATATCAACATAACCACTGATTTGATATGGTGTACAAAAATTTTAAAGTTAAAACACACAACTTCGAAGAAATTTAATCTTGCTGCAGGGAGTTGTAGCAATCAGTATAAGCTAGGTTCTGCTGTGGTAACAAAAGATCCCAAAATTTCAGTGTCTTAAAAAAACAGATATTTATTTCTCCCTGACCCACCGTATCTATTGCCTATTGTCTGGGGCTCTGCTCCGTTGCATCCCCCCTCCAGGATCCAGGCCAATGGAGCAGCCTCCATTTGGAATAGTGCTTGTCACTGTGGGAAAGAAGAAAAGTGAGCTTTGGAGGGTTTCATGCCAGCAATTAAATGCTTAGCCCAGAAGTGACATATGTGACTTCCACTGGAAAGTTTTTGGCCAGGACTAGTCACATTGTCCCACCCAACCACAAGGAAGCAGGAAGTACAATCCTACGATTTACTTGAAATGTAAAGGGTCAGACATATTTGGGGAATGGCATAATAATTACCATGGTTGTTTAGGCTCTTGCCTCCATTTTTCTCTTGTTCTCCTATGGTCTTCTGAGGAGGAAAACAAGGTTATTCATCAGAAGGTGAGAAGACAACATCAGAACGTCTATATCTCCTATTTAAAAAAAAAACAAAAAAACCAAGGTAAAAGATTATCTCTCTATCATGTAATAGAAGTGTGGAGGTAAGCAGTCTGGAGCTTGTGTGATGTTCCATGGTGACGAGGATCTAGGGTCCTTCTATCTTCTTGTTCCACTATCATGGTTCTATCTAATGGTTCAGGAAGACTGTTCAAACTCCAGCCATTATGTTTGTATTCAAGTCAGCAGGAAAGAAAAATTTTTTTTAAAATTAACAGCTTTATTGAGATATAATTCACATGCCATACAATCCATGCATTTAAAGTGTACAATTCGGAGGCTTCCCTGGTGGCGCAGTGGTTGAGAGTCCGCCTGCCGATGCAGGAGACACGGGTTTGTGCCCCGGTCCGGGAAGATACCACATGCCGCGGAGCGGCTGGGCCCGTGAGCCATGGCCGCTGAGCCTGCGTGTCCGGAGCCTGTGCTCCGCAACGGGAGAGGCCACAACAGTGAGAGGCCTGCGTACCGCAAAACAAACAAACAAACAAAAAAACCCATTAAAGTATACAATTCAATGGCTTGTAATATATTCAGGAGTATGTGAAACCTTTATCATAGTCCATTGATTTTAGGGCATTTTTGCCATCTCCAAAAGGCACACTGTGTGCTTCAGCTGTCACCCCCTCTACCCTCAACCTCCTCCATCCCTAGGCAACCACAAATCTACTTTCTGTTTCTATAGATTTCCCCGTTCTGGGCAGTTCATATGAATGGACTCATGTAATTATGTAGTCTTTTGTGATTGGTTTCTTTCACTTAGCATAATGTTTTCGAGGTTCATGCATGGTGTAGCATGTATCAGTATTTCATTTTTTTTCTTGACCAAAAATATTCCCTTGTTGGGATATAACACATTTTGTTTATGCATTCATCGGTTGAGAGACATTTGGGTTGTTTCCACATTTTGGCCGTTATAAATAATGCTTCTATAAATATTCATGTACAAGTTTCTGTATGGACATATGTTTTCATTTCTCTTGGATATATACCTAGGAGTGGAATTGCTGAGTCAAACAGTAACTCTATGTTTAATTATTTGAGGAACTGCCAGACGATTTTTTTTTTTTTTTTGCGGTACGCAGGCCTCTCACTGTTGTAGCCTCTCCCGTTGCGGAGCACAGGCTCCGGATGCGCAGGCTCAGCGGCCATGGCTCACGGGCCCAGCCGCTCCGCGGCGTGTGGGATCTTCCCGGACCGGGGTACGAACCCACGTCCCCTGCATCGGCAGGCAGACTCTCAACCACTGCGCCACCAGGGAAGCCCCCTACCAGACAAGTTTTCAAAACTGCTGCACCATTTTACATTCCTACCAGCAGTGTATGAACGTTCCAATTTTCCCACATCCTCACCGATATTTGATTGAATTTTTGATTATAGCGGGTGTGAAGTGGTATCTCATTGCAGTTTTGATTTGTATTTCCTTGATGACTGATGGTATCCTGAAGCTTTTCATGTACTTATTGGCCATTTGTGTATCTTTTTTGGAGAAACGTCTATTCATCTCCTTTGGCCACTTGTTAAATTGGGTTATTTGTCTTTGTAAGAGGTCCTTATACATCCTAGATACAGTCCCTTATCAGATATATAATTTGCAATTTTTTTTTCCTATTCTGTGGGTTGTCTTTTCACTTGCTTGATGATGTTCATAGAAGGACAAAAGTTTTTAGTTCTGTTGAAGTTCAGTTCATTTTTCTCTTTCACTGCTCATGATTTTGGTATCATACCTAAGAATCCTTTGCTAAGTCTAAGGTCGTGAATTTCCCTTATGGTTTCTTCTGTGAGTTTTATGTTTTAGCACTTACATTTTGGTCTTTGATCCATTTTGAGTTAATTTTTTATGTGGTATGAGGTAGGGATTCAATTTAATTCTTTTGCATGTGGTTATCCAGTTGTCCCAGCACCATTTATTGAAAATACTATTATTCCCCATTGGATAGTCTTGGTATCCATGTTGAAAATCAGCAAGGTTGCAGGATACAAGATCAATATGCCAAAATCAATTGTATTGATGCACCTAGAGTGAACAACCTGAAAATGAAATTAAGAAAACAATTCAGGGCTTCCCTGGTGGCACGGTGGTTGAGAGTCCGCCTGCCGATGCAGGGGACACGGGTTCGTGCCCTGGTCCGGGAAGATTCCACATGACACGGAGCGGTTAGGCCCATGAGCCATGGCCGCTGAGCCTGCGCGTCCAGAGCCTGTGCTCCACACAGGAGAGGCCACAACAGCGAGAGGCCCGCGTACTGCAAAAAAAAAAAAAGAAAAAAAGAAAACAATTCAATTTATAATAGCAACTAAAAGAATAAAACACTTAGGAATAAATTAAGTGGAATAATCAAGTAATAAAATTAATAATAAAATAGGTTAAAATAAATAAATTAATAAGATAAGTGAAAGATGCATCCTGTGAAAACTATAAACATTGCTGAAAGAAATTAAAGAAAATGTAAATAATTGGAGAAAGATCCCATGTTCATAGATTGGAAGATTTAACATTGTTAAAATATCTCTACTCCCCAAACTGACCTATAGGTTCCTTGTAATCCTTATTAGAATCCCAGCTGACTTCTTTACAGAAATTGACAAGCTGATTTTAAAATTCAGAAGGAATTGTAAGAGACCTCAAATAGTCAAAACAACCTTGAAAAAGAAGAGGGAAGGAGGAAGACTCGTGCTTTCAGATTTCAAAACTTACTTCAAAGCAATGGTAATCAAGACAGTGTGGTTAATATATGTATATGTATAACAGATTCACTTTGCTGTACACCTGAAACTAACACAACATTGTAAATCAACTATACCCCAATAAAAATTAAAAACAAAACAAACAAAAAACCAGTGTGGCATTGGCACAAAGAGAGACATGTCGTTTAACAGAATGGAATTGAGAGTCCATAAGTAAATCTATTTTTTATCAAAAACTTGGGAAATAAATGAGAGTTCAACAATTTTTAAATCTACAGACTGCCACTGGTTCTTTCATTCTGTCCTATGTCATAAAGGCTGTATGTACCATAAACTCTAGAAGGCATCCTTGGGGGAGGAGTGGAGGTCACCACGAGGAGGGGTGGACAGTTTCTCTATTACCCATGTTTTGGTTTGTTTTCAGTGCATTTTGAGGACATGTGCATGTGTCCTGTTAATTGGATGTACAGATGATCTTATCTTGTTTTAGTGAAATCAGACTTCACAAGAGGGACAAGTGGCTGAAGAAGATTTCTGCAAAGAAACCAAGATTAATGTTAACAATGATGATGCCAGTAGAAGAAAAGGAGAACAGGGCCATTCTGTCATATCCTCTCCTCACACAGGCTTTTGACCAGCCACCTGAGGAGATGAAAACAATGGTTATCTAATAAGATCTGAAATAAAATCCAATTGTTTGGCCCAAACCAATTGAAATTATCAAAAAGATTTACATCCCTATAGTTGATAACAACCTATCCCTAAGGGGATATTGTGCTGTGAGATATTAGCTAATGAGACTATGTAGCCCTCACAATTAGAAAAACATTTAAAAATACTGCTCATTTCATCATCTCATTGTTTCAAAACTTTATGTTTTGTGTCTAGGCATGCTTTATAATGTTCATGCATTTATTCCTTCACTCAACAAAGCATGGATCTGGAGACCCTGGGGATATAGTAATAAAGCAACCATGTGGCTCTCATGGAGCTGATATTCTCCTGGGGAGAAGCCAACAATAAAGAAAAAGCATAGAGAATATAGTGTCCACTATCGATTTTAAAAATTTGGTAACCACATGCCTAGATATTTAAACATGCTCCTTCGTCGTGGATGTTATTTTGAAGGAAAAGTTTGAGAGGTACTGAGATTAAACCTAACTCCAAAATAATGATGGCTTAACACTCACTATCTTCCCAGCCCCTGCCAATGCTCACTTCTGTTCACCCTTCTCCTCTTGTATTATCTTGAATAAAATAAAATTCCAAGAACCAGCATTTTGGTGGTTTTGATATACATATTAGTTATCAGTTGATGTGTTACAAATTACCATGAATTTAACAGCTTAAAACAACACCTACTTATTTTATCACAATTTCTGTGGGTTAAGAATGCAGGCACGGCTTAGTGAGGTTGTCAACCAAGACCGCAGTCAAGGGGTTGGTCAGGCTGGAATTTCATCTGAAGGCTTGACTGGGGAAGGATCTACTTCCAAGCTCACGTGATTGTTAGCAGAATTCAGTTCCTTGGGGACTGTTAGACTGAGGGTCTCAGATTTTGACTGTTGGTCTCAGTTTTTGACTGTTGACCTGAGACCACCCTCAGTTCTTTGCCACATGGGCCTCTCCAACATGGTGGCTTGCTTCAGCCACACATGCAAGCAATAGAGGAAGTCCACTAGAAAGATGGATTCACATTCCTATGTAACTTAATCACAGAAGTGACATCCTGTCATCTTTGCCATATTCTTCTTTCTTTTTTTAATTAAAATTTACTTTTGAGATAATTGTAGGTTCTCATGTAGTTGTAAGAAATAATACAAAGAAATCCCATGTACCCTTTATGCGGTTTCCCCCAATGGTGACATCTTGAATATCACAAGTAGGATACTGACATTATGCAGTCAAAATACCGAACATTTCCATCATCACTAGGATCCCTCATGTTGCCCTCAGTGGCTGTATCTGCTTCTCTCCCATCCCCACGCTGTCTGTAATCACTGGCAACCATTTAATCTGTTCTCTATTTCTATACTTTTGTCACTTTATGAATGTTATGTAAATGTAATCGTATAGTATATGCATACATTTATATCCCTCCTTTTTTTTTTTTTTTAAAGAAGATGTTGCGGGTAGGAGTTTATTAATTAATTAATTAATTTTTTGCTGTGTTGGGTCTTCGTTTCTGTGCGAGGGCTTTCTCTAGTTGTGGCAAGCAGGCGCCACTCTTCATCGCGGTGCGCGGGCCTCTCACTATCGCGGCCTCTCTTGTTGCGGAGCACAGGCTCCAGACGCGCAGGCCCAGTAGTTGTGGCTCACGGGCCCAGTTGCTCCGTGGCATGTGGGATCTTCCCAGACCAGGGCTTGAACCCGTGTCCCCTGCATTAGCAGGCGGATTCTCAACCACTGCGCCACCAGGGAAGCCCCCTCCTATTTTTTTTAAACAGACTGCTTCAAGAATCAGAGCTAAACTCATAGATAATATTCCTAAATTGACACAGTGCCACATTTTTTTGTGTCACATCAATCTGGCATATTGGTCTGATTTTTTTTTTTTTTTAATTATCAAATCACCCCTTATGTAGTCAACAGTTTCATTTACAAAAACTCATTCCAACTTACTGAATCAGCTTGGATTCCCTGGAAACTGACTCTGAGGTGGAGGCTTGTGTATAGATGGGCCTTTGGGGTTTGGACCCAGTAGACACTCCTGGAAGGAAGTGAGGAAGGCAGTTTGGGCAGAAGGAGAAGCTGCCCCAAGGTGCGGTTGCAACTGAGGCTTCAGCAGCTCACCTTACAGGGAGCTCTGAAACCAGACAATTTTTCAGAGTCGTCCCAAATTAAGGAAGGAGGCTGGACCCTATATATCTCCATTCTAGTTCCTTTGATTCTTCATATACATTTTATTTTATTTATCTTTTATATTTATCCATTTTTTTATTTTATTAATTTATTTATTATACAGTAGGTTCTTATTAGTTATCCGTTTTATACATATTAGTGTATATATGCCAATCCCAATCTCCCAATTCATCCCACCCCCACCAGTCCCCCTCCAGCCCGCTTTCCCTCCTTGGTGTCCATACATTTGAGTGAAGTAAGTCAGAAAGAGAAAAACAAATATCGTATATTAATGCATATATGTGGAATCTAGAAAAATGGTACAGATGAACTGGTTTGCAAGGCAGAAATAGACACAGATGTAGAGAACAAACGTATCATATACATTTTAGAATCACCTTGTAGATTCCTACAAAGCATGCTGCTGAGATTTTGATTCGAATTGCATTTAATCTATAAATCTATTTGGTAGGAACTGACACATTCAGAATTTTGGATCTTATCGTTAAGCATGATTTATTTGGTCCTTGATTTCTTTTATCAGTGTTTTATAGTTTTCAGCATACAGATCTTCACTTTCACCGTATTAGAAGCAAAGCGAAAGTCCCTCCCAGACTCCAGGGAGGAGATTACATCAGGGATGAATGCCAGGGGATAGAGATCATTGGAGGCCAAGTTAGAGTTTGCCTGCTGTACACCTTTGGGTGGTAGTGACCCTCATACCTTCCTGGTTAAGAGGGCTGTGGTGTTCATGGGCCCCAGTGCTCTGAGACTAAGCCCTCCGAGTGGTTCAGAAGTAGGAGAGATAAGTGGGGGGAGCCCAGCATGTGTGCGTGACCTGGTCCTAACCTCCCTGCCCACCTCATCTCTCTCAGTCCCTTCACACTATGCCTTGTACACACTCCAAAAGCTCTCCTGCTTTTGCCCCTTACTGAGCCTTCAGCCTGGAATTAGATCACCCACTTTCTCCATGTACCAAAAACCTGACACTCATTCTGAGCCTAGGCTCAAAGACCACCTCCTCCAGGAAGGAGTCCTTGAGTCCTTGGAAGACTCAAATTCTCCTTTGAGTTTCTACAATATTCTGATCATACCCTGTGCATGAGACATTTCATTCTGCCTTGCTTTTTAATCATTTGCATAGGAATGAGTAACATTCTTTCTCTTGTGACAGTAGACCGGTTCAGGCAAAAACGTACTTTATGGGCTCACAAAATGGAAAAGTCCAGGGGTAGACTGACTTCAGGCAGTTGGATTCAAGGGCTCAGACAGCAGTATCAGGACCCAGTCTCTCTCCACCATTCTGCTCCACTCTCCCCTTTGGGCCCTTCTTGGTGCCCAGGGGCAACAAGGTGCTTCCTGTGGTCCCAGACCTAAGCCAACGAAATCTACCTCCAATCAAAAGAGGGAGGGCCCCTTTCTGCCCACAGAGGGTCCCGGCTTGTGACTAAACCACGTGTCCATCCCTGTACCAATCACGGAGGCCAGGTGACATGGCATGAGTCAAGGTGAGGCTAATTTCCCCGAGAAAATCCAGGACACTGGAACCAGAGGGCACAGAAACGGATGTTCGGTGGTGCCGAATCCTGTGGTGTCCCCACAGACTGTGAGACCCTGGAAGGCAGGAACTTTGGCCCTTTGTTTTTCGTTCCAGCACCTGGCCCAGAGCTCAGCACATACTTAGACTCTACACGTTGAGCCAATGCTTGTCCAGCAGACAGACGCAGCCAAACGGACTAGAATAGGAGTTGGCCAGCGTTTCCTGGAAGGGGCCAGATAGTAAATATTTCCAGCTTTGGGGTCTCCCTGTTGCAGCGGAGAACGGCCACAGACAACACAACGGAGGGATGTGCCCGTGTTCTAATAAGACTTTATTTATGCACAGTGACCTGTGAATTTCATGTCATTTTCACGTGCGTGTCCGGAAATAGACCAGGCTCACAAAAGGCTCAGGAAGCTTCCTTTTGCTGCTTCCGGAATGAGGAGCGCAGGTCAGTAGGCAGAAAAATAACCCACGGCGGGTGTCACACCCTCGCGCAGTTTCACACCTTGCCGAGCCGACTTTGTGTGAGGCCCGTGAGGCCCATTGTTGTGCCATCAGCACGTGAAAAGGTAACATTTAATTTAGGTCGCGCATCTGGAGCGGGCGAGGCGCCTTCATCAGGCGGTATTTAAATTTCTGTGTTCCACACCAGTGCCGCTGAAATTGTTAAACTGCGTCGCCCTTGCAGCTTTATTAAACCTCATCCGTTCTAGCCAGGCGTGACGAACGAACGAGCAGACTTTCTTCCGAGTGGAGTAGATTTGCCGGGCGGGATGCCGCTCCCTCCCAGCCGCTCCTGGGAAGCCAGCGCGGTCCCGGCCCCCGGGCCCTTTGTGCGCGGGTGCCTGGCGCCCAGCAATTGTGTCTCTAATCAACTGCCTCTAAGCAGGTGAGCGTTTATCTCAGTCAGTTACCCCTTATAATTACTGTATTGAACCTAGTTGTCTATAAAATGAATGGTTTGTTCAGACACTTTACCCAAAGAGTTCATTAGGGGTTAAACAAAATGCAATCCCATTTGCAAAGAGTATAATAAATTGTTTCATCTGTGAATTTAGCTGTTCTCCCTAATGCAGACATGGGTGTTACAGTGGCTTTCCCTTGATAGGGTTATGGGTTAATGAAATGCCTTTTCTGTTGCTTATTTTCCTCTCTTCTGTGCTGAGTGATAAGTAGCTAACCAACGAAGCTTGTAATTACAATCTTACAGAAACCGGGCCGATCTGTATATAAATCTCACCATCCAATTACAAGATGTAATAATTTTGCACTCAAGCTGGTAATGAGGTCTAATACTCGTGCATGCGATAATCCCCTCTGGATGCTGGCTTGATCAGATGTTGGCTTTGTAATTAGACGGGCAGAAAATCATTATTTCATGTTCAGGAAAAAATTAGGTTGGTGGGAAGTTAATTTTCTCACCGCTCTCTGAAGCGTAGACAAGAATTTAATGATTTAATCATGATTGTTAGCTCTTTTGCAATCAATTTGTAATGATTGTGTAGCAACTCTCTTCAAGGGAAGGTGCTTTGGAGAGGAGTTTGCAAACAGCTGTCCAGGGGGGCTGACCTTCGAGGGATGCTTGACGCCAGGCCATTAAAACTGTCTTCAGCGTGACTGACAGGATGTGGGGAGGCCCAGCCTTCCAGCTTGCAGATGTGCATCCCTTCCAGCAGGGTCTGAGGAGATAGAGCATCTTAGCACTAGAGGCTGCCAGGGTTCTGACTCCATCCTCAAGGAATGGGATGCAGGCTCCTTAGCTGCCCATGCCTGGGGAATAATTTTGCTGCTGTCATGCGATGTAGATCCCGGCTTACAAACTCAAGTGTGCAAGAAGCTACAGCGTATTTTTCCACTTTTAAAAAATTTACTGAATTCTGAGAGACTCATGCTGCCCGGTTGGTGGGAGCTATAACTTACAGATAAATTGAGTTCTCTACCCCACCTCCTGAGAAAGGTTGACATCCAGGACCGTGCACAGTGCAAAGGCCCTTCCTGTCTCAGCCTGCACCGTCCCTTCAGGCTCTTGAGACCGTGCAGCTCCCCTTCCAGGAATGAGACACAAGAACCTTTGGGGAGGCTGAGAGCCGTGGGCCTAAGGTCCAGCCTCCGGAGCTGGGTCAGTTAGGCAGGCAGACCCTTTGAGGTTTCACATCATGGGGACCAGGAGCCAGGTTCCTACTTACAGCAGTTTCCCTGCCCAGGCCTCAGGCCAGCTCACTGTTTGCCAAGTTCAGGCTCCTCTGAGAGGCCGCCAGCTCACCCCAACGACCCCATCCCATCCCTTCAATAACTTTACCTTTTTCAAAGGGTCAGAAGTGCCTTTAACGTCAGGCATCTTCTGTGTGCAGCCCTGCTGAAACTCCTGAGGCTGAGAATTGCAAAGCCGGCCTACCTGCTTGAAGGAGAAGACAGAGGGAGAACAAACTCTAATGAATATTGCAATAACTTATTTTCCTGTATTGACTCAGACCTCCTCCTGTGTGTTCGCTGGATGATTTATTTTCTGAGTGCCCCAAACACATTTTCCCTCCCAATATTGGATGGTGTGATTATCACTGGGAGGTGTCTGGGTGTTCCATCCAGTTCAATCCTAGAAGTTTTTATTATGCTCTAGCTAGATGCTTAAGGCTGAGCAGAGGATATCCTGTGTGTGTGTGTGTGTGTTGGGGGGGGGCAGTGATAAACAGTATTAACATTTATTACTCATTGCATTTTATTGAATTTCCCTGACTCCATCCCTTGTAAAATGCATCATTATTTTACGTACTAAGGAAGTAAAAAGTTATTGCCAAAGAAGATACGTATAGTGCTTCTATAATCACTTCGAATTTTTATCTTGTACTTAATGACAGGCTCTTTCATAGTTATATAAACAGAGATTTTTATCAGAGATCATTCATTTGCACACATAAAAAGAAAATATGAGTGGAATAAATTGGCGAAGATATTCCAGAACCATCTTCATATTCAGAGACCAGATTTTCTGAGCTCAGTGTCTTTGATGTCTGTGTTTTCTTAAAAGAAGCCTGCACTATTATCTTCAGGAATTTCTTCTAAGCAGTGACATCTTTGTGCAAATTTTGGTGACCATGTGCAGTTAACGCCAGTGATGTCATGATTGCTCCTGGCCAACACCCATCCCAAACTCGATGTTAAGATGTGTAACAAAAAATGCTCATCTCAAAATTGATGAAATACAGTAAGTATCTGGCTTTGGACAAAAGTACAGTTTTTCAACCAGGGCAGGTGGAGTGAGGACAGAGAGACTCTGGGGCAGGCGGTGGGGAGTGGGAAAGAGAAAGCTCAGATCCGGGCTAGCATGTTTTCATTCAACAGAGTAAGAGGTGAACTCAGCTGTGCAGCCGGGGCGGAGGGCGGTAGGGCTGAACTCTGAGTTCCAGAAGCTCAGAGTCGCTCTAAGGCCTCCTGATGGGACGAGGAAGGTGGCTAGAGCCCTTGAATGTCCCTGGCTAGTTCTAGCGACACCGGAAGCCCAGAAGAAATGAGGAGGAAGCTGGTGTTGGTGAGCCTGTAGCATTGAGGGCAAGAAAGACAAATGGGGCATGAGAGTGGGTCCCGTCGAAATGGTTGGCTAAAGTTTCCACCCCAGGCAGGTGGGTTTCCTGGTTACTCCATGCTCATTCCCTCTGCTGGGCCTCTGCCCATGCTGTTTAGCCCACCTGGCTGCCCTTGTGCATTACTTCTCTTTCTCCAAGTACTGCTATAATGCCTTTTACCATCCCTAGGGAGTAACTTGGCTTGAGGCATTGCCCCCTATTAAAATACAGCTCCCTGAGAGGCTTTTCAGTGTGAATTACACTGTCTCTCACCCTCAGTGCCCAGTTGCCCTATGCTTGTTTTCCATTTCCTTGTTATTTGCATGTTCCCTTTCACCAGAGGACCTTTGCACATGTTTATCCCACTACCAGGACATCTTTCTTTCCCTGCTCATCGTTCAGGTTTGGGCTCAAGCAGCATCTTCTCAGGGACGTTTTCCCTGTAGCCTGAGCAGATTACCCCTTCCAGTTATGGGTCTCCCCAGGCTATGTGACTTTTCTGCCGGACTCTTGTCACAGTTGCAAATTACGTTAGTTACGTGTCTTCCAATATCTGTATCTCCCACTAGAGTTTTGGCTCCTAGAGTGTTAGGGCAGGGGCTGTATCCACTTTGCGTGGCAGACCTAACGCACTGTCTGCACGTGGATAGTTGCTCTCTCGCATCCTCTGTCTTCATATATATAAATGATGGATGCATGAATGGGTCATTTTTAGATGAATTAATAAACGCATGGGTGGAAAATGTGAGGCATTTCTGGGTGTAGCGGGAAGCAACCTGCTTTGGAGGCAGGGCAGGGGAGTGATGAATAAGAGCATGAACTCTGCTTGCAGATCCCCTTGCTGCCACTTCCTAGCTGTGCCCGTCACGTCACTGCTCTGAGCCTCAGTCCCCTCATCTGTCATATGGAAATGACAATAATGGGGCCCATTTCATAGAATCCTTGTGAGGATTAACTTATTTAATGTACGTAGAGAGATCAGCGTAGTGCCTGGCATGTTCTTGTTCTTTTTCTTATTTATTCTTATTTGCTACACAAAAAGGCATAGCAGGATACATTTCCACCTACCAAAGGGAACTAACAGGACCTTCCTTGAGCACCCAGGCCCCCTGCTGCACTGTCCCGGGCTCCTACCTAGCCTGGAACTATGTGACCCAGATACCATCAGGGCTCTCTCTGGGTGATGGGAGTATAGATTTCCTCTTTCTACTTCTTTTTACAAGATTTGAGAAGTGGACATAATTCTTTTATGATCATAGGTAACCGTTATAATAATGAAGACATTTTAAATGAGCACAGACTTCTAGCTAAAGATAATAAAGTTATTTTTCTCTATTTGTCTCCCTTAAAGTCTACATAAAACAGCCACGAATAAGTAAAAATAGAGATCAACTTGAATTTTGATGGAACCGGAACAAGTCTGCATCCCCAGACCATCTCTCTTCTATCTGGAGCAAGGCTTGGCAGAGGGAGAGAGCTTCCAGGTCCTTCTTCATACTTCAGGAAGGACCTGAAAATAAGCTTTGCCCTCCTGAATTACAGGAATGTGGTTGGAGAGACCAGAAGTGAGGATGGGGTGTCTAGAAAGGTGTGGAGGCATTGCTGTGCAGGTCCTGTTGAACTTGAATGGAAGGGGAGGTGGGCAGGGTGGAGAAACCATGGGGACGGGCAGTTTCTCTTGTCTGGGGACTGACCTCCCAGCAAGGGAGTTCATGGGAGGTGAGGTGGGGTGAAGGGTGAATAAGCGGTGACCCCTGAGCTCAGCACAGAAAACCTGGGACAGATGCACCCCCTCTCCATCATGGAAAACTGAGGTGGAGCACAGGCAATAGAAAATACCTGAAACTCCAACTCTGAACTGAAGTGCGGGCCTCCCCAGCCCAGTCTCTGACCACTCTTCGTGCCTTCCACATCCAGCATCTCAAGAGGAGAAATCGTCAGAGAGGAGTCAGCACGTGCCCTATGCATACACACTGGAAAACTTTATAAAATAAAAGAAAAATCAGGACGGCGGAAAGAAATCTAAGCGAAAGCCACTGAAGAGCATACATCCCAAGAGGAATTACTCTACATAACAGAAGGAGAGTTGGACAAATGGTTATCCATAGATTCAAAGAAATTACACACAGTATGGTCTTTCTACAAAAGGAACTCAGAGAGTTGATGAAAGGCCAGTTAGCAAAGCTCAGGAAAGAAATGGGAAGTAGACACTTGACAGTCGAGTGCTGCACTGAAAGCAGCAACCCCCCAAAATAAACATGACCAAAAATTTAGCCGGGGGCGGGGGCGGAGAACAGGTCAGAGAAAATTATAGGCATGGAATGGAAGAGAATGCAAAATGTAAATATGAAAATGAGAAAAGCTGATAGACGTGGAAGACAAAGGAGGTCAAACATGTACATAAATGATGGACTTGAAGATGAGAACAGAATGGCGCATAAATTAATACTCAAAAACAAAGTTAAGCAAATCCTTGTGAAATAAAGACTTCAACTGTATGTGGAATGGGAACAGGAAAAATTATGTAGAAAAATTGGTGAGTTTCCTAAAGTTCCAAAAAAACAAGCAAACAAAAAAGAGAGTTGTATTAGCATCTTGCGTGAAAGGTACTGGGGGAAGAAAGTCAAGTGTGAGGGGAAAAGAGTTGGGTAGGTGTCAAACTTCTCCATAGCAATTTGCAATTCGTAAGATAATGGAGCAGTGTTTATGCTCTGATATGAAAAAGTAAGACCCTCAAATTTATGCCCCATCAAACTAGCGCTCACATATGAAAACCACACATATTTTCAAGCATGTGAGAAGTCAGTTATGTAGGACCTGTGGACCCTTCTTGGAAATTTAAAAAAAGAAAGAAAGAAAGAAATGCTTAATAAAATCCAGCCAACCTAGAGATGAATCAAATAAAGTAAAGAATTCTGGGGTGAGAAGTAATAGAAAGGACTGAGGTTGGGGTGTGTGTGATTTACCCCACTGTAATAACCTAAACTCAGACTAAAGTACTATAGAGATTGTGGGTACAGAAGAGACTATGCATGGTATTAACCTAAACTATAAAAATAATAAGTAAAAAAAAATCAGTGGTGTATTAGTTTGCTAGGGTTGCTACAATCGACTACCACAAACTGGGTGGTTTAGACGGCAGAAGTGTGTCGTCTCGCAGTTCTGGAGGCTAGAAGTCCAAGATCAAGGTGTCAGCAGGGCTGATTCTCTCTGAGGGCTTCTGGTGGTTTGCTGGCCACCTGTGGTGTTCTATCTCTGCCTTCACCTTCCCATGGTATTCTCCTTGTGTGCGTCCTTCTCTATATCCAAATTTCTCCTTTTTATAAGGACAGTGGTCATATTGAATCAGGGCCCAATCTGTTGACCTCATTTTAACTTGATTTCCTCTCTAAAGACCCTATTGCCAAATAAGGCCACTTTCAGAGTTACTGAGGGTTAGGACTTCACCATATGGATCTGGGGGGACCTAATTCAACCCCTAACAAGTAAAGAGGAGGAGAAATGAGAAGAATAAGTGTACAGGCACTTATACAGTAAATGGGTACTATGTAAAATTGAAATTTGTAGCTTAAGAAACAAAACGAATCCAACCTCTCAATGTTTTAGTATCTTTTCTTCTTAACTTTAAATAAGTCTTAGAACAAATAGGTCTTGTAGCAAATGAACAATTAGCTGGACGTATAGCAACTCCTTCCCATTTGCTTCTTTTTTTCTGTTGCATTAAGTTAAAATAGATTTCTTTTAATTAAGAAAAAATTTGTAATATAAAAAATTGTTTTAGGGGCTTCCCTGGTGGCGCAGTGGTTGAGAGTCTGCCTGCTAATGCAGGGGACACGGGTTCGAGCCCTGGTCTGGGAGGATTCCCGCATGCCGCGGAGCGACTAGGCCTGTGAGCCACAAGTACTGAGCCTGCGCGTCTGGAGCCTGTGCTCTGCAACAAGAGAGGCCGCGATAGTGAGAGGCCGGCGCACCGCGATGAAGAGTGGCCCCCGCTTGCCACAACTAGAGAAAGCCCTCGCACAGAAACGAAGACCCAACACAGCAAAAATAAATTAATTAATTAATAAAAAAAGAAAAAGAATAAGGTCTTTGAATGCAGAGAATGTGCTTTAAAAAAAATTTTTTTTAAATTTTAAAGAGAGGAAGCAGATCCACAATGGGTAATTCTAGTATACTCTGGGAGGTGTTCCATCAGAGCAGTGGTTCTTAACCAGTGGTTCTCCAACCTGAGGCGGGACTGGGGGGCATTTGGCAATGTCTGGAGTCACCTTTGACTGTCATGACTTGGCGAGTGGAGTGCTACTGGTATCCAGCTGGTAGAGATCAGGGATGCTGTAAACATCCTACAATGCACAGGACAGCTTCTCCCCTCCCCATCCAAAAATCATCCAGTCCAAAATGTCAACAGAACCATGGCTGAGGAATCCTTCACTAGTGGGATGGACATCCAACAAGGCACTGCAGTTTCCTGACACTGCCCGGTATTCATATACATTTGACATCAGTGACTATGCTCTGTCTCTCAAAGGAATTTTTGTTTCAAAAAGCTTGCTGGGATAGGGCACTGCTTATCTGAAAGGGATCATCTCTAATGGGACCTGTAGGCACCATATCAAGCAAGTAGGGGAGAAAACTTGGGGCAGGGAGAATTTTCTGGATGGTTCCGAGCAGTACCGACAGGCAGATCACCACTCTCTGCCGTGCGACCTTGACCAAGACATCTTATTCTCACGGGCTGGCCCGTTTTGCGAGCCCTTACGCCCCGCCCCCCGCCCCCAAACTCCTGCAGCCCCTTTCTGTGGCCCCCTTTCCCCATCAGTTCCTGAAGCCTCCTGCTTGCCCATGTCATGCCATGAAGCCCCCTCCCCTGGAAGTGCTCTCACTTGGCCATCCCTCTGGAGCGCCTTTGAAGATTTCTGGCTTCTCTAGTTTGGAAGCCGCACACAGGGTCAGGCATTTGAGCCCGATAATCACTCTGTTCTGCCGGAGCCCGAGTGCCACGAAGCCTCTTTTCATGCCTATTTAAAGCCTCCGAGGCGCTTTCAAGTGCTCTTTGATAAATCATAGTAAGTGTTATTCCGGCCACTGCGGCGCGGTACCTGCTCGCGCCCTTCCCGTCTCCCGGGCAGCTGCTGCCCATCACCGCATTTCACTGGCGACAGTAATTCATTCCACTCGAGCTGACGAGCTTAGTTCCCATTTATTTGCACATTATGAGCTGTGTCACTCCACTTACCCTCTAGACAGTAAATGGTTTGAAAAATGCAACTGTAACAAATATTCAGGAGAGGATAAGAGAGAGGAAAAAAGAGTGAGAGAGAGAGAGTGAAGGAGGGAAATGAAACCTTTGAATTCAGAGTCCAAAAACCCAGATAATGAATAAATAATGCTCTTGAATTATCTCAATCAGCAACAGCAACAGGGATGCCATAGAAACTTCCAAGCCTTCCTCGGAAATAAGCCTCATTCTCTTTCTGCTTTTGAGTCTGAATTCTCTGAGAGTGGAGCTAAATCAAACACCATTCTCAGGTCAGGAAAATAATGCGGCTGCTGTATCCGCTTTTACCTTTAAAATCAGAGAGGCCTGGGCTGTTTTCTCTGCCTGCTGGGGGCCAGGGGCCCACTCTGTAGCCCCACTTTCCTTGTGATGATTGGGATGACTTTCAGGGAAACTGAGGCAGCTCGGCATGGTAATGCTTCTTCTAGGTCTCAGAGCTTATACAAACCAGAACTTGAATCCAAGTCTTCTAAAGCCCTGGTGTGACTTGGCTGATGTAGCCTGCATGGCACCTTCGTGAGTAGCGTAAAAAGCTGCCCCGTGACTCCTAACTTGTAGCTAGGATATGGCTTGGTTGTCTGATGGTGCCTTGTGTGAAGAGAAGGTGCCCCTTCTTCTGGGGAGATGTGGCCCCACGCTAGGACAATGGTCTGGCTTGCAGTGTGTAGGCTGGAAGCCTTTGTGCAGTGCACATCCTGTACAACCGTATGTGACATCTTGCCATGATATTCCGGAAAGTCCACTTTCTGTGGGATGTGGGGAGTGGGTACCAGAATGTTTAAGGCTAACTCTAGGCTGTATCTAGAGAGCTGAAGCAGGAAGGGAGAGAGGCTACAGAATGCCAGGGCCAGACCCCGGAGGGTTGTCTGCACTCAGGCTGCAGTTGGAGGAGCAGATCTAGGCAAGGGGTTCAGGGCTGAAGATGTGCAAGTGCAGTGTGCCTGTGGTTGGTACATGCTGTGAGGTAGGCCAGCCACTTAGAGGAAGCAGGTGGGGCTGAAAGCATGGCCTGTCTCTGGAGCCACGACAACTGCCTGGAGGCTAGGATTTGGCAGTAGATACCAGGTGATGTTGTGACTAAAATCATGATTTGAACCCTGGCTCTATCACTGTGGTGGATGAGGTCTTTGATCAGCAAGTATTTACTTCTTCCTCGACCTCGACGGTCAGAAGGTACTTGCCTTTGATGTTGGGCTGAGCCCTACAGCTTGCTTTGGCCAATGAGGGGTTGACCAGTTGTGATACAAGCAGAGGCTTGAAATGTGCTTGCAAACTTGTCTTCTCATCCTCCTGTTGTTGCCCTGGGAACATATGCTGGGGAGCCCAGTGGTCCTGCTAGGAGAAACACATAGAGCAGGTCTGAACCAAACCCAGATCCAAGCCCAGCTGAGCCCAGCCTAGATCAGCCAAACTGGAGCCAAACCTCCGATCACTGTGGTTGTTTGCTACGCAGCAATAACTGACTCAGAAAACTACTTGCTGTGCAGTCTTTGAAAAATTCTTTTATCTACCAAGGCCCTCATTTCTTCATCTATAAAATGGGGCAATGCAGAGCTACTGTAAGAATTTAATGACATAAGAGCATAAAGTACTTCACATATGGTATATAGTCAATAAATATTAAATATGATTGTTATTATTATTTGAAAGCGATCCCTACTTCCTTCACCCTTCCCTTGCTTCCTTCCCAGGCATCTCTCCCCAACCCAGGCATCACGATCACCACAAGTTGGGAATGCACAGGGGAGGATGAGTTGCCAGCTCCTGGCCCATCTTACCAACTACTGCTTTGTGGGAAGAAAAAACAACATAGAGCCTACTCACTGTCACGATAAGATTGAACATACGGATTATTTCCTTGTGCAGGATCAGGCCCCAAAAGGAGGTGCAAGGGGGCCTAAAGGTGAGCCTTCCTGAGCACTGGCCCAAGGCCTTTGCCCCAGTGAAGCATGGGAACAAGCCTATCCCATGGATGGAGACATGCGCTCAGAACTCCAGCCTCAGAGCGACTGTGCTGGCCCAGGAAGTCTTAAATGCAGAAAGGAGCTTCCTTAATTAAGCCTTTGTGTGTGCACCATCCTTCACAGTTTACAAAACAATGATGCTTATGATCTCCTGGGTACCTTGCAGGAGCCCCAGGAGAGAAGGTTATGATCGTTTGCACTTTGCAGATGCGGAAGTGAGGGCAAGGAAGTGGCCAAGCAGATGTCAGTGGTCCTCCACTGACCAGGCCTCTCCCACCGACCCCTGGCCCTTGCTAAAGAGGCTGCTGGGAACAGCTTCCAGGGCGAGATCAACAGACACTGTCACACTCAGCAAAGCTGAAACCTGCCAAGGTTTGCAGGCACGTCTGTTAGTGAACGTTCACAGACGTGAAGAGCGGGGAGAATTTCAGAGATTGTCGGGGGCAGTGTCGTCCCCAAACTGAATCATTTGTACAATATCCTGGGGTTTCTGTCATGTCCATGTGACTTTGTTCCTTATTTTGATGGCTTTTTCCTTAATAGACCCCATGTTTTTACTTGAATACCTTTATTTTTTTTAATGTGTTTTTGTTTTTAATATTTATTTATTTGGCTGTACCGGGCCTTAGTTGCGGCATGCAGGATCTTTTAGTTGCAGCCTGCGAACTCTCAGTTGTGGCATGTGGGATCTAGTTCCCTGACCAGGGATGGAATGCGGACCTCAGCCACTGGACCACCAGGGAAGTCCCTGAATACCTTTATTTTAAAATAAAATTTTATATATCTGTGAAGTCACGGATTTAATGTGCCGCTGTATTTTTTCCAAATACACATTAAAATAGATCTATGCCTATTCAAACAAAAATTGTTTGTCCACAGACCTCCTGAAATACTCATGCTCATGCTACCAGGGAAGTGTTACTATGGGAAATGCTGATCTAGTCTAAGGCTCTTATTTTTTGGAGGGAAACTGAAGCACAGAGAGGCAATGGGGTTCACCAAGGTCATGTATCTGGATAGAAGGAAAGGCAGAGCCTGGTCTCCAGATGCTTAGCTTGGGCCCTTTTGCCTCACCAGCAGGTCCCCAGCATGTTCCCTCGAGGCCAGTTCTATTCACAGCTCCTGTTCTATGTGATAAAGGATTCTGGGCCCAAATGAGCTTGGGAAATGCTGGGATAAACCCTGTCAAGAAGGTTTGCTTGGCACACACTGATGTGACCCCAGGAGGGTCAGTCATGATGTTTCCAAACTTCTCTGGCCATGGAATACGTTTTCCTAGATAAGATTGCATAGGCTTCTGGAAAGGTAGCACGCTGGTGAGCTTGTCTGAGGCTCTGGGCCCAGCAGTTGAGGCCCAGGGACCTCCGTAGAGACCCAGGTTCACCTTGTCTAGGAAACCAAGTCCCATCCTGAATCCTGAGTCAGGAATGATTCTTGCCTCCCAAGGGGGCAAGAAAGGTGGCTGCCGCTGGGAGGGCTGGGAACCCCAGGGGCTTGGATCCTGGAAGCACCAGGGAGGTTGGGGAGGGAGAGGTGGAGTGTCTCCAGACAGGAGCCTGGCTGTGGGGTCAGCTGCTGTGGCACGTCCTGGGCCTGAAGACCACCGGCCCCCATCCTGACCCCACTCCGATCACGCCAGGCTTCCAAACCCGCCTCATCAGGGAATTTACCACGGCTTTTCCTCTCACCAGCTGTGTGACCTTGGGAAACCTCTGAGCTCTGAGACTCAGGTTCCTCATCTATAAATTGGGATATTTCACATTATTGTAATGAGAAAATGTACCTAAAGTACCCAGCGCAGGGCCTGGTGGTAGATGCCTGTAAGTGACAATTAGTAATATTATTACCGCCATTATCAGCGGCAGCAGGCTGGAACTTGCCCCACCCCCTCCTAAATCTGTGATTCTGATCATCCCGTCTCTCCCTTCCTCATTTCCTGGTTATCGCATATCCCATGGGAATGCCTCCTTGGCTTTCAAAAGTACAAGGAATCGTTTGGTAGACAGAGAAAGTACCTTTCCCTATTTTCTATAGATCACATTCATTTCTCTTTCAAGCACCACTGCCCTGGGCAGGTGGGGTACTTGAGCTTACCACTTTGGAATCCTGCCCTGTGTCTTCCGGTGGCCAGGTCAGTCTTGCCGGATGTGAAGTCATATTGAACTGGTGTCCTCAGTGGTCCACAGAGGTCCCTGTGGAGGCTTCGAGGCAGACACTGTGAGTTGCCTGCTCTACTGCACCACCCTGTACCTTTCTTCAAATATGAAAATGTTGAATACATACTTATATCGAAATGTCCCCTGGGAGGTTTTTAGGAAAAATGTTTTCTCACCTTACCAAACAAGGAGGGCGTCCCTTTGTTTATCCCTAGTTATCTCTTTGATATTCTCTGGCCCCTCCCATCTTGCACTGTACACTGTAGTGTGAAGACATGATGGTTGGGGCTGCTGCAGCCAACTTGCAACCATGAGAAAAAGACCAAGGGAATCCTATACTGCTGACCAAGATCCTTGACACCCCTGAGTTGCCAAACCGCTACCACCGAGTAGACACAGGTCATAGGAGATGGGTTCAGTCAGGGGCAAGTTCAGTCTTCTAGGGCCAACAAGCACATATTGCTGGGTCCTGGGTGCTGAGTACTATGTTAGACGCAGAGATAAGGAAGGAAGAAAAACCACTACAATGACTTCCCTCCCTCATAGCATCTGTGCAGCTAAATGACATCTTAAGCTTGCAAACTTCGATGCAGCTCATCTTCCCAGGACAGGGTTCCAGATTCAAAATCTGGTGGTTCATCCTGAGGCAACTTATTCAAGTGATTCTGACCCGAGTTTCCATTCATGGAAATTGAGGCTAGTTACCCCTAGCTCGTAGGGTTCTTCTGGGACGATGGCAGTAAAAAGCTGAGCACGCTTCAGTTAGTTCTTGAGTTAATGATTTGACTATTGCGGTTATTAATAAATATCATTGCCCTGGTGTCAAGAGGCCTTTGCCGGAACCCTCTTAACCGTCACTCATGCCTAGACTTCCCTGACTGGGCACACGTTCCGGGTCCTGGGTCCCAAGGCGCATGTGGGCCTGTCTGGAGGTCAGGGTGGCCTCACACAGGGACTCCACATCCTTGTGATGGAGGCATCGAAAGGAAATTAATTCTCTCCATTCGGAGACCTCCTCTATTACCTATTCATCAAAAATTGCCCGGCGTTTGTGCATTTTTCATTACAAGAGTCAACATTTGCCACGTTAATAAAGCAAAGGGCTGCTTTTCTCCCCTCAGAAATAGAATATGTAACAACACGGCCCCTTTGATGTTTCTCGGCCAATACAATATGTATCTGAATGAGGATGAAAGCCGTCCTGTTAGGGCCCGGCCGCAGAGATGCCTTGATGGAGCCGAGCCGGGGAGGGGGCGTGGTGGTATGTCTGGAAAAGGCTCCGCAAGGCAGGAAGTGGGCTGGGCTTCCTCGCCATCCCAGCTTCTGAGAGGCCTCACCTGGTGAGAGAGGTAACAAGAAGATTCTCTTTCCCTCTAGGGATCCCCGCTGCAGTAAATCATGACACCCAGAAGCTAGGAGGTGACACGGGGTGCCTGGGGAGGGTATGGAAGCCCGGTTCCTGGACCCAGGGCGGGAGTGGAAGTTAGTTGCCGGGTCAGCTCAGGGTGTCTTGGATGCGGGACAGCCGGGGGTGGCAAAGAAACCTTCTCTCCAGGTTGTTTGTGTGCGTCACACGGAACCGTGTACGTGCACGTGCCTGTGATGGGAGTGCGCGTCTGGGGGTTCAGAATTATTTTTGTCCTCAAAAGCCACCGCATGTCCTGAGCACCAATGATGCCAGCGCTGTGGGAGGCACTCGGGGAGATGAACCGATGGGACCCTCCCTGTCTTTGCCCACATGGAGCTGACAGTCTAGCTGGGGAGAGGCCCCCATGATGAGACCTGAATATCCAAGGTTCCGTTCAAAATCTGGATGGTGCCGGGAGCCAGGCCACGGGGCAGGGTGGACAGAAGCCCCAGAGGACCCAGCAGCCCGATCCCAGGCCCTCGCCCTCGGCAGTGAGACAACTGCAGACCGGCTCCTGACGGGGCCCAGGAACAAGTGACCCGGGCAGGAAAGCAAATGGGGAGCACTCCCCTCCCTAGGAACCCCGTGTTTGCCACACCCCATCTTCAGGGAATACTCTGACCTCAGAACCATCAAAAAATCAGCCCCTTGGGTAAACTACACCCGCCCCCATGTCTTCAAAGAACCAGCAAGGATGGCATGAAAAGGAAAGCCATCGATTCCCTGTCCCATCAGCTTGTCTCTCCCCATCCCCAGCCAGTTCTCTTTCTCCTTTTGGATAATCCCATGAAATGGCTCACAACAAGAGGGTGTACTAGCTTTTCTAGTCACTGGCTGTGTGACCCCAGGCAAGCCACATACCATCTCTGAGGCTCAGTTTCTTTGTTTTTTTTTTTTGCGGTACGCAGGCCTCTCACTGCTGCGGCCTCTCTCGTTGTGGAGCACAGGCTCTGGACGCACAGGCTCAGCGGCCATGGCTCACGGGCCCAGCCGCCCCGCGGCATGTGGGATCTTCCCGGACCGGGGCACGAACCCGTGTCCCCTGCATCGGCAGGCGGACTCTCAACCACTGCGCCACCAGGGAAGCCCCAGAGCCTCAGTTTCTTTACCTGTAAAACAGGGATAACAATAGTGCCTCTCTCACAGGGCTGTTGAGGCCTGAGTGCAATGCCTGGCATGCAGCCGTCCCCGGTAGTGACGAGCAGTCACGGCCTGCTCCTTCCTCCTGAGCAGCCCTGTCCCCCTGCCCCCCACTCCTGCCCTGCAGGTTGGGGCCTGCCGGGCAAAACTGCAGCCAGAGTCTCCCAGGGCCTGGGAGGGCTGTAACACATTAGGACTGTGTGGTGGGACCTGGTCAGACACTCACAGCCCTAAAAGAGGCAGAGAGGCCCGTTGCAGGCTCTGGGCTCACTGTAGATGCTGTGGTCAGCGCAAGTTTGCTGCTATAAGGAGCAAACCTGTTTGCACACTGGCTCCTTGTGGTGTAGCCTGCTTCAGCAGGCCCGTTGTCAAGGCTCCTCATTCCCTCTCCAGAAGGCCACTGATACCAGTGGGAACTGTGGACAGTCAAGGTGGAAGGAAGGGACCAGAAAGCTCAGAGAGGGCCACTGGGCTCATTGAAGAGCTAGAAGCCATGGTCTGAAAACGAGGCTCAAGCCCCTTCAGGAAGCCTTTTCACCGTGCCAAGCCTCAGTTGTCTCATCTGTAAAATGGAGCTCCCGTTACCCACTGGCCCCTACTCTTGATACGCCAGGGTCAATTGAGGTAATGTGTGTGTAAGAGGCCAGTGGAGTGGCTGAGAGCGCCAAGACCAGAAGCAGCCCTGCCAGCCTCTAGCCAAACTCTGGATTCAGTTACTGGTGAGCAGTATGGGATGGCCACAGAACCTTCTCGACGGAGCTGCCGTGAGGATTCAGAGAGCGCCTATGCACGAAGAGCCCGGGGCTATTCCAGGCACCAGCGTCTACCTGTGCTCTCAGGGGCTCCCACTGAGTGGGGCAGAAAGACAATGAACAGATATCTAAGGGGTGCTGTGGACAGAGTGACCATGTGTCTCCTGATTACATCGGCTGTCTCTGCACAATTACTAAGAGTGCCCCTTTCACACTCAAAAGTCTTCTGGTTTGGAAGATCCGTTCTATACTTCCCTTCACTATGAAGAAAATGGAAGAGAAGGATTAGTGAAAAAGTGACCTAGAAGAGCATGTTTAGGTGGATTAGAAAGGCCACTCAGAGGTTATGACGTTTTCATCAGACCCGAGTAAAGGGAAGGAGTCAGCCGGGTAATAATCAGGTCAATGAGCATTTCAGGTAGAGGGAAGAGCAAGGGCAAAGGCCCTGAGGCAGCACTGAGCTTTGGGTGTTGGAAGAACAGGAGAACTAATAATGTTGTTGAGCAGAGGAGAGAGTGGTGCCAAAGGGGGGCCTGGGGTAGGCGGGGCCTGATCACAGAGAGTCTGGTGGGCTTTGGGAAGGGAATTTAAATTTTGTTCTCTAGGTCAGAGGTCAGCACATTTTTTTCTGTAAAAGGTCATAAAGATTTTAGACCTCATAGGCCATAAGCTCTCTGCCGCTCCTACTGTCTACTCAACTCTGCTGTTGTAGCACAAAAGTTGCCATCTTCAATATGCAAACAAATGAGTGGGGCCGTGTTCCAATAAAACTTTATTTATAAGAACAGAGACAAGGCCCGATTTGACCCCAAGCCGTAATTTGCCAACACTGCTCTAGGTCATGGGAGACCATGCATAGATTTTGAGCAATGGCTTGATCGTTGTATGACACCATCTGATTTACATTGTTAAAGTAACCTCTCTGATTGCTGTGAGGATAATGAATGGCTGTGGGTCAAGAGAGATAACCTGCTTGAAAAAAAAAAAAACTACTGCAAAGATCCAGGTAAGCGCTGATGGACTCAGGAACTAGCAGAGGAGCTGGAGAGAAGTGATGGATTTGGGAGCTGTTTTGAAGGGAAGAAGCCGAGAAGGCAGGTCTGTTACTGTGGGTGAAACACAAGGTGTGATCATCAGCATCGTCATCTGTACCGTTTTGCTCGTCTAAGGGGCTGGCTAGCCTGGCAGCCACCAGGCCCATGCAATAAGCTTTGCAGAAATCACCTCCTTACTTCAAATCACTTACAAAAGTTCAGGCTGCAATTATAAAGCTTCATAGCTGTGCAGCATCCATAAAAAGAGGTAATTTTAATATTTGGTTCAACTTCAAAGCAATAACTTAGAATTATATATACCCCATTAAAATATAATGTTTCTCCCCCAAACTAATCAAATGGCTAAATCAATTGTTGGTGGATTGCCAGTGGCCTGAGGATCAATGGGAATAGAAAATGTATTCTATATTTTCCCTGTTACATAGAGTTGGAGCACATATTTTATTAATGTTCATCCTTTAGAGACCAGATTTGTGTGTTCGCTAAAATAAACACTCCGATCTTTAGGGTTTGGTTGGATGGAGAGTGCCGGAGAGTGTAAGGGCAAAGAACGCTTCACAAGGAAGCAGCCATTCCAGAGCCCTCGTGAGGTGGTGGGAACCACCCAGAGCTCAGATCCTGGGAACTTGTGTCTTGCATCTCCCATTCACATGTTGAATGACTTTGGAATACATCCTTTCTCTTCTTAGTCGCTCCATTTGTCAAATGACGAGTTTGGACAAGATCAGTGAAGGTAAACAGGATTTGGGCTAAATTAGCTCAATTAGTAGGCAATGCATGGAGCCTTGAATGGGGAAGGATTCTGAATCTATGGCTGGGTTCAGAGGGAGGGAGTGCAGCCATTGATTGGTAATGTCTGTCATGGGCATGGGTTAGGCATTCTGCAAGCCAGGGGTTTGTGATCCTTGGACTAAATGGTTCTAAGGTCCCTTCTGTTCTAACAGGTTGAATAAAGGTCTATTAGTCTGAGTAGGTTGTCTCCTCTATGACTTGTAGGATCTTCTCAGGCCCTCCATGAATGGTCTCTCACCCTTCCCTATGGCCAGCTTTGGCTAGACTGGGAACTCACTGAGAATAATAGATTCCAAACTCTGTGTGCAATAAGTCAGTTGCTACATTTCAGTGATGCTTACTGTGCACCAGGCACTGCAGAGCTAAAGGTCCATAAGCCACGGCTGCAGCCTTATATGAGCAGGGACTATGGAGAAGGGCATTCAATTTAAAGAAGGACCAACAAGTAACATAAAACTCTAAGGTGGCCCAAGTCTCCCTGAATTTTCCATCCATACTTGGGAAGACCTAGTCTAGAGGGTGGGTCACTCCCCTCATCTCCTGAGTCTCTCTTTTCTCTTGGTGAGCTGTCGCCTCCCCTTTAGCAGTTGCATTGTTTGGTTGCAAGCAACAGTGACTGACCCAGGCAACAAAGAAATTGATTGGAAAGCTATAGGGAAGAGCTCACTGAGTTGATGGAAGGCTGGAGAATTGGCTCAGAAAAAGGCAGCACTAGGAGTTCAGGGTGCTGGAATTGAACAATCACGTGTGGCACTGCCTTTGAAATGTTTTCCACTCACGATTCTATGTCTTGGGAGGGAGTTCAGTTGACCAGCCTTGGACTACATGCTCTCTTCTTGGTAGGAGACTACAAGCAGCCTTGAGTTATAAGCTGACACAATGGAGCAAAGAGAATACCCCAAAGAAGACATAGTACAGACACAGGAGAAGGAGGATATGGATACTGGGAGGTCAAAACCAGAACACATCTGGAGGAATAGCTCTGCCATTCTGCCTTGGCAGCTGAAATGAGCCTCTTCTAACCCTAATCAAGGGTCAGCTTAGGCTGCTGGTTCTATTTTCGGATGGCAGAAGCTTGGTCACTGTGTTAGTTTCCTGTGGCTGCTGTAACAAATAACCACGAGCTGGGCGGCTTTAAGACAAGAGAAATTTGTCCTTTCACAGTTCAGCCAGAAGCCCAAAATTAAGCTGTTGACAGGGTAGCGCTCCCTCTGCAGGTTCTAGGGGAGGGTCGTTCTTTGCCTCCTCTACCTTCTGGTGACTGTCGGCATTCCTTGGCTTGTGGCTGCATCGCTTCCGTGGTCACGTTGCCTTTTCTTCTGTCTGTCTCAGATCTCATCCTGCGTTTCTCTTATAAAGTCACTTGTCATTGGACTTAGGGCTCATCCAGATTATCCAGGAGGATGTCTTCGTGGGCTCCCTCTGCTTCCAACAGTCATCCTGGGCTCCAGCAGGAGGCCCTCGGGACCCACAAATGCATTTCGTGGTAGTCCTCCAGAGACCATCCAGAAAAGTGGGAGCCCGGGACCCCCGTTGAAGGCTGGCTTTCCTCCCAGTGCTGAGTGGTTGACCATCAACGCTTCAGTGCAGAAGAACTGAATTATAGGCCCCTGTTCTCCCTCACAGTGCCGTGACCAAGATCCACAATTAAAACTCGGTCTGTGCACAGACTTAGGGCCTTGGGCTTTGCATTCACTCCAAAAGCAGAGCTGTCTTACCAGTTACCGTACTCCGAGGATTTGAGGAACTGTGGCCCCTGAGCCCCAGCAATGATGGGAGTGCTTAAGGCTAAGCAGCACAAAGGCAAAGACCTTCCCAGAATTGGGAATTGCCCCACTTTGAGCCAGTGGCTTCCTTTAGAATTTGGAACTCTATTAGCAAACATCTAGTCGAAACTTTTCCTATTCCACTGAGGCCCAGGGAAAGGCAGAGGCCTTCCCGAAGCCCCACAGAACTCTTATCTCCTGGTTCCTTTCCTGGGTGCTTTCTCTGACACCCCAAGTGGGCTGCACTGAGCAGTGGACAGGTCAGATGAGCAGAGCCTGTGCAGACAGCTGGGGGAAAGGAGCCTACCAATTAGTCTGGGAAAGTGACAAGCACATGAAAAATGACTGAGAAAATAAACCTAGACATTTCACAAGGAAAATTACACTTCCACACAGCCTCAAAATATTCCCCATAAAATATCCCGGCAAAATATCTCCAAGAACACGCGACATGTTGGGATTCTGTCACAGGCTCCATTTAAGTGTTTTCACCTGGGCAAAAGTTTTGTTTTTTCCACTTGAAAAATAAGAAGGATCAACTTATAGGCTCAAAGGAAATACCTCCTCAGAAGGAGAACAGTTGTGTTTGCAGAGAAACATTTATTCATTTAATAAGCATTTTCTGAGTCTCATTATGTGCTCAGGTAGCAAGGATACAGTAGTGAACAAGAAAGACACAGTCCTGGCCCTAAGGATGGAGATGACGATGCTGATGCTGACGATGGAGCTGGTGGTGGTGGGATGACGATGGAGGTGGTGATGGAGGTCATGATGTTGGTTATAATTTTTAACTTCTATTAAGAATTCACCCTGTGCCCTTGCTCATTCATTATCTCATTGTATCTTTGCAACAAGCCTGTGAGGCAGGGACTTTTATTAGCCCCTTCTTACAGATATGGAAACTGGGGCACAGAAGTGTTAAAGAACATTCCAATGCTACTCCTTTAGAAACTGATGGAGCCAGGTTTTGACTCAGCCAGTCGGGTCTGATAAAGAAGATAGACGATAAACAACTTGTCTCTTAAAAATAAATATTTGATCACAAACTGTGATGACTTCCACAAAAGACAAGTACGATTATTTTAAGAGAATGAAAAGGAAAGACTTCTTTGTGTAGGGGTTTTAGGGAGAGCTTGAAGGGCAAGTAGGAATTAATTCAGTAAAGAGGTTGGGGAGAGGGGAATGTATACCGTGTTTTTAAATGGACACTGAAATCCTTTCTTTGCAGTGGAATTCCACATAACATTCTATGTAATAAAACAGGACAAGGGCACAGCCTGCATGGGGAAGCCTGGAGGTACCCCCGGTCCACTACTGTCCTGACTCTCCTCTCTAGGGTCTCCCCCTACCGTCCCCATCCTGCGGTGACCCAAAGCCCCACAGGAGACAATGTGGGACCCACCAAGCTGGAGGTTGAGATTTCAGCCAGGGCTGGGTCTGCGCCTGGGGCCAAGGGACAGTGGCTCTGTGGGCCGAGGTGTGAGGAGTGGTCAAAGTCTTCTCCTCGGACTTCCCTGGTGGCGCAGTGGTTAGGAATCCGCCTGCCGATGCAGGGGATGCAGGTTCGAGCCCTGGTCCGGGAAGATCCCACATGCCGCAGAGCAACTAAGCCCGTGTGCCACAACTACTGAGCCTGCACTCTAGAGCCCGTGCTCCGCAACAAGAGAAGTCACCGCAATGAGAAGCATGTGCACCAAAACAAACAGTAGCCCCCGCTCACCACAACTAGAGAAAGCCCACACGCAGCAACGAAGACCCAATGCAGCCAAAAATAAATAAGTAACTGTAGTAAAAAAATTTTAAACAAAACAAAACAAACAAACAAACAAACAAACAAAAGTCCTCTTCTCTAGCCTGAGACTGGCATTGGCTGCAGCCAGCACAGTGTCTGGTGGCTTCTCATAGTGGTGAGCGGGGAGAGGGTGAAGGTGACGTGGAACAGCAAGAAACACCTTTTAGCCTGGAAGCCAAGAGATGGCTGCTCCCACTGCTGTCCTCAACTGGCCCTATTGCTTGAGTCTCCCAAGTGACCCCAGAGTATCTGCTAGACGGTTACTGGCCATCAGTCCATACCCTTCGTTTTCTCCCACCTCTGCGCCTTTGCTTTGACCACCTCTTCCATTTGGATAACCATGTTTTTCCCCCGTCACATCATTCCCATTCACTTCCGTTTTTCCCAAACTGACGTATCAGCTAAGACTTTGGCTGACTTCCTTAACCCTGCCTTGAACTCCTCTGGAAGGAAGCCGTGGTGCAGCTCATCTGAGACGTGGGGTTGGGGGAGGGGATAGCTGGGGGTTGGAGGAGTCCAGAGGCTGAAGGTCCACGTTTGTTGACCCCTCCATCAAAGGCTGGCTCGGTGACCCTGGCAAATCCCTTAAGCTCTCAGAGCCACACTTTTCCCACCTGTAAAAGAGGACTAATAATGTCTATTCCACAGGCACCTTTGCTGGTGGTTCCTGGATGCGTATTTAATCTTTGCTTGTGGACTGTTGGGTCGTGCCAACCACATCTGAAGCGCCCACCCCTGTGGGTACTGGATATGCCCACTGTGGCCAATATCCCCTTCTTTGAGGAGTGGCCCCCATCACAGACAACTTTGTAAAATCAGATCCCCCCCTCCACCTCCCCAGGTTGATTGGCTTCTGTCCCGAGGACAGCTCGGCCATGGGCTAGCTTGGAAAAATGGACGAGGCCAATCAGATCCCTGCACCTGGAAACGACCATGAGCCAGGACGACCAGAACCCCACCTGTGGGTATCGAGTTAAGAAGTGGTGAGTGAGGGAAGCTCAGGGCCACAGTCACCATCAGGGGTGGTCACAGACTGAGACTTGGAGGACACTGGTGGGGGAGAGAAGAAAATGGGGGCAGAGACACATGGAAATGCCTGAGAGAAGACCACACTAGCTGTTCCCATGACAATAGGCTACTCTCAGTGACCTAAGTAAAGCTCTCTGTCCAGGGTCACCGCTGTCTGCAAGGGGATGTGACGGAGGAATTGACTTCCACTCACTGCCATACCTCCAAGGAAGGCCCCAGGGGTCAGTAAGGAGCCTGTGAGGAAATCGCAGTGGTTATCACTAAACATGTGCCAGGCATCCTTCTGTGGTCCATCCTCAGAACGGCCCTGGGAGGCAGATACCATCGATCTCCCCATTTCACAGGTGCGGAAACTGAAGCAAAGAGTGGTCACATGAACTTGCCTCATACGACAAGATATACGAGTGAGTGACCCAGGATTCAAACCCAAGTAATTGTCTCTAGAGACTCTGAACTTAATCTTGGTGTTATCCTGTCAGCTACTGTAATCAGCCAGAAAAGGCAATGAAAGAGAGATACAAGAGCCGTTCACAGGAGTCTCAAAGATCGTCACCAGCCCAACAAGAAAAGGGCAGGAGCTTCATGAAGAAGAGTACAAAGCTTTGCTGAGTCACCAAAAGCTTGAACGATACACAGACACTGCTCCTCTATGGAAAGATTTAGTATTAAAATTGCCAGTTTTGCCCACAGTGATTTCAAAGTTTCAGAGAACCTAAATCACGAAGCTACTTTTTAAGGAGCTTGATAACACGATTCTAAGTTGCACCTGGAAGATTTAATGGGAGAGAAGGGCCAGGAAGTTTTTGAGAAAAGGAGCATAATTAGGGGGAATTTGCTCATTACCATGTTTGGGGGACATATTATGAAGCCATGGTAATTAAAACAGTGTGACACTGGCTTTGAAGAGCAGAAAGATAAAAGATATGCAATTAAATATTTGCTATGTGATAAAGGAGGTGTTTCATGTAAGTGAGAAAAAATATATCATTTATACCCAAATTAATTCCAAATGGATTCAATGTTTTCATGTGAAGAAATGAAACTGAAATTTCCTCTCAAAAATGCATAACCTGAATTTAATCAAAAGGGAACATCAAACAAACCTGGACTAGGGACATTCTACAAAATGGTTGGCCTGGAATCTTCTAGCTATCAGCAGCAAAGCAGTCAGAGGGCAGAGAATGAGCTCTCAGAGCTGGAGGAAGAGACCCCAGTGTGGGTGGAGCAGTGACGGCACCCGCAGCAGAGGGAGGGGTGGGTGTTGCAGGAGCTGGTGACGCCACACGAAGAAAAATGGATCCCTGGGACTTTCCTGGCGGTCCAGTGGTTAGGACTTGGTGCTTTCACTGCAGAGGGCCCGAGTTCGACTCCTGGTCAAGGAGCTAAGATCCTGCAAGCTGCATGGTGCGGCCCACTGCCCGTCCCCACCAAGAAAAAAGAAAGAAAGAAAAGAAAAATGGATCCCGAAAGAAGGTTCTGGGAGCAACCTGTGTCACCAACAAGAAGCCTCATCCTTTGCCTCCCTGGTTTTCTGAACTCCCCTCTAGTGATTGCTGATCCATGCCTTAATGCAACATTGTGTAAGCTCAGAAAAACATATTTGTGAAGAACTTTTAATTATAGTAAGAGTCCTACATACAAATGAGTTCCATTCCGAGAGTATGTTCGTAAGTCCAACAAAGTTAGCCTAGGTACACAACTAACACGATTGGCTATACAGTACTGCACTGTAATAGTTTTATAACATGATACTTTTCACACAAATAATAGCTAAAAAACAAACAAAAAATAAAACATTTTGAATCGTACAGTACAGTACCTTGAAAAGTACAGTAGTACAGTGCAACAGCTGGCATACAAGGGCTGGCATCGAGTGAACAGGCAAGAAGAGTTACTGACTGGAGGAGGGAGAGGAGGTGTCAGATGGTACAGCTGAAGGATCGTCAGCAACAGGAGGATGTAGAGGATGTGTGCACGTGACAATGTACGCCAGACACGTGAAGTAACGTGATTGGACATGTGAACGCACCTGAAGGTTCACAACTTGAAGGTTCGTATGTAGAGGACTTACTTATAGGTCAAAACAGACGTTAAATATAAAGTTAGGCAAAAACATTTTGTAGCGTTTACTAGATACTAGTAAACGCCAGATACTAGTCTAAGTCCTTTTAGATTTAGTCCTTATATTTACCCTATAAGGCAGGTACTATTATTATCCCCTTTAAATTTGAGGAAATTGAGGCAGGCCACAAGAGGTCAAGCGACCGCGTCCGAAATCACATGACTGTATAGGCTAGGACTGAGGCTTGGTGGTAGGTAGTTGAACCCCTAAAACTGCACTAATAGACACCAGGCTCTACTGTTCTGTATAAAATCAATAACATGCCCAGGACAAGACAGAAGGGATGCTCAGAGGCTACCCAACTTGCCCAGAAGCTGGGATTATGGGTATCTGTTTTCTGGATGTATTTGCCTTTGCTGAACTTTTAGAGTATTCCAGGTTAAGTCACGACTTTTTTTTTTTTTCTTACAATTGGAAAAGTCAACAACGAAATGGAAAAAGTTCTACCCATCCTTCTAGTTTGTTCTATGGGAGTCAGTTCTTGGCCCCTCCAAGCCCACGCTGACAGCCCTCTCTGAAATCCCACACCACTTAGGTTCCCTTTATATTGCTAAGGACTTCGTTGTCGGCTAAGCGGTTGGTGGGTTTGATTCATCGCTAGGACATTGTGAGTTCCTCAAGGTGGTCTCTACTTGGTTCTCCGGGGGAAATGCAGGTGCTCACATCTCAAGCCTTTCTTGCTTGTTCACCCTCTGTAAGATAATATGTTTGTGTTAAGCCACTAAGTTTACTGTAATTTGTTATAGCAGCAATCAGAAACTAATACATTCCTAGTGAGGAGAGAGTCAGTACATGAACTTGTGCTGTCTGGCGTCAGAGCTCAAACTCTTAGCCATGATATCTGACTGCCTCGATCAGTGTATACAGAATATGGGTCCATGGTGAAATTATTTGGGGTCCTAGGAATTCAGGAGGCCTTGAGGTTATGCTGAGTGAGGCTTAAGGTAGATCCCAATGAGGGCAAGCGTTTGGATAAGTGAGGGTAAGAGGGAGCAGAGCGCAGAGAACATTCTGCCTGAGGAAACTGTGTCCAAAGTTCCAGAGGCAGCGGACAAGAAAGCAGAGGTGGGTGAGATGAAGGGCCAGGTGGAGTGGGGAGCAATAGGAGGCCCACAAAGGCCAGCAGAGAATGTGCCTGGAAGCTGTGGGTTCTGCGAGCAGCCATGGGAATGACGAACAGATAGCCTGGGGGTGCTGAGGGGCCCAGGAGCCGGCCAGGTCTCTCTCCTCATCGGCAGACATGACGCTGCTGTATTCTATGGGGCATCTGGCACCATGGTTTGGGGAAGACATTTCCCCCCAGGTCAAGTCCAGCTCAGGCTGAGTCTTCTGGGCCCTGGAGCACCAGACCTGTGGGAAATAGGATTGTTGGCAGGGCCCAGCCCCTGAAACCTCCCCTGGCTGAAGGAAGATGCTGGAGAAAAGCCTTGTTCCCAATCCCTCTGGCCTCACGATCCAATGCTTATTTCTACCCGAGCTAGGCTGCCGGCAGAGTTTGTCTCAGGTGTCCCTGCCCCAAGCCTTGATCTTCAGCTTCCTGGGACCCCATTCAAGACTGAATGCCGTTCATTCGTTCATCCCTTTATCCATCACATGCTTATTGAGCCCTTACTACGTGTCAGACACCGGACTTGGTTGTTGGTGGGACAGTGATGGTCAACATCCTGCCCACAGGGAGCTCAAGTCATATCACTCTTGTCGCTCTGGCCAGATGGCGCTGGATGGGGCATGGTGGATCTCCCAGTCTGGAAGATGCACATGGTGACCCACAGTCCTCACACAGCCAACAGGTACATTTTGTTTGACATGCACAGTTTTTTTTTTTTTTTCCTGATTTACTTATCAACGTATACAGATCAGAAGATTTCCTATATAATAGATACGCGGCTTTCCAGCTTCCCATGAAAAACTACAAGCTCTGGCAAACGAGGCTCATGTTTGCACACAACTAGGGTTGGAACTGAGTAGCAGCTGCCCCCTTTGGTTCACCACAATCACCCTCTTCCTGGTCCCTGAGTCTCCCAGCCTGGAGGACAGGTGTCAGGACCCACTGTCATAGTTGTATTGCTGTTTGTTACTTGGAAACCTCCACCTTCGGAGACAGTTCCCCATATATGTAGCCTCTGTGATCTCTTCAGAATCAGTGCTTGCCTGACATGAGTCCCAGAAAATGCTACATGCTGCTCTGGTGAGCTCAGTAGTCACACGAATATCCACGCACCTGCTGTTGTAGCTGGTGCAGATGAGAGAGCTCCATGCTGGGACATAGGACCTGCTGATGAGTCTTCCATGGGTTTGCTGTGTGACCCTGAGCAGGTCACTTCACCTATGCCTCAGTGTCCTCACCCGTACAATGGGGAAGTTAAAAACCCTCCAAGCATTCTCCTAGCTCTAAAACTCTCTCCACGATTGCACTTCCTTCCTTCCCCATGGCACTGGGAGGGGCTACTCAGATCATAGATGCGGAAGCATCTTGAAAATTCAGCAATTGCACGCTGGCTAGGAGTGCAGGCTTCGGAGGCCAACAACTCAAGAGTTTAACTCTCAGCCCAGCCCTAACTTGTTGAACCTGGGGAAACTTTCTTAAGCTCTCCATCTCAGTTTCCTCATATGTCAAAAGGGTATAATAAAATTCACTCGCATTGTTGTGAGTATTAAACAAGTCATTGTAGGGAAGGTGCTTAAAGCAATGCTTGGCGCCATGAAGTGCTCAATAAATATTAGCTCTGTGCCAGAAGCCACTGTTATTGTAAAAGCCTGGTTCTTGAAGAGTGTCTAAACTCACGGGGCGACGAGGAGTGCCTCTAAAGTACAGTCTGGGGACAAGAGGATTGTAAGGCATTCAGCCTGAATTCAGGGAGTGTAGTGGAGGCTTTCAGACCCGTAGGAAGCAGAGAAGGGTGGTCTGGAAGAGTTCAGAAGGCTTCTCTAAGGAAGGTGTGGATGGGGGGATTTGGCTGAGAAATAGTGGGTGCCAGTGGGAGGGTGTTTTGTGGGTAACCCTATCCCAGGTGGGAGAAAGAAAGGACCAGGCATTGCTTCACTTGATCATTTATATTTTTAATGATGCCTCGTGTCAGGCTCAGTGTTTGGTGCCAAGGACACAAGTGAATAAGGCAATTCAGTGCTGTAGCTAAGACCACAGACATTGAGTCAGACGTACTTGGGTGAGAGTCCCAGTGCTGTTGCCATCAAGCTGTGTGATCTTGGTCAAGCTAGTTAACCTCTCTGGGCTTTACTTTTCCATTCTGTAAAATGGGGATGATAATGGCACTTTGTCAGGGGGCCTGTGAGGATTAAAGGAACTAATGCCTGAAAAAAAAGTCAGCCCCTGGTAAGTGATGGTCATCGTTGCTCCCTTGTTTTGTATGTCTCTCGCATTGTAACATCGTGGGGAACATGGCCTGTGTGAGAAATACAGCTTCTGACTGGGAATTGTATATAACTCAAAGGAAAAATGATCTAGGCGGCATGCAAGGTGGGATGGTCCTACACATGGATGAAAAAGATCTAGAACAGTGCTACTCAAAGTGTGGTCTGTGTTCCCACACCAGCCCAAAAACTCTTTGTAGGAGATCTGTGATGAGACAACTATAGAGGTTGAGGGTAAAAGCTTAGAAGCTTTTTCAGCAGTTTCACATGGACTGACATCCAAAAGCATGCTTGGTAGACTTGTCTCACTGAACAGGATGTAGAACAGTTCAGTTCTTGTTGAATTAGCATGGTACAGTGCCTGTGGCTCACGTTGCTTACCGGTCATGTGCAGTAGGACCAAGTGTCAATCCATGATGGATTGGAAATATTTGAAAATGGTCCTTTGCAACAGATAGTTTGAGAAACAGTGTGTTATAGTCAGGCAGAAAGCTTAATTTTGAGTGAGTAGATTTGTCAGTCAGGGCCCACCATGAAAACAAAATGTGCCCTAGGTGTTTCAAATATAGAGAATTTAATAGAGGGGATTGATTACACAGGCAATGGAAGATCTGGGAAGCCAAATAAGGGACAATGATACAACCCAGAAATTGGCTACAGCAGGAATCTGTTACCATTCCTAGGGCTGGAGGGACAGCAGAAGGACGTGGTGCAACTAAAGTCAAGATTCAGGGTTGTCCGGAGAGGGCTAGACCCATGGCTAGGGCTTCTCAGCAGGAGCTGGGGCCATGGAAGAGACCTAGGTTCTGCTCTAGATGACACTGGAAAAAAGGAGAGATAAAGAGAAACACCCTGACTTTTATCCTCTGTCTATCCCTCAGTATTCTGTCAGTACCTTCTATTGGTTGGGACCTATGCAGAAGCCAGTTGGCAAGGGAGCTTGGGGACAGAGAGCAGGGGAATGACAATGAGAGCAAAGAAGCCAATGACTGTCACAGGGGGCGAGAGAGGGCAGGAAACTAGCCACCCAGAAATGATTTCCAATCAACTACTTCTGACCATGGTGATGGGGCTGGTGATGGTGGATTAAGACTTCTCACTAGCTCTCTGTCTCTTGTTGTTGAGATGACCAAGTAAGATGGTACTCACCTGATACCCTGGAGCGGGGATGGTTGGGGAAGAAGATGGAGTTTCTGTACCACCAACCTCAAGGGCAGGATTAAGAAACACGATTAATGTCTGCTTCTCTAGATTATCTTCCCTCCAACCTTCTTCTTGTAACTTCCAAGTGGGAAAAAAAAAATCCATGAAGTCTGTGATGTCTTCCTTTTTTAAGTGGAGCTGTTAGAGTCCAAAGATGTGTGCATTATGGAGACGATTTGAGAGAATTTCTTAGAAAATGGAGAAAGAATTCCAGAGAAGTTTAAAAAAAACCCCAAAATACAAGCAGCAACACCAAACCAAGAGATTGGGAGAATAAAACACTTGTGAAAAAACCTGCCAGGCTGTGATGCAGGGAGAAAATTGATATTAATGAAACATCATGAGTGAATTAAGGCGGCCAAAGTACTCTCAGATGTCTGTGGGGACTGCTCCTCTCACTGGCTTTTGGAAAAAGTTAACATGTAAAACTTCCTCATAAACAAAAGTATTTTAAGAATTTCAACTTGGAGACATTCCTGGCTAGCATCCCTCATGCAGTTGGGAATACCTTTGATTAATTCCGGCTGGTAATTAGGTTGGAGAGCGTTTGTGCCAAGCGTTCCTAAGAGCTGCGTGAAGGGTGAAAAGGGAAGGCAGGGCGCAGTGGGAGAGCCCTCACCTGGCTTTGCTGCCCTGAGATGAGCTGGATGGAGACTTCTGGTTTTAGGAGTGGGACCAGTATATTAGCTCTTGTCATTTATAAGACTGTCACCGAAACCACCCTGTGTGTGACTATAGAAGATACCAACCGGGGTGTCTCTCCAGCTCATGTCTCCTTTCTCTGAGACCAGCCTCTCCCTACCCTACAGTCATATTGAAATCACGAGATCTCAGCCCTGGACGTAGCAGATTCGACCAGGAGTGGTCACCTGACTAAAGCTTAGCCAATCAGATTCTTCCCCAAATCCCAAGCACTTGGAACTAGCATTTGCAGATGCTAGTGAGTTTCTTCTTGTTGCTTGAACTGTGGACGTATAAACTCAATGAATGCTGGCTGCCTACCTTTCGCAGAGAAGCCTGTTTACAGAGAAAGAAAGATGAAGAAGATCCAGAGAAAAGAAGCAATTCCAGGCAATGAGGCTTGAGAGAGAACCTGGTTATGGGGTCCTGGTTCCTGTCCTCCATGAGGCCCAGTTTCATGGTCTCTCCTTCGGTTTTGAGAGATACGTCCAAAAATAGTCCCCTTTTTATTGCTTATGCAAATCTGGGTATCTGCTCTTTGCCACCAAGACACCAACAGTATGAGAAAATGGTGGTCGCCATGTCATGGCCTAAGATGGCATCAATGCCTACAGATGCGACAAGTCAACGATACTTGCTTATTACTCACTTCAATTTAGGAGACGTCTCCTAAATTGCACAGACGTCTCCTAAATTGAAGTGAGTAATGTGCAATATCTCTCAATTCTCTCTCCCACTTGGGGATGCCAGTAAAGAGAGAAGTGGGGGAAGATGCTGTGCAATTTGATGGCTCCCCCAAACCTGCCCTGAACAAAAGCAGCCCTTGCCCACCTGCTTTATGTCCTACCATTAGTCATCCCACTCTATGTAGGTCAACACAGGGTGCTACCTGGAGAGGGAGAGAACCCATTGTACAGATGATATGACTGAGGCTCAGAGCTTAAGTGGCTGCCCTTTGCAGCATCTAACAGAGTTCTAGCACCGGGTTTGTACTTGATAGTACCAACTTAGCATCAGCACCAAGCTGAGGCCTGTGACCCAGATACGGCCCTTGGAGAAATCATGCAGCCGTCTTGAGGAAATGAATATTAGTGTCTCCTGACTGTGGCTGCACTTTAAAATTACTAGGGAAGGTTTTTGAAAAAAAAAAAATCTAATGCCTGGGCTATACTCCAGACCAATTGAATCACAGTCTCTTGGTTTGGGACCTGGGCACTATTATCTTTTAAAAGTTCCCAGGATGATTTTAAGATGCAATCAGGGTTAAGAACAACTGAGCTTGGTGAATTACTTTTGGGAAGAAGGAGAAATTAATTGAGCTGATGGGTGCTGGATCTTCATTGTTGAGCACTGAGCATGAACCCCCTGAACTCCTTGCCAGGGATGGGTGAGAGAAAGGGGAGAAAGGGGGAAGACTTGGCTATTGAGTTCAGATGTTTCCTATCACAATTAAGGTCAAACCAGCTTGGACTGTCTGAAGTTCATCACTCATTATACTTCATTAATTTGGACTCAAGGTAAGAATTTATGAATGTTCTCAAACTCTTAGGAAATAGCTTTGTTCAACAGAGGAAAGATGTAAATAAGACAGCCAGCCCTTTGGCCTGCTTAAGGGAATCAGCCCTACACACACACACACACACACACACACACACACACACACACACACACACACACCACACACACACACACACACACACACATACACACACACACCCCAACAGTGAGTTTGCTAATAACACATTGGATTTTAGTTAGTCATTCAAGTAGGTCCTTGGGGACCACTATTTGCCAAACACTGTTCCTGGCATATGGTAGAGACTCAATAAATATTTGTTGAATTAATGAATAAGTGAACATATTGTCACTGTAGAAGTCACCACATGCTGTTCGGATTATAGATGGTTTTGAAAGAAATGGAATATTTTGAGGCCCAAACAAAAATGAACAGACCTGCCTCCATCTGGAACTTGGTTGGGGGTGGGGGTCATAGGTCAGAAATCCCAGATTTTGGATGGGCAATAATTTCTGTTGGTTTTGCTTTCAAGGTTCCCAAGCTCTAACCTGTCCCCTCCACATATTCCAAGGCTGGGTTTAGCCTGGCTCAATTTTGGCCAGTAATAAAGGGGAGCGGGGTGGGGCATTGGCACCTCACATATGTCCTGTATCGGGGAGGCAACTGCCCCCTCCACTGGTCTCCTCCTTTAGGCATCACCCTGTCAGTGGACACATTGAGGGCCCAGAGCCTCTCAGACTTGCCAACTGAAACACTAATGAGGGCAGAAGAGCATGAATTCATAACCCCCATGACGTAGGGGCATTTCCTTGAAGCAACCAGTTGCAGCAGGGCTGCTATGAACTAAACTGAATTGTGTCCCCCACCCCACCCCCCCAATTCCTACATGGAATCTATTATCCCCAGTGTGGCTATATTTGGAGATAGGACCTATAAGGAGGTAATTAAGGTCAAATGGGGTCATAAGGATGGCACCCTGATCCTTTAGGATTAGTGTCTTTATAAGAAGAGACACAGAGAGCTCTCTCACACTCAGAGGAAAGGCCACATAAGGACAAAGCTGGGAAAAAAGCACAAGGGACTTGAACTATGTAAAAAAATTATTTTGATGTTGTAATCTACTGGACAATAAAGTCCTTGTTTGTTTAATATTAAAAATAGTTGTTATTTAAAATAACATTTTTCCTGAAGTTTCACCTAATCCCTACCTTATCTCCAATTACCTTCCCAGGTACATGTGCCCAGTTTGAAAAGTATGTGATAAGCTGAGTTGAGAAGAGGCTTAAATTGAGAGGGAGCCATGATCCAGGTCAGAAGAAGTGTTTGCAGGAACTGGGGGTAATTGTCCCAAAGAGGAGGGGGTTGAGGGTCAAGCATGACAGCTACCTTCAGATGTCAGAAAGGGAACCTGAAACATAAACCAAACAAAGGTCTTCAGTCTTAGCAAACACCACGTCCCCTTTTGATAAATATAAAATCTTGCACATTCTGCTTATTATCAGGCTCTTATTTGTATCATGGAAAATAGAATTTTTTTTTCATTTTTCAGCTTTAAATATCATAACTTGAATTGTGTGTTTTCAAACCATTTTCACTGCTGACCCCCCTCCATCCTGGAGATTCTGATATTCCCATCCAGCCGGCTTCCTCACCTCCCTGCTGAGTTTTGCTATTTTAAGTGTGTAGCTCCGCAAAGTAGAATCCAGCCAATGGGGATGAGTTACAGGAAGGTAGAATTCAGCACAGAAAGAAAGACATTGTAAAAGAACCCAGAATGGATTGATGTTGTAGGTAGTAAGCCCCTTGTTGCTGGAGGGATGTAAGAAGAGACCAAGCGACACTGTGATTACCAATTCTGACTTTGTGCTTCAAAAACTGAGATGTACGACGTGGAAACTCCAGGTCTCTGGACAAACAGCCACACCTTTGTAGGTTAGACATTTCAGTGTTTTAAATTCTGTTCTCCATCCTTTCAAAGAGGGGCCACTCACCTCTGATCCCTTGGGATCCCTAATTCTTTCTCCCATCCAGTTAGGGGAGTTGAACTCAATTTGTCTGAGGACTGGAGGGCCCCCGGGGAGACATCGGAGGTGTGGAGGCTCCAGTGGTGAAGGTGGAGAAGGTGGCACAGGGGTACCATGTGAAAAGGGCACAGGGAGTTCTCTCTGTCACTTCAGCCTTTCTAAGCCAAAGAGCCAGGGTCCATTCATTACACACCTGGAGGTCTCAGTGCCCTACCATGAAAAATTAGCCTGGCCCTGGATCACTGCCTGCTGCCCCACCATGTACGTGTTGCCATCCTGAAAAGTGCGAGTTCACCACTCCCTCCTCACTTTCTAGCCTTAGGCCAGAGGTTACCTTACCCCAGGCTAAGCTTAATGCATTTGGTTTGAACAGGAGGGTGTATTTCGTTAGCCCTCTCCTACCAAACAGAACAAAATAAGGGATTTCACATAAGGAATCCAGATTTCCAGTTTCTCTGTAACACTCGGATCTGGGAACCTGGACCTGCATCCCCCAGGGCACAATTCATCTCCTGTGCTGCCCTCCCCTTTTGTCACCAGATGTCCCTTGTCCTAGTTTGACTTCTTCCTAGAGCAGATCCTGGATCAGAGAGCAAGTTAGTTACTTGGGAGGTGAGTCCAGAACATACGAGCAGAACATACGAGCAGAAGGTGCGCAGGGAGGGAAGAAAGCCCATATAGTTACTACTGTGGGCAGCTACAGTCTAATCCTGCCGGGGTCACTCTGAGAATCTGTGCAGATCATGCCTCTGTGTCCGTCCTGAGAGGAGAGGGAGCTGGGGTATTTGTACACCAACTCCTGTCAATCACGGGTGGAGGCTGTTCAAGCAGAGAGAGCGCGGGTGGCCAGAGAGAGCCCTGGGGCAGAAAGAGGCAGGTCCTGGAAGCAGGGAGGCGACTGCACGGAAAGGGTAAGGCCTGCACGGGGTGGGCGTTGTGGGGGGGCAGTGCTGGTGGCTTCTGCTGCTCTTCTGTAAGAAGTTTGACTCCGCTACTCTGCTTTAAACCATTTTGTCCAGCCCTGTTTTAAAAGGACATCTCCTCTCCTTGCTGTCCTCATCTGACTCATTTCCTGTTCCGTGCTATGTGGGCATAGCAGATCCCAGGTGCAGATCCAGGCAAGTTGCTTGCTGTCCCCTAAGACAAAGTCACCTGCCTTGCATGGCCTTGTCCTCTCAAATCCCCTGATGGGGCTGACCTTGACGGGGTGTCCTGGGTTCTCTCTTTCCTCGACCCCATCCAGCCAGTCTTGCTTTTGCCTTCTGAAAGCTTTAAATTCCTCAAGTCCCCTGCTCTCTTGTTCATTCTAAGTTAAGCAGCCAACTGGTTTCGATGGCCAGTTGTGGGAGAGATTAATTGGAGGGGAGGGATTAACAATCCTTTTCTAAGTCAAATCTCCAGATCTGGGTCATTAGCAATGATGCCTTCTTGAGTACTTCCATCTTTGCTGGCATCCCTTTGCTGACCAAAGGAAGAACGACAGACACCAGACAATGGGCCCCCATCTGCCCTCACGGCCACAACATTTCCTGGAACCAAAGGGCTGGTAATATGTACAAATGAGAGGGGCAAGTTCTCTGCCAGGCCCTCCCCAGAGGGGAGTTAATCTTCACCGTAGACGTGTTTTATTCTGAGAATCTGTCTTGTAAACCCCGTGCAGACAGCTGTTGTTTTCAGATTACAGAGCCTGTTGACGGTCTCTCCTTCAAAGGATCTACAGTTTGGGGTTTTTAACTGTTGCAAACCATGCCGCCTAGTCCCTGCTGCATTTGTTTTGCCAGAGGTGCCCGCCAAGGGCTTCTTTTTTCTGTGTCTTTGTACGCCAGGGCTTGGAGTCAGGACTGGCTGTAGCCTCTTCTGCATCAAGTGAACTTCTTCTGCCCTTTTTCTCATCTTTTTCAGGCCCTTTTCTCTGTTCCTCTTTCTCAGATTCTCTAAACCGAGACTGGGTGAGGCCAGCCCATCAAATGTCCCCATGGGTCCTGCCTTCTGGGGTATTTAGTTACACCAAGCTGTGGTGAGTGGGGGGCATGGGACAAGTACACAGAGGCACTGAGTCAAAGATATGGGCCTTGAAATGTATTGCTTAGGGTACCAGGCCCCGACCAGTTACTAGCCGGGAGCCCTGGGGCAAGCCACTTAACTTCTGTCTGTTCCTGTTTCCTGGCCTATAAAATGGAAATAATGAGGGCACCTACCTCACGGAGCTATTGTAAAGATAAAATGTGATAATACACGAAAAGCTTCTTGGTTGGCCCACAGTAAGAGTTTGATAAATGAGAGCATTTTTTTATGATTTAAAAAAATGTTTTTATTGAAGCATAGCTGATTTACAATAGTGTGTTAGTTTCAGGTGTCCAGCGTAGTGAGAGCTTTTTTGCTTTCACCCTCATCATCGTCATATGGGCTTCCAGAAGTACCATCACTGGCTTTCAGAGGAGGACTGAGCTCCATCCACTGCGAAGAAACAAGGGTAGTTTCTCAAATCGCAATGTCGTAGAGGGGGATGGCAAGTCAGAACAGCGAGGACGGCATTCCAGGTGGAGTGTGAAAGTCTCTTATGTTGACTGCACTCAGTAAAAGAGAGGCAAAAGGAGAAAATGAGGCAGAAGAGGTAGGCTGGGCCCAGTCCAAATGCCCAGCTTAAAGGTGGTGGGCGCCATGCATAGTTTTAAACGAGGAGATCTGTTTCATCAGAGCAGGGAGTGTCCGTGCTCAGAAAGAACACCTCTGCTTTCTGGGAGAGGCCAAACTTCTCAATTAAGAGAATTCTCCTTTGGTCTTGACAAAATGGCCAACAGGAACCACACGCTTGGATTTTCCATTTGTCAAATGACATCCTTTGCTTCGACAGCAAAGCTGAGGCCCTGTGTTATGTGCCGGGGGTGGGAGGGTCGGACATCTTACTGGAAAGTATTGAATTTGTTCAGACCCCTGCAATTCCCCGGGAAAGGGCCACGGATACGGGGTCAATTTACCCTCCGACCCGAAGCCACAAAGTTGATAACCAGCCGCCACCGTCTATGGGGGAGATGAGCTCCGTTGTGGAGCTGTTCAATAAATCTGCTATTAGCAGGGAAAGTGCTTACATGCACTTAAAAAGAATTAAACAACAAAATAAGAGCCGCTGATTGACAAGGCATCAATAAAGCCGTATGTGTGCACTGCTGACCTTCCCTGCCCCCAGCTGCCAATCTGTGTTTATTAGAAATCAGTTTCTATAAATAGCTTGTGGCAGGGAGCACAGTGAGCTGCTTCTCAGATGTGGGATTGTGAGTGCTAACTCTTTAATACTTGGCTCTTGGTTTGCTGCAGCTGAAAAGTGGGGCATCAGTAGTGAGGGGCTAGTGTCAGGAGGTGGTTAATAATTTTTTATCCCCCCCACCTTCGAAGCAGAATTGCTAGTTCCTCACCCCAGATCTGTTCTTCCTTTTCGTTGACCAGCTGAACCCCAATTTGTTTCCAGGTTGGCTATGTTCTATGCTAAAATAAACCGATGGCTTTCCCAAACTTCTCTGAAGCTTGGGCTGTGAACACGTTCTCACCAATGAAACACAACCTGAGGGTTTCAGGGAAAATGTTTGCCAACCTGATACACGTACTACCTCTTTCTCTTTCTTCCTTCCATTTTCTTCCTGCCTGGAATACGGATGTAAGGCTGGAGGTACAGCAGCCATGTTGTGACTATGAGGTTACAAGCTTGAGGATGAAGACTGCAATGCTAAGGATGGTAGGGCAGAGAGGTGGATGTAACTGAAGTCCCTGATGTTGTTGAGTCACTTATAGCTCTAGGCTGCCTATTCATAGACTCTTTGTTGTGTGATTAAAAACAAAAAACAAAAAAACTCTTCTCTGTTTAAGCCTCTGTAGAAAGGTTGCCAGTCAGTTGCAGCTGAATACATCCCTAACTGATGAAATCTTATTCCAGACTCTCATCTCAAATTTATACTACGAAGATGTGAAGATCACGTGCCCAGCGTTGGCTCCACTGGGTAATTAAGAGTAGAGTGTGTTGGCTCTTGAATCGGCTAGACCTTGGCTCAAATCAAGAAGCCAGATGCCACTCACTAGCTGTGTGACCAAGGTCAAGTCTCTTTACAGGTCTTTGCCTTATCTATAAAGTGGAGTAATAATAGTACTTACCCCATAGGTTGTTGTAAGTATTCGATGGTGAATGGAAAAGCTCCACCTTGCAGGGAATAAGAGGCCCTTGCCTGAGGGTGAGCCAGGGGCGCACAGGCATGGCTTAAGAAACTCCAAGAAGTGGGCAGACACAGGAGACCAACTACCATGGGGGGCACTGGGCTGGGAGCCCAGAGGCCTGGGATCTGGCTGGTCATATGTACACACCTTCCCATGATCCGAGGAAGAAGTTCCACGATGTGGATTCAGCCATGGACTATCTTCCTGGGCATTTGTCATCTCACTGCACCTTCATTCCACAACCTTTACTGGGTACCACCAGGCCCCTGGCGCTGTACATTACTGTCTCATTTCTTTTCTCATCGCTCGTCTGCGTGGGTGTTTTTAACCCCATTTCACAGGGGAACAAACATAGGCTCACAGAGTTTATCTATTCGTCACCCTTATTTATTCAGTCCTTCAACAAATGTTTCCCGAGAGTCTGCTATGTACCAGGCACTGTGCGAAGCCTTCTCTGAGTTAATCCTTGAAACAATATTATGAAATGGATACTGTGAGCCTTAATTTTCAGGCTCAGAGAACGTATTGATTTCATTCCTTCTCTCGGTGAATTCTGAAATAGACCACCTGATTACTACATCAAGAAGCAGGAGTGGCCCAGAGCACAGGCCAGGCCAGCTGTCTCTGTGGGAGGCTATCTGTACATTGCCTTTCCTCCTGGGGATGATTTTTGGTCCATCTTTTCCCATCTGCAGGCCTGAAGGTGGCGGGTTAGTGGGGCAAGCCTTCAGGTGCCTGCCCCACTGGCCCCCGCCCGGACCCCTGTCCTCTGGCCTGGCTCTCAGCTTTGCAGCGTTGGTGACCCTACAATGGTTTGTTTCAGATTCTTATTTGCTTTCTAAAGGGGACTTTCCCCCCACCCCCCATTTCACTGATGAAGATTGAGGCAAGTCCTGTGCGGTCTGAAATCGTGGACTAAAGTGTAGTGATCCTATGGTATCCCGCCCACATCTCTTTATTAGGCTGGTGCACTCAACCTTCGGTGACCGTGAGTATTGGCTGCTAATGGCTCACAGGTGCCCATGAAATTGTCCAGACAATTTTCCTTGGCCAATGGTCAGCCCCCTTGCCAGGGAGGTTAAACTCCCTAATTCCTGAGAGCAACCCGCATCCAATGACTGACTGATCGGAGGGGACCAAAGCCTGGACACCTTGCCTGAGGGTCGAACCACCCCCTGAGTTGTAATTCATGCTCCAGGCCTCCCCTGAGGCTAGACTCCAGCTACGACCAAGTTCTTTCATACCTCCTTCCTCCACCCTACCCTACTCCCCTCATTCTCTTTCTTCTGAGAAACACGAATCACCCAAGTCCCTGTTCTGGGCTCTGCTTCTCAGGAACCTGACCTGAGGCATCTGGGTAAAACCTTGGAAATCATCTAGCTTGGGTCTTCTTTTTATAGAGTCCTACCCTCCCCTGATCTCCAGCCAGGATGGGTTATTGACGGCCACCGAAGCTCTTACTGCTCTGTCTTGTAATCGATTGTCTGCTTATGCATCTGTTTCTCTTGATTGACTAAAAGATACTCTTGAGGGCAAGACGGAGTCTTGGTTAACTTTGTGTCTTCCTGTTCAGTGCCTGGCCTGTGATGAGCACCCAGTGATAAGAACAGCAACATACTAGTAAATAGAGCTGACATCAGTATTTGCTGTATGCCAGGCACTGTTCTAGTGACTACATATAGTAGTTCATTTACACCTCGCTACAATCCTCTTAAGTAGGAAATATTATTTTTCTCATTTTGTGGATGAGGAAACTGAGGCTTGAGAAGAGCTTTGAAAGGGAAGAATCAGGGCTGGAATGCTACACCCCTGACTCCTGATTGGGGTTCTCTGTGTCCCTCTGCTCAGAGAGGAGGCCTTGCCCTCCTAAAAAGTTGAGAGAGAATTTGTTCAAAGGTTCTTAAATAGCATTTCTCATCTCACCCTCGGGGTAAAAGAAAGTAGCAGTGATGCTTGACAAAAGCAAACCACAACAAGGCTAAACATCCTGGTCTCTAGCGTGAATCATGCAAAAGTGGAAAGGAAAGATGGATTAAAGAATGATGGATCTCAGTTTCAATTGCTATTTCATCAGCTTACGAAATGAAGGCACTCTGGGAGTCCACCACGTGTGAGGAAGGGGAGGCGGCAGGAAGGAAGCTCAGTCCTCTTGCTCTATAGCTGTTCACCCCATTGCAGTATTTCTCCCTCCACCGGAGACACAGCAGCCCCTCAGACACAGGTCTCTTTGCTCTTTCCTTTCAGGATCTGAGCTTCTTAGAGAATCTCGGCATCTCAAGGCTCTAAGGGACTTAAGCGGTCATTGAACCCACTCTCAATTCAGGAATGAGAATAATGGTTATAAGATTCATTAACATGTTATGAGCATTTACTATGTAATGGGCATCCTGCTAAGTGCTTTATGTATTTATTTCTCTCAACCATCCTAGGAGGTAAGTACTATAGATAACACCAATTTGAGGAAGAAGAAATGAGGTACAGAACATTTAAGTTACTTGCTTAAATTGCTATAGAAAGTAAATGTGTTCGTTAAGGTTGCATTAGCTGTGTAACAAATAATCCCCCAAATGTTAGTGCTTAACACACTAGAAATTCACCTCCGGACCACCACCTCAACATTCCATTGCAGGTATTTCTGGTCACTGGATGGTGCCTTCTACATGGTGCTTTGGGGACCCAGGCTCCTTCCATCTTGTAGCTCTGCTGTCTCCTAGAGCCTTGTCTGTCAACCTTACCCACCCAGTGAAAGGAGAGAGAAAGCATGGAGAAGGCATACCTACTTCTTAGACTCTTGGCCCAGAATTGACATGCGTCTGTTCCTTTCATGTCCCATTAATGAAAGTCAGCGATGGAGGCAAATCTAGATGCAAAAAGGGAAGGCAGATGCTTCTCAGGGGCAACTCTGGAATAAAAGAGATGAATTTGAATGACCACTAGCCATTTGTCACAGTAAGCCCTCCCTGAAGGTTGGAAGAAGAGGGAGGGGGAAGAATTAGACACTGCAACCTTATCTGTTTCCTTTAACCAAGACTGCATAAGCTTTCCCAGAACCCCTCAGCAGACTTCCACTTAGGTCTCATTGGCCAGAACTGGGTCACATGTCCATCCCTAGCTGCAAGGGATGCTGGGAAAACAGAATAGGATTGTGACAGTTAGTTTACATGCATCATGTTTCATCACCTGAGACTGGGTATGTTGCCTTCTGGAACTAAAACAGGCTTCAATTAGCAAGCAAGAAAGGAGGGGGTTGGGAATTGAGTAATAAACTCCTTGAGTGTGTCACACATTCATTTATTCAAAATCTATTCCACAAAGTCCAGAGCACCTGCTCTGTGCCAGGCACTGTTTTCTATCGTCCAAGGCCATCCTGACTGCTGCCCAACACTGCACTGAAAGTTTCTTCACCAAGCTTACCAAGCACCTCAAAGTAAATAAATGGCAGAGACACCCTCCCAGGATGTACCTTGTGGCCCATCAGAGGCTTTTGCCAAAGCAAGGTCACCTCTCTTCTTCGGGGTTCCCCAAAACAAATCTCAGTGCCCCAGGGTCAGACATGGGAATAGTATGCCCACCTGTGGAGGTGGTCTCCCCAGCAACTCCATCAGCAGAAGGGAATGATGAAGAGCCAGGAGCCCTACCCACCAGCTGTCCCCCTGCCTGGCTCTCTGGAGGGCAGCTGGAAGGGGGCTTTCCCATCATTTCTGATGCCTGAACCAAGTTCATGTTCAGCATATATATAAAATTATTTGGGCCAAATTTCCATGTTAACTGTTCAGATCAGAAATGCTCAATGTCAGTTAAATTTGGTTGGATTATAAGACAACACAGTCAAGATCAAGAACATGTGGCCTGATTTGATTTAACCCAGAGAAGAAATGCCTTTTCCCTTCTGCTCAGCTATAACATTATACATAGAAAGATACATAACGCGCTTGCTCTCTGCCAGAAATGTCAACTGCTTTTGATCTCTCCCTTTAGATATTAAAGTTTCCCTTGCTCGCCTCTCTGCTTGGCAGGCCCCTTAAGGGCTTTCAAACCAATAAACAAGCCCGGAGCTGCTGAGAGGGTGGAAGCTGTTTGCCTTTTTGAGCTGGAGCCCCGTGGCCCGAAGGTCGTGTTTAATCAGCCTCAAGGTTTTGCTTAACATTGACTTGGAGTTTAAAATAGCATTTCAATAACCTCAGCCCCTTCCTGCTCTCCCCCATCAGCCATGGGAGGAGGGAGACAGAGGCCCACGGGTTTGGGAGTTTGTGTGTTTGTTGTTAAGGTTCTGAAGCAAATGAGCTGTGCTTGGCTGGTGGCCATAGCAGAGAGCTGCCCTCCTTGTCTCAGGGAGGGATTTGGCCCCAGTGCCAGGACCTGGTCCTGAGTGCTTGAAATAATAGGCTTATTGTAGCAGAATGCCAGCTGGAGATTGGAGTTGCATTTTTTTCTTTTCTTCTTCTCAGACTCTAAAGATAGATAATGCTTTTTAGAAGAGGGCATGGGGCCACGCTTGTGTGTTTCTGTTATGCCCATAGTATCGAGTGGAAGGTGAGAGCAGGAATTACAATCTTACGTACAAACTGACTGCAAACGCTCCCAAGACTGAAGCTGGTATAAAGCACTTAACTGCTGTTCCTTCCCTGGGAGGGATCTTTCATGCCACGCAGAGTCTCCTGAGATGGGCATTGGCTGCTTCTACTCACTCTGTTTCTCCTTTCTCCAGCCTCCCCCTACTTCTTGACCTTCCCCCTGAAGGATCCTCGTCCTCCCCTGGTGGCATGATTCCTCACCCCATCCTTGCAACCTGGTGTCTTCTAAGACAATTTTTGTTCATTTTACAGAATCTGCCTACTAAAGCATTCTTTCAATGCATTATTATACTTAGAAATACCCTCCTCATCTAGCCAACCAGTGAGTTCATGGACTCATCATCAGTATAGTATCAAATAGTTCAACCACCCAGTATTAGTCAGGATGTTTAGGCTCTGTTGCAATAACAAAATAACCTCAATATCTCCATGCCTCAACTCAACAGAAGGTCATCTGTCACCCATGAAAAGTCCTGTGCAGATGAAGTTGCTCTCCAGTGCACCTGGTCCCCCTGCAGTGGCTTAGTGACCCAGACAGCTTCCACCCTCTTGACGTGTGGCATCCATGATCGCTGAAGAGACAATCGGAAGGTTGACAGTCAGCTTTTAAATGCTTTGGCCCAGAAGTAACACTCACCGATTGTGCTCACAGACCAGTGCTAATCACATGGTCCTATATACTGCAAGAGATCTGGGCAACATAAGGATATTAGGTGAGCAGGAAATTCCTTTGCCACACATACCCATTCGCCACATCTCCGAACCCTTGTAATCGCTAGGATAATGCTTGCACTCTTTCCAGGCTGTGGGGAAAGTTGCTTCTGAACCTACGGATAGCCGTGAGACATTACTATCAGGACCCCATTTTCAGGGCAGGCTGCTTTGTATTTTTTAATGAGATGGTCAGTCAGGTGCAGCAACAAGAAGAGACACAGGAGAGTCTCGGGAAAAGAAAATTTATTATACTCACAGGTCCTAGAGACAGGAGACACGGCATGCCACGCAGAGCCACATGGGAAAGTCACCAGGGTGACAGGATGCAGAAGACAGGAGGGGTCAGGGAGCACTTAGGCCACAGCCTTTATTGGGGTTTCCAGGGGAAAGGCGAGGCAGGACAGAGTGAACCGCCTCCGATTGGCCAGTGTGAATTATTTCAGCTGGTGTGAGCTATAGGGGTGGCCCCGGGTGACAAAGGCAGAGGAATATTACCTCCTGGAATGCAAGGCCAGATAAAGAAGGGACGGCTTGGAGTAGTTAATTTGCATAACAAAGTCCTGCTCCTGGCTGGGCCTTTGCTGCCTCTAGGAATTGGCTACCAAGGAAAGGCAGACTCAACCCAGTCAGAAAGATTTTTTAAGATGTAAAAACTTCATAATATACAGAGAATGAAAAAAAAAATTTATATATATATATATATATATTTATATACACACACACAGTACACAGACCCTAGTAGAAGCAGGTAGTCAAAGCTCAGACAGTTAAGACACAGGGTAAGGGGCATCCCCATGTTTTACAGAGGTGGAAACTGAGGCCCAGATACACTAGCAGTTGTGCGCAGGCTCAGAGTTGGTGAGGGACAGAAGGAAACTTGTCTTCTATTTGTTCACTCGGGTCCCTGGTCCTCTCCCATCTCCGTTGGCTGGGTCTCTTCCTTTGCCTCTTTCCAGAAACTCTGGGGACCCCAAGGCTTCCTGTCGGAAAGGAGACCCCAAACTCACTCCCTGCTGAGTACCTGGGGACTTGATGTGCTGCTCTGATTAGGTGGGAACAGAATGATTCTAAACCCAAAAGACGGGGCAGTGCTTACCTCAAAGGATGGACAGCAAACCCTGCGGATGGCTGGAAGGCCACAAAGTGGGGAGAGAGCTTTGGGAGGAGAGCAGGGGGCCTTGCTGCTGCTCCAAAACCACAGCTCACCTCTCCTGGGCTCCCCTCAAACCCTCCACCTGAACTGAAGCTTTTAGTGTTCCCTTTGTTTCTGAACCTACTTTCTTTCCCCATTCCCAGTCAATTCCGAAATATTTTCTTGAAATGTTTCAGTGATTCCATACGAGATGAGGGACAAGCCTCTGGGGTTACCACCCTGAATTACCTTATTGTTTGAGGCCACACCGTGGGCTCTCTAAGGGGCCTGGGTCGAAGAATTCGCTAGAAAGCCTGGAAAAGGAAACTCCCAGCCCTTGCCCTCACTGATGAGTGAGCCCCTTCCGAGTCCAGGCAGGCGCAGCGAGCTTTGGTGCCCAAGTGGAAGGGAGCTGGTAATATTCCCTCTGAGCATCTGGAAACAGATGCCTCTGAAAGCCTGCGGATTTCTTGCCTGGCACACACAAGCTGCTAATTAAGTTTTACTATTTACCTCTGGGAAGAAAAGGGGCTTCTTGGACTCTGGAGAGGGTCTCCCCTCTCTCCTTTCCATCCTCCACCTCAATCTGGCTCCCGCAGGGAGGGTGGGTAAATCTTTGGGGTCTGAAGAAGGGGAGAAATTACATAATCCTCTCCCCCCTCCCCCCAGGCTGCCCCTGAAGGTGGTGAGCAATACTAGAGGGTAGGAGGCAAGAGAATGAAGCAGTTCAGCCCAAACTAACTTGCTCCTTCTTGCTATTTGAACTTGATCTCTCTAAAGGTCATTTTCCTCATTCGTAAAGTGGAGGAAATAATCACACCTACCTGTGAGGATGGTTGGGAAGATTAAAGAGAGGAGAGAGAGGTCGTGTGGGAGAGTCTGCTAGATGCCCACCCAATGTCCATTTTGCCCTTTCTCATTACCAATAGGCCTATGAGTCTTTATCTGGGCAGCAAAGTGCCCAGATAAAAGACTATACTTCCTGGCCTCCCTTGTAGCTAGGGATGGCCTGTGAGATACGAGTGGAAGTTATTGGTGGTGGTAGAGTTTCCAGGAACATTACAGGGGTCTGCCTTAACAGAGAGACAAGCCTATTGCTCTTCCCTCCCTGCTTCATTCTCCTTGTGTGGAATGCAGACTTGATGGCTGGAGCTCCAGCAACCATTCTAGCGTAAAAAATCTTGAGAATAGACCCATGTGCTGAAGATGGTAGAACAAAAAAGATGGGGATGTTCACTGGCCCTGGACTCTCTGTTTCTGGATTTCTTCTAAGAGATGTAGAATTAACCTCTATTTTTCTTCAAGTCAGTGATTCTCAAGCTCTAGCTTGCATTAGAATTACTTGGAGAGCTGGTTAAAACAAAGATAGCTGGGCTCTAGTCCCAAGAGTTTCTGATTCAGTAGGCCTGGGGGTGAGGCCTCAGAATTTTATTTCTAACACACTGCCAGGTGATGCTGATGGTGCTGGTATGGGTACCACACTTTGAGAATCACTGGTTCAAGCCACCATCAGTCAAGTTTTCTATTGTATGAAGCAGAACCCAATCCTAACTTACATAGCAGGGTAAGGGCTTCACCCTCAATAAACGTGATTAATGTTTTTCTACAGAGATGAAACGATAGTGAGGGGACTGCCTGTTTTCCTCCCGGGACACAGCCATGGGAATAAATAAGAAGCTCAAGGGGCTGGAAGGCAGGGCTAAGCTGCCATGATGGCTAGCCTTAGCCCCCACTACTGAAGGGCAGCCTTGACATCAAGAACCCCAAGGAGACTTGTCCTAAGGCCTATGTGTGGGGCGAAGTTGAGGCCCCACCTTGCACAGGCCCATCATATAGCATCTCCTATTGCTCCAAGTTTTCCAGAAACTTAACAATATGCTACATGATGAGAAAACTTTTTTTTTTTTTTAAGTGGGGACCATGTGTAGGTCCAAGCCCTCTGTGAGGATTATCTCATTTACTCCTCCTATAAAGGGGAGCAGTAAACAAATGAGGAAACGGAACCTAACAAAGGATAAGTAATTTGCCTATAGTCATAGAACACTAGTGAGCAATGGAGCTGAGGTTTGAACTGGAAAGGCCACACTCCAAATAGCCATTTAAAGCTGGGGTCAGCCCTGCCCTGGCATTGGGCTATGCTCAGCCGTATTTCCAGAAATAAGAAAGCAAGAAGGCTTTGGGGCAGCTCTGGGCAAGGGTGGGGAGAGTGTCTGGGCCACCCTCCCACCCCTGTGTCTGTGGACCCTCAGTGAGGACTGACCACCAAGCCCTGGAGAGGTTGAGGGGTGGCAGCCCCTCTTCCGGGCAGGTGGGCTGTGTTGACGGATTGGAAACCATGCCTCTCCTGAGGTGAGGGGGTCAGTGGCCCCGTGCTGCCAGCTGTTCCAATAAAATATGAAGTTCAGAAACTCCAAGCGATCTTCTCCCTCCACTGAGTGATGACCTTGTAATTGGCTCTCAAGCTGGCTTTATTTATCAACTCCAACCTGGGCAGCCAGAAAAGGATGAATTAGCTCCTGGGGCCTGCCGATGAGAGCAGGGTCCCTGGGAGCAGTGATGCCATGGGCATGGGGCCATTTGTCACCACCAGGCCCTGCTTAACTGTGGGAAGATGAAGCGAGGAGGTGTCGGATTGCACCGTATAAATCACGGTCTTTTGTAGTACAACCTGGGCCAAGGCGGCCGGAGGCATTCTCCTATTTGGAGGGAGTCCCTGGGCACAGACCTGCATCTCTGCACCCCTACCACTTCATGAAAGAGGCAGCTTGGGCATAGGCTTCAAAGAGCGTCCTTTAGGCAGAACTGGAGAGCTAAGTGGTGTTACAGCCTCAGGGGAATCCCGTGTACTTTTCAGCCAGCGTCCTGGGTTCAAATCCTGATTCTGCCATTTACCAGCTGAGGGACCATGGCTGAGTCATGTAATCTCTCCTTGCTGGACATCATGGTTAAGAGCACTGAGTCTGGACTGGAATCTGGGCTCTGCCCCTTACTGGCTCTGCGGCCTTGGGCAAGTTACTTAATTTCTCTGTGCCTCAGTTTCCTCATCTGAAAAATGAGGATAATAATAATACTTAACTTACAGGACTGTATTAGTTTCCTGGGGCTGCCATGACACATTGCCACAAACTGGGTGGCCTAAAACAACAGAAGTTTATTCGCTTACTGTTCTGGGGGCTGGCAATCCAAATTCAAGGTCCCTCCAAAGTCTCTAGGGCAGAAATCTTTTCTGGCCTCTTTCATCTTCTGGTGGCTTCAGAGTTCCTTGGCCTGTGTCCGTGACACTCTAGTTTCTCCCTTTGTCCTCACATGGCCTCATCCTCTTCTCTGTTTCCCTCTTCTGCCTCTTATAAGGATACTTGTCACTGGATCTAGGGCCCACACAGATAATCCAGGGTGATCTCATCTCAACTCCCTTAACTTAATTACGTTTGCCAAGACCCTTTTTCCAAATAGGTCATATTCACAGATTCCAGAGGTTAGGACTTAGACTTATCTTTTGGGGGGTTACCATTCAACCTACCACAAGGGCTATCGTGAAAATTAATGAATTAAAATATTTGTAAAGTTCTAAGAAGAGGACCTGGCACATAGTAAGTGCTATACAAGGATCTGACACATGCATGCAAGTATATATAAAATTATTTATATTACATAATGTATATTATAAATTTAAATATATCTTTCTATATTTAATATAAGTAATATATACATTAATATATAACATATTAATGCATGTATTAGTATGTATACATAAGCACATATACTCAATCTACATGTATATGTGTAGAAAATAATGACACACATTTGTAGTAAGTCAAGTTATTGGAAAGATTAGAGCTGATGATGAGCGTGCAGCAGCTGTCACTCTGCTCAGGGCACAGTAGATACTCAATAAACGGTAGCTTTCATTATTATGACATCGTGCCAGGCCCAGGGTGGGATGGGTCAATCTGTCCACTAGTCCACACATATTTATTGAGCATCTGTTATGTGCCTGGCGCTTGTCAGGCACTGGGGAGACAGAAAGGGATAACAAAAAAGTTAGTCCCCTGCCCTTATGGAACTTTCATTGCAGTAGGGAAAACAGACAAGCAAATAAATATATGTATAAGGTAATGTCAGTGATAAGGAGGAAGGAAGGGGAAATAACTACGGCAACTGTAACCCCAAATCAACCCCACTCAGGCCACCTGGGATTCTGGCTGCAGCTGTAGGTGGCTCTGGAGCAAGCTGGCAGCGTCTCATCCCAAATGCCACCTCACCCCCCAGCTCTTCTGGCTCCAGCGTTTTCCAAAGCCTTGGCCGATGCCCTATCGGTGTGTATTGTGGGGAGTGACGGGGGGAAGTTCAGGCAAGTTAATGACCCACTCAGCCAATGAGGGACCGATGGAAGTTGGTACATAAATGTCACAGAGTCCTAACCTTCAGTGGGAGAAAACTGAGGCACGTCCTTCTCAGCTCCTCAGGGGGTCCCTGGGGGGGATTGGGCCCCAGTGGTCCACAGAGGTAACCCACTCACTGAAGCACCCTTTTTTTTTTTTTTTTCTTTTCTTCCTTCTCCATCTCATTTATCATGCCTCTTTACTGCTTCCTGGGTTATTTACCAAAGAAGGAAAAAAATATGTATGTTTATATAAAAACAGGTGCACAAATGTTCAGAGAAGCTTTAGTTGGAATGGCCAGAGAGTGAAACAACCTAAATGCCCCACATGTGGGGAATGGATAAACAAACTGCTTCATCCAGATGATGGAATACTACCCAGCAATAAAAAGGAATGAACTGCTGAGACAGTAACACGGTACATCCCGGATGCCTCACGTTAAATGAAATGGCTACAATATGTAGGATCCCATTCCCACAGCATTCTGAAAATAGCAAAACGCGACGGAAAGAAAACAGATCACTGGTTGCCAGGTGTGGGGAGGGGTCGACGACAAAGTGTGGGGTGGAGGAGGGACGGACTTGGGGGGACGCTGAACCTCTTCTCCACTCTGTGGTAGTAGTTACACAACTGTGTTTGTTAAACTAGCAGAATTGTACGCTCTAAGGGTACATTTTACTGAATGTAAATTATACCTTAATTTAAAACTGAAAACAAAAATCATCTGAAGAAAAGGTTCTGTTGCTACAGAACAGAAGTTGGAAAATCCCCAAACTGGGGCAATCGAAAGGTCTTTCCCAGTGTGCAGTGTGGATTCCTGGGAAGAGTCAGATACCGCCCTACCCTGCTCTGAGTTGAGGCCAGGGGCTTGGTCTGCGGGTCTGACACCATGTGGCTGAGTGTCTGCTGGGTGCCCTGCCTGGGAAACACTGGTCCTTCCCAACCCGCCTCTGTGTGGCCTCCGCTGAATAAACACTGACCCCTGCTGTCTCCATCAGTTCCTCCTTCCTTCCAGCCTGGTCTCGGGGCCAGAGAACTGTGGTCCATCCCCAGGTCTGGGGGAACCCTGGGTGTAGAGGCAGGGAGCTGAGGCTGGAGCAAGAGCTGGCAGCCAGGGCTTTCAATGGTGGAGGAGGTGCTAGAAAGGGGCTTGTGTCCCCTCTGGGCCTGGAGCTGGCACAGGGCAGAGCCAGGGCCAGGAGCCGGGGGCTCCCAGGACCACCTTGCTGCCGACTTGCCTAATCCGAGTTTCCCCACCCAGGACTGGGTGTGGGGAGGAAGAAGGCATTGGGGGGTTCCACAGATGGGGGCAGGCTTGCGGGACAGACCCACGCCTCTCTGGGCCTCAGTCTCCCTAGCTGTTAAGTGGGAATATCAATCCCCGCTCTTCAACTTCACCCATTTATGTTCTGAGCACAGGCACCACAGTGCATCCTGGGCATAAAGGGCTGAGCATCACTGCCGGGGCCCCTGGCCCCAAAGAGCTCATAGACCCACAGAGACTGGGAAATTCATGGTAAATATGGTACCAACGAGCTGTGGACACGGCCAGACCTAAACCATGGAAGGACCTGGAATTGGTTTACTATTTACTCCTTCCTGGGGATGGCTGGAGAATGAGGTGAGTCGAGGCTGGCTGGGAGCTGGGGTGTGGGCTCCAAGGTAGATTCTGCACTTCCTTGGCAACTTCTCCCTGACCCTCCCATTCCAGAGCCCCCCTAAAGCTGTCCTTGGATCCTTCTTCAGATGAGATGACACCAGCCCTCTGGGGTGAAGATGGCCCAGCTACCACTGGGGTGATCATGTCCAGAGAAAGAGGAGGCCCATGGGGCCAGTGACTAAGATTATGTGATCATGTGTGTACAGTTGCCTACCTGGGTATTTGCCTGTGTGTAGCTACAAGTGCATATGAGTGTGTGTGTGTGTATGTGTGTGTGAGGATAAGTGGGTAAGGTTGTGTAGATCTCTGCAGGGGTGTGTGTGGGTGAGGGCAGGTGCGTGTGCATGCATGTGTCTGTGTGCATGTGCGTGTGTGCATGACATCGTGGCCTGTGTGTGCCTCTGTGTTCCTGTGTGTGCTGTGTGCATGGCTGCATGAGTTCACATATGTATTTCTGGACCTGCAGGGGCATGCCCTGTGTCTGCGTGTGTCTGTTAGGGTGTGTGTGCTGTGTGTTGGCGACTCTGCGAGGGTATGTTTGTGTGTGCATGGTGGGGACAGGGTGACCAACACCCAGATCCCTTTTCACTCCCCAGGACCCTTGTCTGGCGAGGAGGCTGCCGCCCCAGCTGCTGAAGGCTGAGAGCCCAGGCGAGCACTGCCCTCCTTTCTTCCGGGGGTCAAAGGCGGAGCCTCCCCAGGTACGAGCAGCAGCCCTGCAGGGCAGAGCAGGCGGGGCACAGTCAGCCGAACACTGATGAGCTCCCTTCATGTGGTGGCTCGGGCCTATTTCTGTCTTGTTTGGCTCATCCTGGCCGGGTGTTCCCGTCCAATAATGCCCTGTTTCTCCGCCCGGCTATTTCAGCTGAGGAATGTGCTGTTTGTGTCTCGAGCAGAAACCCAAAAGCCCCCATTATGGTTAGCTGTCCTGTGGCTCGGAGCAGCCACTCACTCATTTAGGTTTCTCCTGGTCTATATTTGTCGACGGATGACATGTTGAACTTGGAAGGCATGGCGTAAGGGGGACCAGGGCCTCTTTAACGAGGCGGAGGCATCATCTCAGCCTTCCCCACGGCTCCGCTAGGGGGAGCTGCCCTTTTTGCTCTCCTCACCTCACCCTGGGCTGCCCAGCCGCCCCTGTGCATGGGCCCCCAGACCTTCTGACTCAGCGCATTGTCCAGACCAGGCCTCCCCTCCCCCTGCTGGCCTCAGCTGCAAGCCTCCGCTCCGCCACCCACTTCATCCCCATAGCATCTTCCCCCAGCCCTGCTCCACATACCCAGAGCCCCATAGGGGTGGGTAGGGCACAGGATCTAGAACTAAACTGTCTGGTATAAACCTTGGCTCAGCCATCTCCCGGCTGGGTTACTCAGCAAATTACTTGTCTTCTTCCCGTCACCTTCCCTTCTTCTAGAAAGTGGGAGTAATACTCGATTTCGCTGATTTAAGACACACGTTTTCACGCTCTGACGCTGGCCTTACAATCAACAGCATGGCATCGTTTAATTGGCCACATTTTTCCTATGACTTCATGGTACATAGAATAAGGTGTGGTGTGTATTTTTATTTTATTTATTTATTTGTTTATTTATATGCCGCACTGCGTGTCATCATGCAGGATCTTAGTTCCCCGACCAGGGATCGAACTCATGCCCCCTGCAGTGGAAGCTCAGAGTCCTAACCGCTGGACCGCCGGGGAAGTCCCTGGTTTGGTTTATAATCGATGGCATTTAGGGGGTCTATGAAACATGCTAGTATGAACACTAGCGCTTTAACAGATGGTCCTTTCAAATTAAGGTAACATGAGGAGGTTTGAATAAAGGAACACAAGGTGTGGGCAGGATGTAGGGGAGCCACGGCTATAGTAGGATACCTGGGACTAGTAACAGAGGGGTTGTTACGATCCTAGACCTGAAGACAGAGTTTGGGAGAGTGGTTCCCAGAACTTCGAAGGAGGCATTTGGTACAGATGACCACTGAGAGCAGTGACTTTTAGTGGGGGACACACAGCCAGGCTGAGACAGGCTACTGGCTCTCCTATCTGTTAGCTGTGTGATTTGGGGCAACTTATTTATCTGTGCTTCAGTTTACTCATCTGCAAAATGGGCATAATAATGGTCCTACCCCATAGGATTGTTGCCCAGGCTTAAATAAGAAAAGACACATCAAGTGTTTAGAGTACCTCCATAAAGACTGCCTATGCTTTCTTTCTGTCTTGGTGTTCCAAGCTGCCCTGGTTCCCATCCTAACTCCATAACTAACTCACTCTCCACTTTCCTGTCCATTTTATGAGGTACTTGGTCTCCCTGCAATAAGGCTGGAGTTTTGTTTGTTTGTTTTTTGCTTAATTTAGCTCAAGTTGATTTCTGTTGCTTGCCACCAGAAAACCTTAACTCTACAGTGACACAGCAGTGAGACGGGAGTGAGCCAGGGTCCTCCCCAGCAGGCACTAGTGATGAAACAGTCTCTGCTTACTGCTGAGCGCCAGCTCCCCCAGGACAAGCTACCATACCTGGAGATTCTCGGATTGACATGGCAGTAGAGGGTCAAGAGCCCTGCTCCTTCTGCTTTTCCCTCCTCCCTTTCCCCTTCTTCGACCCCCTTGCACCTCAGCCCTAGAATCTTCTAGAACACTGGCTCCCCAACAATTGTGTCCACAGCCCACCTTGGCCAAACCAAAGCCCCCAGACACTCTGTCTCATCCTATCCCATAGGCAGAAGGGAAAAGAAGGTGGTGACGACATGGAAGGGCCCCATGGGAGCAGCTGCAGGAGTTTTATGGACGCATCTGCTAGAAGAATAAGGGCATAGGGGTGATTCATAACCAAACTGCAACACCTACATGTTTCAGAGTCTGGGAGTTATTGGAAAATGATGGGCCCCACACTCCGCTGGTGCAAATATGCATCCCTACATGCTGTGGGCTTAACCAACCACCCGCCACAAGCTGCATTGATGACGAGGGAACCAAACCCACAGTGATTCATAATTAAAATGTAAGAATAGCAGCAACTGAAAACCAGGATCAGCCCGAGGCAGCCCCGCCGGGGCCCAAGCATCTTGCGTGTGACATCTCCGCCTCTGGGAACATGTGGTAGCATTTTGCCATGCTGCCAAGCCTTGCACGGCAGCCCGACTTCTTCGCCAAGTGCTGAATCAAGTCCTCAGGAAGCTCTCCTAACCTGCTAATTTGGGGTTATAGATACCAAGTTTCGGTAATCCTTGTTGACTCACTGGATCTGTTAGTGAGTGGCTATTTGTAGGATTGGGTACCATTTGCTGGAGAAAGGCTCTTCCCTTGGAAAATCGTTCAATCTAGAGCCTTGAGTTGTAGGGAAAAGAGCCTGAAATAGTCATGTAAAAGTTGAAAGACCTGCGTTCAAAACCTGGTCATAGGAAGGTCTGAGCCTCCAAGCCTCACAGGAGCTCACGATGGGAGGTTGCATCAGCTGCGGCAGGGCTGCTCTGGCTGCTCTGGGCAAAGAGCTTGGAGCTGGCGTATAAGGAGCTTTGCATCGCACTGGTGCAGGAATTTCACCAGACAGGCAGTAGGACTGGATTCAACAAGGAAAATTTCAAGAATCCAGCTCCTCTGTCTCTCTGCTCTGTCGTCCTTGGCAAGGCTCTTCCACGTGTTATTCTGAGAAGCAGATGCACAAGGATGTTATTAGGGAGCTGCCAGTCTGACCCTGATTGGGAGAGAGGGTGGCGAGGTCGGGTGGGAGTGTCCTGGACCTCCAGGCAGGTCTGGGGAAGGGTCAGCAAGGCTGTCGCGGAGTCCTAGAACCACAGTCACCTGAGTCTCCATTGGAGGAGTCCTGTGTCTCCCTGGATCCAGCTCAGCTTAGTATCCCTACCACATTCACTCATTGGCTGGGAGCAGCCCGTGGGAGGAGCGGTCTGAGTGCAAGGGTGGAGGTCGCTCTCAGAGCACAGCAGCTGTGGCCCTTGGACGAGTATGGTCCCTGTGGTTAGAGGTTGGCAGGGGAAAGCCTCCACTGAGCTTTGTGACGAACTCCAGTGTTTTCCTGATGGCCTTGGTGGACGCTGTGCCCGTTGGGGCCCCTCATGGAGCCGAGTCCTCCGGTGGGTCTTCTGGCCTCCCATGAGATCCACTTCAGTACGCCCACCTCCCTCAAGCTCCATCCCTCCCTCCACCTCCTACCTGGGGCAACTCAGACATTTCCACTTTGCTGGGACTCAGACATTGTTTTCGCTAGGCTTCTCATAACCACCCTGGTAGTGAGTCTGCCACATTCTCTGGGGTGTGAAATCCCCAGAACCCAAGAAAATGCCCTCGATCAGTGAATCAGTTTATCTAGTTTTATATTCCAGCCTTGTTGAACAAGAACACTTAAGCCCCACCCCAGGAGCACGCCCCAGGCTGCTGCCTGTGCCACGACACACCGCTTATTCTCGCATTCTTTAGCCGCATAGCCCCTTCGCTTCATCTCAGGCTTAGCGCTAACGTGAGATTTCACCCTAGTTACCAGCTGCCAGGGGAAGCATTTGTTGCCTGGTTGGGGAGAGGCTTCTGTGGTATCTCCCAGCATAGAAGCGTCAGCTCTTTTTAGGGAAGGGCAGGTCACCTCCACAAACCCCGAGGGCCCAAGGAGGTTGTAGAATCCACATTCTTAAGGACATCCATCCCAATGTCCCTGTTCTATATTTCAGGGTCCCAGGTTTCCCCAACCAGGGCCCTGGCCTTTGCATCACCATTTTCCAACTACTTTAGTGCTGCATCCAGACATCCCTGGAGTCGTGCCGCTCTTAGAACTGAGCTCTCCACCTTCGCTCAGCTGTATCCACCCTCCCCGGGCAGGTGATAAAGGCCTCTTTGTGAGCTACTGCCAAAGCCCTCTGGTCCTTATACTTGCTGTGAACTGCCCAGGAATTGCCCTCAGACTCTCATTATCCATCCACAGGCTGCAGGGTCAGCACAGCTTAGCATCAACCAGCCGGCTCCTCTGTCTTTGGGGGCATGGCTCAGCTCATATATTTCAAACCCCTGTGCCATTGCACCGGCCTTGGCATCCGCCTCCACCAGTATGCTTTCCCGGGTCATTCCAGTAAAATCTTTGACAATTGAGCTGCCACTTTGTGCCAGGGATTATCCTGCTGCACCCACCGACCAGGACAGCATCCTCTTCTCCCAGCAGGTGCCAGGAGAGTCGGTCCCAAATCCTCATCTTAGCATCTGTTTTTTCAGGCCACTCCTGGTACCACAGAAGTTAGTGTCTGAAAAGATGTCAAGGGAAGAGAGAGGAAAGGAAAGGTGAAGAAGGATCGTCGACAGCTGTGCAGTCTCAGCACGGTTTGTCATGGGCTGAGAGTAGCCGGTGGGAAGCACGACTTTGGCACAAAGGTGATGATGGATTTCAGAGCAGACAAGACATATGGCCACTTCTAGAGCAACAAGAATCCCATGGAATGCCATGTGCTCACTGGCTCAGATAAGCCAGAGTCCCCTCCTGGAGCTGGGAATGGGATGTATGGATTCTGAACAAGACCTGTGCTGTTAGGAGGAAGGAAAGGGAGGGAGTGCCGGGGAGGCCACCGACCGCGTCCACCAACAGAAGCGACGTTAGAAAGAACAAAACCCCTTCTTCTTGCAGATGGAGGAGGCAAAGGCCTAGAGTGGAGACGAGAGAGATGTGCCCAGGCTCTCACTTGGAACTGGGGCAAACACGGGACGGGGAGCTATGTCAGGCCCCTCCCAGAATGGTTTCACACCGTCTCTTCCTGGCAGCTTTGAAGTGCCCAAGTCTGCACAAAACCAGGGGATCTGGTCCTTGCTCCTTATTGAGCTGGCCTGGTGCAAGCCCTCCCTTCTCAGAATTCTCAGCTGTTTATGTTTCTTGAGCCCCAACTGGGGTCTGGCCACTTCTCCCTGGAACACTGGATCAGCACCCAGGGGGGAACTCACAGGCAGCTCTCCTGAGATATTTTTAGGGCAATTAAATACAGCAATAACTCCTCACTTTCTCTTAAGGCTCATTTCCTATTCCTCTATTAAAGGGAATAAAAGCTCATCCTGGAAGGATGCCCAATACCCTCTTTGGGGAAGGCGGTAGGACCGGATGCCAGACAATGTTGGTCAAAGTCAGATGGAGTTTGCCTGTGAAGCCCCCGGGAGGCTTGTCTGACACGCAGCCACTCCCACCTCAGCTGGCTCTCCTGAAGTGATGTCTGAGTTCCTTCCGCTGTGACCTGGGCACCAGGGATGGTTTGGCAGTGCGGGCCGGCCAGCTGACTTTCCTGGTCTGGCTCAGAAGACAGCATTAGCTCCATCACAAATGCACAACCTAAATCACCCCCACCTTCCTGCAAGCCTGCCAGAGAGTCTACACTTTGGCCTTTTCTCTTGTTGGGTAAGCAGAGGGTTAATTCCACCCTTAAACATTTGCTCTTGGGGGTTGTCTCTCTGCAAGCCACCTACTTTAAAAGAGACGTACCCCTGGGAAAGAAGATCCAATGTCCATGTATACTTAGTTGGGAAAGAGCGTTGCACCCAGGCTTGGAGGCCTGCATTTCAATCCTACGTCTGCCGTTTATAAGGTGAATAATCTTGAGCAAATCATTTCCCGTCTCTGAGTCTCAGTTCCCTTACATATCCACTCTGAACACTTATCTCTATAGGCCCTCTCTCCTGGGGCTCTTGTGAAGATCAAACTGAATAATGATTTTAAAAAGTACTTTAGAAGCTGTGAAGTTGTATTAGTCACGTTAGGTTAGGCTGTGCTACAGTAACAAAGAAACCCTGAATCCTCAGTAGCTGAACACATAATTATTTCTTTCTTATGTCAATGTCTCTGGTTCCATCTTTTGGCCTCCCTCTCTCAATTCATGGCTCCCCAAGTCACCACAGTAGGGGTGTAAGATCAGGGGGGTCCACACCCACCTTTACATGATTTGGATCTGAAATGACACTTGTCACTTCTGCTCATAGCCTATTGGTCAGAATTAGAATATGGCTCTGCCTGGTAGCAAAGGGGCTGAGAAATGCAGGGGGCATATGTGTGTTTGGTGAGCTGTCAATGTCTCTGTTGCAAAAGAGTTTTATAATTCGGAAGAATTATTGTTTGCTGTTGGCTTTGTTTTGTTTTTTTTGTTTGTTTGTTTTTGGCCACGCCGCACAGCCTGTGGGATTTCAGTTCCCTGACAAGGGCTGGAGCCCAGACCATGGCAATGAGTGCCGAATCCTAACCACTAGACCACCAGGGAACTCCCTGCATTATTGTTATTTGGAATGATGCTAGCAAGAGCAACTGTCTCTGACTCTGGCTCATTTATAATGGGAGCAGGAAAAGGGATGGTGGAGGAGTAAAACTGCATATGGGATAGGATGAGGGTCCTGAATGCTCAGAGCAAGAGGAAAGGAGTCAAAGCAAATATTTGCCCTGTTGTAGACTGGGCAAGTACGGGGTGCCAGACAGCAGCCCACCTGCAATGCCTTCTCTGCTGCATGTAAGCCAGCCAGCATCAGGTCGCCACAGTCCACTGGTTCTTGCCCAGGGTCTCACTCTAGCACCCCCAGGTCCCCATCAAAGTAAGCCAGGATCCCTTAGTTCTCAAACTCTCTGTGGCTACAGACGGGTTTTGTTTTTAATCTCCAACCTGTCGAGGACATTTGTAAGGTACAATAAAAGAAAATTACTAGAGGAGTTAAGCAACCTAGAAATTAATCTAGAAAATAACATGGATAGCCTAGGATGAAGTACTGTAGAAAAGAACCCAGTTAACACAAAGATAATTTTGAAAAATTTCTCAAAACTAATAAAATCCAAATAAAGTAATCTAGAACATAATCTAGAGACTAAAGAAATGAAATAATTTGTTGTGAACATTTGCAAACTATAATTTAAAAAGCAGGATAAGGGAGGGAGGGGTAAATTGGGAGATTGGAATTGATATATACACACTACTATATATAAAATAGATAACTAATAAGGACCTACTGTATAGCACAGGGAACTCTATTCAGTATTCTGTAATGGCCTATATGGGAAAAGAATCTAAAACAGAGTAGATATATGTATATGTGTAACTGATTCACTTTTCTGTACACCTGAAACTAACACAACACTGTAAAACACTATAGTTTAATAAAAAATTTTTTAGAAAAGCATTACTAGGATAATGAAAAGAAGGGCATCCTGACTTGTCTGCCTCCTGTTCAGTGAGATGAGTCCATTGATCAAGCCCACAGATGCTGTGCCTCTATCACATTGCTATGGAAGTGAAGTGTTCCCCTTGATTTCCGTACTTATCTCGTGGTGGACCAGTTTCCAAGGTGTGTGTGACTCATCACTGATCCCTGAACACACTTCAGGGGCCCTGTTAGATGCAAGCTTTTGGGGGGCAGAGCCTGCATTTCCCTAACAAGGAATGTGTGGGATCACCCAGTTCAGCAGCCCTCAATGTGGGAGATACAAGACCCTGGCTGATGAATCGTGGAGACCCCCAGCCATGGCCAGGAACATGCCAAGGAAAATCTCCCCAAATCATTAATGAAATGCTTACCCCCAAGTCAGAGCCTTGCCCCTGTGGAGGGGTGTGTTTTAAATTTTCCTCTCTCCAGATTCCATGTGTCCCCCTCTGCCATCCCACACCCACCCTCCTGAGTCACTCACACGCATTTATGGCTTTCGACTACTCGAGTCTGTGTTAATTAAAGAGCAGACTTGAGATAGGAGAGCCAAGTGTCTTATTTCATAACATAGATAATGTTAGAGATTTTAATTTACAAGGAGAGAGGAGACCAGGGTCTGTCTGTAGCAGAAAGAGTCACAGAAAGCTTCTTAGTTTCTGAATCTGATATCTCGAGACTCTCTGAGTTGCCATAAATTCTGATAAAAATGTCTTCCCAGCGGCAAAAGATAATTTTTATAAGCTTTTGGAAGGGACTAATAAAGCAGTAATCTACCGTCTTCCATTATTTAAAGACCTGGCTTGAGGGATGTGATTTGTAAGGGTTTTCATATATAAATATATAGACGTACATTAATTATACATCTCAATCCATCACCCTCTCTGGAAAGGAACTGTGGCAGAGAGCTCTGGTTTTCCCAGGACCGGCTTCTTGCCTCAGCTGGAGCTGGAGAAATCTGTCTCTGAGACCTAGCCCCACAGATCTCCATGCCTCCAGGAGAAGTGATCAAAGGTGATGGTGCAAACACTCTTCATCCCTCCCCTGGACCCGTGTGATAACCTTAGGGTTACAATTCATGTCTGACAAACATGATTCCACTGTGACAAGGCCTGGTGGCGATGAGGGAGGCTTAGTCAGCAACTGACAACAGACTCACGTCGGGGATTTTCCCATCTACCCCTTGCCCGAGTATTCTAGCTCTGGAGTTATCGTGCAAACACCAGCCTGAGCATCCAATAACAACAAGCTTAAGCTCAGAGCCAGAGAAGGCGGCCCTTGCATCTGACTCCAGGAGCCGGGACCCCTGCTGGGTAAGGCAGAGCAGATTTTTGAGACTGTGGGATTTGTGTGACTTATTCTGTGAGAACGCTCCATGCCCCCGTAAAGTACCTTAGATGCTACAGGGCAAATATATGGTCCAAGTCCCTGCTCATCAGCCTCCTTGCCTCAGGAAAGCCAAGAGGCCTTTGGATGGTGGCAAAGAGCTGACTGAAGATGCTCCTTAAAGGGACAGAGGTGGTTCTGTATTGGCCACATTTCTCCCGTGTCTTTTTACAATCTGAGCGTACAAAGGGACCCAACACCAGGAAGATGCCGGTGGCAGCGGTGGTGTTTCATCCCCTATCTCTTCTCCCTTCAACCTCATGATCTGTGACCCCCAATATATAGGCAAAGAAAGTATAGCACAGATTAGTGAGGTGCAGAGGCAGAGCCGGGATTCAAATCCAGGTCTGGCTGACCCCATATGTTGTGTGGTTTTATCTACAAATATTGACTTATAGATAAGGAGAATACATTTTTAAAAAGAAAAGAGGGAAGGAGGGAGGGCTTGGCAAATTTGAATTGGCCACCTGGATTAGTTGCAGATTGCTGTGCTAAAAAGGAGGAGAGAGTTTGGGGAAATAGCTCACACAAGTGAAGGGTAGGAGCAGAAGACCCTCTGAAGCCTGCAAAAACTCTGCAGGAGACCCTGGATAGGCAGCTGGCTGGAGATCCCAGGGCTGAAGCCAGGAAGATGAAATTAGAGAGAATGTCCGGCAGTCAGTTCCAAAGCAAGCGGTCTCCTCAGCTCCATGAGCGAGAAGCATCCTCCAGGGACGCCTGCTGGCCTCCTCCCAGCCAAGACTGGACCAAGGAATCGTTCCTATATGGCTGGACCTGGAGCCTGGACCAAGTTGCAGGCCTGGCCACTTTAGTTGCAGCCCCTGCTCCAGGAGCCATGTTACAGCTCCAAGGCTTGGGTATTGAGACCTTGAGGGGCATTACGATCCCCTGAGTAAGATGAGAGAAGGGAGGCAAGGATTTTCCGGTTGTGAAGCCAGCAGCCACCAGCTTCCCAGGATGTCCAGACCTCCTCCTGTAAAGCTCGCACGCTGGGGTCACGTGCGGCTGAGGTCGCGGGCAGCAGCTTCCTCACGATTCGTGAACGTCTAGATTTCCTGAAAGTCAGCAGCAGCATTCCCAACCCTTGCTTCCACCCGACTCCCACCACCTTTCAAGAATTGCACCATTTTCCAAGGCCCTGAATTAAAATCCTCCCTCTGGGAAATACCCAGAGCAACTCCTGGCTGCCTGGCCGAACCCTGAGTGAGACAGGAGACCAACTGGAACTGCCTGGCAGGAAGCGTCTATCACACAGAAGAACAGAAACTTAATCCAGTTTTGGAAAACGAAGAGACCTTTCCAAATCTCTTTGCCCACCTGAGTGTACAGACTGACAGTCATAACTTACTACATGTTTTTGAGGTAGCTATGGTCCTCAGGGTGGTCAGCACCTCCTACCCCATCGCAGGTCTCGACATTTACAAGGGACTTTCTTGGCCACCACTGATCCCACCTGCAAGCCTGCAAGGTGGGCATGATCCCCATTTAGTGGATTAGAAACGTGGGTCTCTGGGACAGGAGCAAATAGAACCAAGGGCTTAGACCCTGCATTAGTCTGCTCGGGCTGCAAAAAAACAAAAGAAAACAAAACAAAACACCCTGACAGGCTGGGTGCCTCAAACAACAGAGATTTATTTTTCCACGGCTCTGGAGGCTGGAAGTCCCAGATCGGGGCTCAGCACAGTTGGTTTCCAGGGAGAGTTCTCTTCCTGGTGTACAGATGGCATCTTCTCTCCTTGTCCTCACATGGCCCTGCCTCTGTGTATGCACAGGGAGAGGGAGCGAGCTCTCTGGTGTCTCTTCTTATAAGGACACTAATCCTATAGATCAGGGCCCCACCCTTAGGACCTTACTTAACCTTAATTACTTCCTGAGAGGCTCCACCTCCAAAGACAGCCACACTGTGGGGGACAGGGCTTCAACACAGGAATCTGGGGTGTGGGGGACACAAACATTCAGTTCGTACCATACCTCTAGCCTGGTGCTCTTATTATGACCCTAGGAAACTGAATGCATTAGGGAGAGGCATCCAAGGAGGGTGAAAAGAGAAGGAAAAAAAGATGGAGGTGAAGGTCTTGGCCTAGTTTCAACCTAAATCAAAAAGTCACACTGATCTCCAAGCTTTGAAGCAGACACCCTCCAACATATTGAATCTGGAAAGGCTGTCCACAGGCAAACTGCAGAGGCTTTGGCTTGGCCTGCATAATATCTTTTAGAAATTAGAATTTGTCGCCCATATTTAAAGATTGGAAGACTTCCCATAAAAACCTGGGTTTCTGGCTTCTCTTAAAAATCAGAAGGTGACTTCTCACTGGGGCTTCATGTCGGTATAGCAACCATTGGCCCGAGTTCCGGAGTGGCCACTCCTGATGGAGCATCTGACTTATTCCCTTGCTCACCCAGGTCCCCACCACTGGCCTGGGCCCTCCTGGCCCCTCTGGGCACACATTGGCCCCATGGGCCTGGGGAAGACGGGTCACCATGGAGCAGCCCGGCCTCCCTGAGCTTCTTTGCAGAGGTGACCGCACAGCATGGGTCCTCTTTGACTCCAGGGCTGCTCATCCAATGTCCAGCTGCTCCTTCCCCCATGACAATATCGCATAATTCACATGAAAGCGGATTAATATATGGTCAGGAAATTCAGACACTTGATATAACTTCTAAGGGCCTCTTTATTTGTATGAAAAAGGGAGCATCCCAAAATATTCACTTCTCCTCCCCTCTGGGGTTTGAAGATCGTTCCCCAAGACCCTGTCCCACCAACCGTTTGGACGATAACCAGAGAATCCTGTGGGCTGAAGGTGGGCAGATTCCTGGATACCCCATGCTGGCTGCAGGCACCCCAAGCCTTCCATGTAAAGGGTCCGATCTTGGCGTTTATTTATTATTAAAAACACAATCTCTAGCTCTGAATCCTTTGCTGTTTTTTGGCTCTTGCCTGAAGCCTCTCCCACAACCCAGCTTCTCTGATCATTTGTGTCGGAAAGTTTCCTCTCTTGGCCCAGGATGAAGCAGGCCTGTTACCCCACCGTGCTGTTCAGCTCTGAAAAAAATGGGCTGAGGAAATGGTAACGGTTCTCCATCCTCCCACGTGGCTCCCCGCTCCTTAGCTGCGTGACCTTGGGCAAAACACTTTACCTCTCTGAGCTTTTGATCGTTCTTCTGTTAAGTGGTGTTTTAAAATACCACTCAGGGAAAATATACTGTGATCGTGGATGAGAAAAAAAATCTTTGAAAGATATAAAACACTATATAGAGCTTAACCCCAGTGAATTGGTCAGGACCCCTGAAAGGAAACAGACAATGCTTCCAAACAGGGTAACAGAAGACAAGGTTAATGAAAGCACTATTGACAAAGGAGTGAGGAGGTTTGAGGACTCTGACAAGGGATGGGGCAGCACCCTGAGGATGTATCTGTGAAGATACAAGCAAAGGAGTAACTGTCCCAGAACCCAGGAGTGGGACTGTATTAAGAGGGCTGCCTGGGAGGAGCAGTGGCCTTCAGTACTGTGCAGCCAACTCATGGTGACCTGGCGAGGGTGGGGGAGGTGGAGGAATAAATATCCCAGCATGCTTCACCCCTCACCCTCTACTGTCCTTTTGGGGTCTTCCATTGGTTAAACCCAGCCAGAAGCAAGAGAGTGAGGGAGCTCCTTGCTACTGTCCTCGGGCGTCAATCTCTCAAGCCCCAGAGCAGGGTGTGGAAGAGTGGAGTTTGGATCCGGAGGGGCAAATGGAAGATGTTTGGAATCACTTGGAGCAAACAGTCGTTGTGTTTTTAAAGTGCACCAGACACCGTGGCAATGCTTTGTATCACCATATCACTGACTCTTCCTACCAGCCCTAGGAGGTGGAGACCCGATCATCCCCATTTTACAGATGAGCAAACTGAGGTTTGGGCAGGCAAATGGACCCCCTCAGGATCACTCAGCTACTAACTGGTAGAGGCAGGAATTGAACCTAGGAGCCCGGATTCCTTGAGGATGCTGCTGCGTGCTCTCTCAGGTAGAGAGAGAGAGATACTCATTGTATCATCATCCCGGATCACAGCACGGTATTGTATTGATGCTTTCTGCCTTGTTCAATATTCAGGGGTCCTGTCCTCAGCACCATGGAGATTTGCTGCGCTGGCCTCAAGGGCTCATAACATAACCGTGAGCCCTGTGGAGGCAGGAAGCACGCCACGAATGCAGGCACATGGGGTGGATGGGATGCGCAATGCAGATGGAGAAGCACGTAAGGCTCAGAGGGTAATGAAATCAGGGGAGCGAGGAGACAGTCCCCCGATGAGGGTAGAGCCTCCTGTCGACAGAAGTAGGGGCGGTGGGGGGTGATGAAGATGAGTTCTTTTTGAGGTGCCTGTAGAGCATGCAACTGGACATGTCTAGCCAGCTGTTGGACTGTGTGGGGCTTTGAGCAGGTTATTCAGCTTCTATTTCCCAAGGAACCAAAGAAGCAGGGCTGCCTTCCCTTTTTTTGGTCATCCATGAATTAATATAGAGGACAGCAAGGCACTAGGGAGACTGAAGCTAAAATATAGAAAGAGCTCAGGTCCCTAATCACTAAGGAGAAGTCATCTAGGTACCAGGCACTCCTGTCTTAGACTAATATGTGAGTAAGCAAATAAATTTTTATCATGTCAAGCCACTGACATTTTAGGGTTTGTTACAGTGGATACAATCAACTCGCCAGTACATGGAGCTTTTCTGTGGATCACATCCTGTTTGTAGAAAGACTGAATAGGATGGGAAGTTCAGAACTGCCTCCAGAGGGACCCCCGGCTTCTAAGAGTGGCTTCTTCAGGCAAGATGTGCTTCAGAAGAAGCACATCTTCCTCTAAGGAGCCAGCTTTAGCCAGGGTGAGGAGAGCCCAGGCTGAGAAGGCATTTACTCCCCAAAGCTGGGGTCACCCGAGGGATGGGCTTCTCTCAGGGGATCTGTGCAGCTGGGTCCCCGTTCAGCAGAGACCTGTAAGTGGTTGTGGTCCTGGGGCTCCACATATAACTGCTCTGGCTTTGACAACAGGCTTTGGGGTGCAATGAGCGTCTGTAGAACTCAGTCGGCAGGAAATTTATATCTCATCCCCTCACTTTCTTATTGTATATATTGATTGAAGCAGTTCTTATTTAGCTTAAAGCCTCCAATGACAGAGTGTTTTTTTCTTTTTTTGGTCTTGGCTTTTTTTGCGGGGGGAATATTTTTTTTTTTTTTTTTTTTGCGGTACGCGGGCCTCTCACTGTTGTGGCGTCTCCCGCTGCGGAGCACAGGCTCCGGACGCGCAGGCCCAGCGGCCATGGCTCACGGGCCCAGCCGCTCCGCGGCATGTGGGATCTTCCCGGACCGGGGCACGAACCCACGTCCCCTGCATCGGCAGGCGGACTCTCAACCACTGCCCCACCAGGGAGGCCCGGCGGGGGGAGTATTTTTTTCCAAAATGAAGCCACTTTCCGTTGAGTAATTGAGACCCATCTTGCTACCTCCCCCTCCACTGCCGGCCCCACCACCACTCTCCCAGGAGCCCCAGAAGAACCAGTGGGGCGGCAGCCAGGGCTTCCCAAACCATGGCCTAATTCAGTGCTATTTGATATTCCTGCAAACCCAGGACCCACACGATGCTCTGGGACAGTTTGTTTGGAGAACACATTTCTGCCCTTTTGTACTGCAAGCCTGGGACCAAATGACATGCATGTCTTTTCTGCAAATCTGGAGTTTGCGAGTTTGCTGGAGGGAAGACATCTTGCAACCACGTAGACATGCTACAGTTTCTCTATCCATGATATGGGCACGCTGCGACGTGGCCTGGCCACCTCAAAGGGTAGTTAAGGAATCGTGTGGGGAAAATGTCTTTGTCAGTCAGGAATGCCAGCTTCAAGGAACAGAAAAGTTTACGACTATGATCTAAATTAATAGGGGTTTCTTTTTTTCCCACTACAAGCTACCTGGAGGGTGGCAGTTTGGGGCACTGGCTCGGTGGCTCTGTGATGTCATCAGGGTCTAAGGTCTGTTTCATCTTTCAGTTCCCTCATCTTTGCCGTGTTGACTTTGGATCTCGTGTGATTGCTTCCTGGTCCCCAAATGGCGAGTGACTCTCTAGATCCCATGTCAGCATCCAAGGCAGAAAGAAGGAGTCAAGGCCAAGGCTCTCTTCTAATGAGGCCTTGTCTTTTTATTTGGTAAGATGAGCCGTCCCCGGTAGATTGCCTGGTTACCTCTCACTGGCCGGAACTGGACCAGAGGAAGGAAGGGGGACTGAGTGATGGCTGCTGGGTGGGCAGTGGGTAGCATCTGTGGCAGAACCACAGACCAAAGGCGAGAAGAGCTGGAGTTTAGGCCTGGTTCTGCACTCAGGGTGAGCTGTGTGTCTTTGGGTTCTGTCCCTGCCTTCTCTGGGCCCCAGTTTACCTTTGGTCCCAGGAGAGAGTTGAACTCAGTCATCTCCGGGGCACTTCCTGTGTCTGTGGTTCTGGGGCTGTGACCTGGACGTGGCGACTGGACTGTGGCAACCTCAGCAGAGGAAGCCCCTCCCATCGCAGTGGAGAAGGCCCCACCCACCCCTCTGCCAATTCCTCCTCCTATACTGCAATGGCACATTCACCTGCTCTGGGGTTCTGCCTCCAGGATCAAATGAATTGTGGCTGAGAGTGTGCAGGGGCTGCCTGGGACAGAAGAGTCCCCACGCACATGTTTGGGCTCCAGGAGTGCTGGATTCTGGTCCTAGTGATGCTTCTGATTGGCTGGCTGATCTTGGGCCAGTTTCTGGCTTTCTCTGTGTCACGGAGTCCGATTTATTCTGGGAGGACAGATTCTCCGGCTTAGTTTTTGTTTCACAGGCCTCTCAAAGCATGGCCCAGAGATGACTCTGTTCTCCCAAACTTAACGTTTAAGGATTCATTATAAAAATACTTGGCAATGACCTGTCTCTCTATACTTCTCTTGTCCCTTGTTTGTCCCTCCCTCCTCCCCTCCCTCCCTCCCTCCCTTCCTTCCTTCCTTCCTTCCTTCCTGAAGCACTTATTGAGCAACTACTATGTACCAGGTGCTAAAGATATAACAAGAAACAAGGCAGACACGGTCCCCGCCTTCCTGGAACTGACACTAATGGAGAGACAGGCACTGAATAAGCATTTACTATCTGTATGTTGGGGATCAAAGCTATGAATGCATAGATAAGAATCAACAAACATAGCCAAAGAGAAGGAATCAAGGAAGGAATCCTGAAGGATAAGGGGGGCTTAGCCAGGGGTAGTAAACGCTGGTGCACCCACTCTGGATGCTGTAAGCCGGGCTCTTAATGACCCACTACTGCCCCTTCTCCAGAGACTCATCAGCTGGGGAGCCACTTCATCTGGAAATGCCTAAGAGATTCCACGTTCCCCCCACTACCCTCATGAGGGGCAGGACGACAGTCAATAATTGATGTGTGGGCACAAAAACTCAGACCCCTTGCCTTAAGGAGGGGTGTCATCACTCTCTAGAGCTCCCCGTGGATCAAGCTGAGGATTGACTCTTGCAGAACCCACAGCTTTGCCCAGCTTCCTCCCCTGCCCTCTCCTTTCATCACTCTCTTGTAGGGTTCTCCTGGGAACAAGTCCTCAAAAAGCCACTTGTGTAAGAATCCCCATGTCAATCTGTTTCTAGGGAACTTATCCTAAGACATCAGGTGACCAACTACTCCAGCACAAAAAACAGCTTATATAAAGCTTTATATAAACCTTTAGTCTCTCCCAAAGCAGCTAAAGTTTGCATAGCTCCAATCCGGGCTTCTTCCTCATCCTCTTCTCTCCTTTTGAATCAAGCTTATCTCCTTAAAGGTCTTTCATCATCGTTATCTTATGGCCTCAAGACACACCTGTGAAATAGCAGGTCAGAACTGTAATTGTTAACCCTATGTGACAGAAGGGTAAATTGCATCCAAAGAGGTTAAGTGACGTGGCTAAAGTCCCCCAGCCAGAACCCCGATCTCCAGATTCCCAGCCTGGAGCCTCCCGGGTTAGGACTATTAGGAAGTTTTGGGTGCGAGGCCAAGAATTCCATATTCGCGGTCCAGGACTTGGCACATCAGCTCTTTGTCTTCTGCTGGAATCCCATTTGGGTTCAGCCTGATCTCAGACTGTCTAAATGAGACGCCCATTCTAATGCTCAGAGACGGTTTTATGAATAACAATCAGCATTGGGGACATTTTTTTTAAGTTGCTAATATTAATCTTACAGAAATAAAATCTAATTGAATTCCTCCTGGCTTTCCCCATTAACTTAATGTTATGGACTTTTAACGGATGCTTTAATTAGACATTCCTAGTAATGGGAATATGGCTCAGTTTTCAAACGAGGGCCTAAGCTGCCAATATTCCCATTTGGACTTTTAATTAAGGTGAGAAAGTATTAACCAATTATACCGGGTTATTGCCTGGGCTCTTTGTAGGATGGTGAGGTCACAATAGAGCAGGCACCGCAAGGGCCTTCGGGGAAAGGAGGATGAGTATTGGGGTTGGGACAGCAGGGAAGGGCAAGCCAGGACCTCCGGAGAAAGGAATCCTGTATCAGCTGTTTCTCCATGTGAAGATGCGGATGTGGAACCTGGTTTTAAATATTGATACTTCCCTGCATTTCTCTCTGATTTTTCTGGGTTCATGGAATACTCAGTTGGCAAGTGCATCAACTTGCTTTTGCTGTGTAACAAAACACCTCAAAATGTAGTGACTTTAAAAGCAACGTTTTATTATCTTACAATTCTGTATGACAGCCTTTGGACTGAGTATAACTGGGTATTTCTTCTGGTCTGGGCTGGATTTGGCTCATCGTGGCTGGGCTTATTCGTGTATCTGTGGTCAACTAGTGGACCAGCTGGATGATGATGGTCTTGGCTGGGATAAGCGGGGCCTCTCTCCCAGTGGGTGCTCATCCTTCAGCAGGCTAGCCCAGATTACAGGGTTTTAAGAGCTACCAGAGGGTAAGCCCCTATGCTCAGATGCTTTTCCAGTCTTTGCTTGAATCTCATTTGCCACTGTCCCATTGGCCAAAGCAAGTCGTGCAGAGAGCACATCCCAAGGATGAAGACTTTATAAGAGGTGTGAACAAATTGGGATGTTCCTGCAACTGACCTACCACAGCAGGTTAGGTGAAAAGCAGCTGAGACACTAAACCAGAGGTCCCAAATCCAAATGCCTGCAGGGCATGACACAAGAATGAATGAAGCAGGCCTTGCAGTAGGCACTGAGGGACACCATTGACCACATCCTGACTAAAGGGACTCTTCACTGCTAAGCCCCAGCTGATCACTGCCATGCAGGGACACTGGCCACCCATGGCCAAAGAGTCTCTGTTCTCTGCTGTAACCAGATGTCTGTATTTTAGTATAGAGTCTCTCAATTTTTGAAAGTTGGAAACAAAATTTTTAAATGCTGTACAGCTAGTAGAGAAATGAGAAGAAAGTTTAAACAGGAACTCTACAAGAGGAAATCAAAATGGCCAATAAATATACTAAGTGGTTGTTGACCTCATCAACCACCAAAGAAATACAAGTTAAAGCCAGGATGAGGTATAATTCACACCACGATCTCAGACGCTGCCGGTGGGAGTGAAAGCTGGGGCAAGAAATTATCGATAAGAGTTGAAGATCTGCATAGACCGTACACAGAAATTCCACTCCTTGGCACATATTAAGAAGTGTGAGCCCATATTCACTAAGTGACAGGTAAGAATGAGCATGGTGGCATTGTACCAAACAGCCCAACATTGGAAACAACCCAAATGTCCATCAACAATAGAACTGATAAACACATTGTTGCATATTGCATAGCAATACAATGAAGTACTATACAGCAGCGAACATGACCGAGATACCAAGATATGCAACAAAGTGGCTGAATCTCACAGATGTGATGCTGAGTGAAAGAAGTCGGGCACAAAAGGATGCACACTATAGATTCTCTTTCTAGAAAGTTCAGAAAGGAGTACAATTAAACATCATATTTACATAAGTATGCATAAATGCTAAAATACATTTTAAAAGACACGACAGCATTATGAAAAAGCCTAGACAGTGGTTATCTCCGGCGGCGAAGAAAGGGTGGTGATTGGCTAGGAGTACCCCAGGGGCTGTCGATATTCTCTTTCCTCACCTGGGAGGTGGTTTCATGAGTCGGGCGTATGAGTGGGACTTGGCTGGACAATTCTCTTGCTCCAGGTGGCCTTGCCTGGGGTCACTTGGGGGTATTCAGTGGGTGGCTGCCCTAGTTTGGAGGATCCAAGATGCCTTAAGTCACATTTTTTGAAAGACTGCGCTTATCTGGACCCCTGTCCCTCCCCATGTGGTCTCTGCTGAAGGGTAGTTGGAATTCTTACATGACTGCTCAAGGCTCTAAGAGTGAGTGGATCCAGAGACAGGAGGTGGAAGTTGCTGGTGTTGGAAGGCCTGGGCCTGGAAACTAGTGCTTCTACGATATTCTATTCATCACAGCAGTCACAGTGCACCCAGGTTCAAGAAGAGGGAGCGTGGCCCCATCTCTCCATGGCAGGGTATCAAAGAATCTTTGGCCATCTTCAATCTGCCATCCTACAACTACATTACTATTATTGCTATTATTATTATTTATTAATTATTAGTATTATCCCAGGGTTAGAAATTTGAGGAGGTAGCACCAGAACCAAGATCTTCCCACTTTTCTTGCTGAAGAAGCAGCCCTGAAAACCAGCTTCCTCCTTCATCTGGGGCAGGGGCCCTGGATCCTACCCACCCCTCTGTGACTGGTTAGATGGAGGGAGATGAGTGGGTTTCTGGCAGATTTGCGTTCCCAAGGACATTTGTGTCCCCCCGCCTCCAATTTCTCTCCCACTTCCTAGAGCCCACAGTTCCAGTGCCACCTTCCCCTCCCCCATCCCCACGCCCACACGTTGGGGGTCCTGGCCTGCCCCACTCCCTGGTCCCCGGGCAACGGTGCGTGAGTCTCACGGTGTCTGCCAAAGGCTCTGCAGCCAAGGGGAGGCTGTGTTACTCAGCGTCACATCCATTCCCTTTTCCACCCCAGGATGCGTCTTTTTCATTTCTTTATTTTTGCGGTACGCGGGTCTCTCACTGTTGTGGCCTCTCGCGTTGTGGAGCACAGGCTCCAGACGCGCAGGCTCGGCGGCCATGGCTCACGGGCCCAGCCGCTCCGCGGCATGTGGGATCTTCCCGGACCGGGGCACGAACCCGTGTCCCCTGCATCGGCAGGCGGACTCTCAACGACTGCGCCACCAGGGAAGCCCTCATTTCTTATTTATCAAATAGCTTCTTATAGGGTGGCAGGTTAATAAAGAGGTGATATGCCTGCCGTTTGGAGCTGAGCTATCAGGGTTTGATCTTTAGTTCTGCCATTTACGGTGTGATGTTTAGCAGGTTATTAATGTTTCAATGCCTCAGTCTCCTTGTCTGTCCAATGGGGATACTAATAATAATATACCCCTGGCATGGGGCAACTATGAGGATGAAGTGAGTTATCATAAAAAGCACCAAGAACAGTACCTGCTTCTAGTAAGGACGACGTAAATGTTCTCCCTGATTTTTATTATTGCAGGGCGAAAAGGCACCTAGTAAAAATTATATAGAAGAACATACTATGAAAAGTCAGTCTGCCTACAACTGTGTATCTTCTGCCTTTCTCCTCAGAGGCAACCTCTGCTAGTAGTTTCTTGGATCCAGAACCAAAAATATTCATCCAAGTGTGTGTGTGTGTGTGTGTGTGTGTGTGTGTGTGTGAGAGAGAGAGAGAGAGAGAGAGATTTTAAATATCGTATATATATATATACCCATACACATACACAGATATATATTTTGCAGAATACTGAATACTTTTAGACACTTGTCTATACTTTGCTTTCTTTCCTTAGCTCCGTATCAAGAAGATTTTTACTGGCACATCTGGACTCAAGGACTAGAGCTCTAATGGTAGAAGTTCAGGACATTCGGGCCCGTAGGGAAGAAATCCATGGAAGAAAACATCCTTTAGAGGTACTCCCAAATTCTACCCTGTAGGTAGTTCCTGACCCTGGTTATAGCTTTTAAAGATTTTGGCTCAAATTGACTGTGTAACCTCAGAAAGTCCCTTCTCTCTGGCCTCAGTTTTCCTATCTGTTAAATAGGTACTGGACAAGGCTAGCTCCAAACCCTTCTGGAGCAGGACGCCCAGGGCTTCCAGGGTACGAGAAGGCTCTGTCCTGGCGGGGACCCAGAGCCTTCAGGGTGTCAGCCTTCTTTTGCAGCCTGAGTGTTGCCTGGCCCCATTTCATACAGCCTCTGTGAAGGGGCTGGGATGTGTGTCACTGAGGCGTGGAGAGTCGGGTAACGAGGCCAGAGCGGGAACAAGGCAAATGTCCTGGGACTGCCTGAACCGAACCCAGGGCATCTGGAGACGCCAGGCGGGCGGCCTCGGTTTGTGTTGGACGCCTCACAGCCCGCCCGTGGTAACCGAACCGGCTTTTGTTTGTTTGTCTAAATAGGAAGACAGAGGCTCGGGGCTGCCTGGGATGGCTCCACAAACAGCCCCGCGGCCAGAGTGGGCGGCCGTGGGCTGAGCTGGGCAGCCAGAGGCCTCCGGGACTGAGGAGGGGGCGCCTGGAGGCCAGGCTAACCGAGCCTGTGAGGGGATAGTGTGACAGGCAGGCAGGGCCGGGGGAGCGGGACGGTCATGTTTCGCTCCCCTTGCAGAAGTGGGAGGACAGGACAGGAGACTCTGGACTGGCCCAGAGTGAGGCCTAGGCTAGGCTGCCCTCCCTCCGCCCTGGCTCTGCCCTGCAGCTTCTGACCTCACCCCAGGGGATGCAGACCTGGGGCCCAACCCCTGTGTGTGCCTCCGTCTTGCCCATCAGCTGCAAATTAGCGTCAAAGGGTCCACTCATCTCTCCCTTCTGCCACCGAGGGGGCGGTGGCTGGTGAATTAGGGCCTCCCCTTGGTCAGCAGAGGGAGTGGAGGGGACCAGCTCACTCTGAGGCCAGGAGAGCTGGACAGCTATCCGGGGTCCTCCTTGACCCTCGGGTCCCCGAGGCCTCGCTTCCTGTCCATCTCAGGGCGGCCAGGCTCCTAGTCGGGGTGGGGGGTGGGGGAGCAGTACTCCCAGATTCGGAATTAGAGGAATGTTTGTGGGTTTTTTTGTGTGTGAAAGAGAAGGAAATATAGATCTAGATTATAGAGATTCAGTATAGGTATAGAGCTGAGCCATTTCAAAGAGCCATTTTTATAGCTCAAAAATGGTCTAATACAGTCAATTTCATGTGGTTCAACTTAACAATTGTAGTGATAAGGATATAAATGTAGTGTTGACATAGATACAGATGTACACACATATACACACATATAGAAATATGTATACACATTGTAAAATGATACACTAGTCATTGTTTTTATCAGATATAGACAAACCTCATTGACCTCTGTTTTGCCCTCTGTGCTCCCCACTCCACCCCGCAAGCACGAAGGTCTTGATATAGCCTCGGGGCCCTCACAGCGCAAGGGCTCGCTTCAACAGTGGTCAGCGCTCCAGGGGCTGCTGACCAGGACTTCGCCTTGTTCACTCGCTGCAGGGCTGGGCAGCAAAAAGAGAACTTTGGCATCAGGCGAATCTGGAGCCGAATCCCCACCTTGTAACTTACTACTGGTGTGACCTTAGTTAAGGCATCATTTACTGGAGCCTCGTTTCCTCATCTGTGAATGGGGGGATACAAAGAGGACCGACGTGGCAGAGCCTTTATGAAAGCAAAATAGGATGATGTACACTGTGAACTGACCACTGACACGTGGAACCATCTTAACAGGTATTGATCTTCTCACTGTCTCTTACCCTCTCCTTCCTGGGCCCTTCTTAGCCAACAGGAGGGGAAAATTGCTTTGGCCCCTGTGCATGGCAGAAACATATGAATATTTTTTACATAAAACTTTTTTTTTAATTATGAAAGTAATCCAAGTTCATTTTATGAAATTCAGAGTAGTAAAGTAAAAGAAGAAACTAAGAGCCCCTGAATTCCACACTCTGAGACTACCAGTGTTAATATCATATAATTACGGGCAATTCTTAATTTACAATTTGCAAGTAAAGAAAACTGGACTCAAACCGGCTTAAGACAAAAGGTAACTGATGAGCTCACGTGACTGAAATGTTTAGAGGAAGCTTGTCAGATGGCAGGCACAGCTGGCCTAGGTGTTAAATGATGTCGTCAGGTATATTAGTCAGCTTGGGCTACCATAGCCAACACTGCAGACTGCGTGGCTTAAATGACAGCAATTTATTTTCTCACCATTCTAGAGGCTGAAAGTTCAGGATCAAGGGGCCGGCAGGGTTGGTTTCTCCTGAGGTCTCTCTCCTCAGTGTGCAGATGGCCTCCTTCTTGCTGTGTCCTCACATGGCCTTTTCCTCTGTGCATATACACTTCTGGTGTCTCTACCTCTTCTCATATGGACATCGGTCCTATCGAGTTAGGAATCCCCCCCCACTTGTGACTTCATTTAAATTTGATTCTTTATTTATTATTTTTTTTTATTTAGATGTTGGGGGTAGGAGTTTATTAATTTACTTATTTATTTTGCTGTGTTGGGTCTTCGTTTCTGTGCGAGGGCTTTCTCTAGTTGCGGCAAGTGGGGGCCACTCTTCATTGCGGTGCGCGGGCCTCTCACTATCGCGGCCTCTCTTGTTGCGGAGCACAGGCTCCAGACGCGCAGGCTCAGTAGTTGTGGCTCACGGGCCCAGTTGCTCCGCGGCATGTGGGACCCTCCCAGACCAGGGCTCGAACTCGTGTCCCCTGCATTAGCAGGCAGATTCTCAACCACTGCACCACCAGGGAAGCCCCTAATTACTTCTTTAAAGGCCCTATCTCCAAATACAGTCACACCAGGTGTTAGGACTTCAACATATGAATTTTTGAGGGGACACAATTCAGTCCATATCATTAGGGAGCTACCGTTCTCCATCTTTAGCCTGTTTTTCTCTGAGTGGCTTCATCCTTTGGCAGGAATGATGTCCATCAGCAACTCTAGGCCGACTTCCTAGTTCTTTATCTACAACAGAAAGAGAGCATCTCTGTCTGTCTCTACTGCTCCTACAAAGTTCCATTTGTTTGGTCCAGACTGCGTTATGTGTCCACTCCTGAGCCAACTGCTGTGTTCTGATTGGGCAGGCTGGTGCCACATGTCCACACGGGTTCTTGGGGCTCAAGTCAGCCACATGTGAGCATGTGGCCTGGAAGTGGGGGAAGGGCAGTTCCCCAAAGGAGACTGGGGTGCTATTTTCAGCAGGAGGGTACAAGGATGCCAGGTAGACCAAACAACTCATGTCCACCACACACATGGAATATAATCATATACAAATACATTTTCCTGAGAAAAATATGGCCAAAGCGGTGGGGAGCTTGGAGAGGCACAGATGCTAACCACCTACTCAAATGCCAGCTTTACATCTATTTCGTAGTTTTACAGTTTTACAAGCTATGCCGTGTGATTTCTCCCACAGGTGGTTTTGCCTTTATGTCCTTCTTATACAACTACTCCTCACCAGCCCCATCACATGGGCCACCCCTGAATATCAAATTTCCCAACAGACATGCTTCCTCTAAAAAGAATCAAGGTGACTTCAGACCCTGACAAGGCGGAAGGCTCAGGAAAGAGAGACTGGGCCTCAAAGATTTTGCAAAGGAAAATGGCATCCAATTCCATCTGTCACCAAACAGAAGGTGATCACTGCAACCGTGGGAAGATCAGGATCCAGTTCCGCCTCTTTTCTTTTTTCTTTTTTTTTTTTTTTTTGCGGTACGCGGGCCTCTCACTGTTGTGGCCTCTCCCGTTGCGGAGCACAGGCTCCAGACGCACAGGCTCAGCGGCCATAGCTCACGGGCCCAGCCGCTCCGCGGCACGTGGGATCTTCCCGGACCGGGGCACGAACCCGTGTCCCCTGCATCGGCAGGCGGACTCCCAACCACTGTGCCACCAGGGAAGCCCCCGCCTCTTTTCTTACTTCCTCTCTCTGATCCCCAGTGGGCCCACCTGCAAAGGAAGACCTCTGATCTCAGTAACAGACTCTGTATCCCAATACACCAGCTCCTGAAGTCAGCATCCTGACTTCCTGACTCACCCGCCTCCCTCAGAGGCATAGTTTGGGTGGGATGACAAACTCCTGAGCAGTACCCTGCTGTGTGGAAGCCACAGGCCGAGCGCAGTCCTCTCCCCTCCCCTCTGTAGACGGCGGTCCGTCAGGTGAGGGATCTAGGTGTGGCCAGCCAGGTGTTCTCACAGTGACTTTGTTTACGGAACCAGAGACACAAGGCTGAAGACATGGACGGCCTTCCTCGTGACCAGGCCATTCCTATTGTGACCCCACGGCTGTGCTGGCTGCTCCCCAGGCTCCCCTACCATATCCCAAGCTGGTGATTGCTTCATGTCCTGATCATAAATTTCCTAATGCTAATTTCTTTCTGTGCCTTACAACCCAAGGACCTAAACCAATCAGTGCTTTCAGGACCCTTTCAGTTCTGAAGTTGTGTGAGGAAACGGCCATGACAGAGACCGCTCTGGAACACTCAAACCCACCCTCTCCTCTTGCTCCAGCCTGCACCGCCAGCTTGATTTCCCAGCCTCCCTTGCAGTTAAGCAAGATCACGTGACTAAGTTCTGGCCAATGGGGTGTGAGCATCCTGTGATGTGCGTCACTTCCTGCCCCCACCCACAGAGCCGCACTGCAATTCTCCATGGCGAGGACTCTGGGATCAGAGTGCCGGGCGCTGCCGCAGGATGGAAGGGCCTTCCTCATCTTCACTCCTTGCCACCGTTTCGGCGTCACACGAGTGAGAAATGGAGTGTCAGAGTCTCAAACCTTAGAGACTCTGAGGTGCTGGTATGGGCCCTATCCATATCTACCTTAATTCTCCTGGTAAGCAGTCCTATGCCTCCGAGTTAGCAATGAAGACACCCAGCAAAGCCAAGAAGTGACCACCAGCTGCTGCTTCCCTCGTCAGCCAGAGGGGCAAGCTCCCCTGGACTAGGGCCCAGGCCATGTCTCCTGTAACACAGAAAGGCTTGATGTGGAAGGAGATGCAGCTCAAGGTGGGTCACGCTGGGGCTGCGCCTTTAAGTGTAACTTCCAATTACATGACGAGTGAATTTCCGTCAGGGACCCAGGGATTTTGAAGCGACTTTCGGTTGTTCTGGAGCCTTCCCCTCAGAGTTCATTGGGTTGGGCTCCTTTCCCCAGAGCACTGTGGGAGGATCCTTCCCTGAGTAGAGGAGCAGATGTTGATTTGCATATATGCATGTTTCTGGTCTCTGATGAGATTAGGAGGTGCATATTTAATCAAAGCCTCCAGCGAGGCTGGGCCCTGGTAGGCAGCCTCAAGGGGGGAAGAGGAAATGTCACAGCAAAGAGGGTGGGGTCCTGGGAGAAAGAGACTCTCAGAGCTGAGCCTTGTTTACAGAATCGGAGAGGGGCTGGCTGGGCTCTGTGGCTGGCAAACAGGGCTGAAGATGGAGGCAGACCTGGAAGTGAGGTCATGTGCCCCAGCCCCTGCAGTAGCTCTCTATAAACCCTTGGACAAGTCCTGGCTTCTCCTTGAGGCTCAGATGACCCTGTAAAATGGAGGGTTGGGGTGAGGCCATTGGACCCACTAAGGAATGGGCTGCAGATCCAGGTCCAGGGGGTCAAGGGTTCTGTCTTACAGGGAAGTACCCTTTTCCCACCAAGATGCCCAGCTGAAATAGAGGCCAGTGTGGGGTGGAAACTGCTATTTCCCTTCTGATGAATGGGGATGCCTTGCTTTTCCTGGAGGAGAATGCTTAGAAATGATTCCAGGGTGAAATCTGTGCTCCTTGAGGTGTCTATTTCCCGAAGCAGAAGACTCTGAAGGATGAGTTATGTCTGCATGTGTTCCTTGAACACATCAAGTATTTTGCCTCCTCAAAACCTTTGCACCGGCTGTTCCCTCTGCCTGAAATGCTCTTCCCTTGTCGTTGACTCCTCAATTTCATTCATGTCTCTGCCGAAACGTTACCTCTTTGAATGGAAGTAACATCTGAGGAGGCAACCTGATCATCCTGGCTTCCCACACCACCCCGGTTTCAATACCTCCTGTCCATGACTCTCTCCCCCACCCCACGGTTTCTCGATCTCCGAACTGTTGCTATTTTGTGCTGGATAATGCTTTGCAGTGGAGGTTCTCCTGTGCATTTTAGAACATTTAGCAGCATTTCTTGGCTCTTCCCATTAGATGCCAGTAGCATCCACCCTCCAAAGGTTGTGACGATCAAAAATGTCTCCAAACATGTGTCCTGGGGGCAAAGTCTTTCTAGCTGAGAACCCTAGTCCAACATGTTTTATTTTTCTGTACGGGACTTGGCACTGCCTGAAATTTGTATTTTGCAGGTTTTTCTGATCATTTGTTTATCATCCATTTCCACTGCTGGAATGTGAGGTCTGCTCAGGCGGGGACCCTGTCTTGCCTTGCTCACCAGGGTGGCCCTAGCCTCAGAGTAGCACCTCACATGTCAAGGAGCCCAATGAATGCTTGTTGAATAAATAAGCAAGTGAGAAAAAAAGTAGCTTCGGCGAGAGTGTGTTTTAAGATCCCTTTAATGTCTGTGTGCACGTGTGTAACAAGATGCAGAGAGCTGTGCTCCTGCGGCAGCTGGTGCAAAAAGCCTTCCAGGGAGAGGCCAGTCTGCATCTGAACGGCACCATTCTTCATAAAGCCACTCTGAGCAGAGCTCCCCGAGGCTTCTCAAGGCCAGCTCCCACCTGGGTGTTCGAAAAGGGTTGAAATTGCTCTGGGTGAGACACATACAGAACGCTCTGCTGGTTCTGACCACATTCAGAACAAAAACTAATGTGTGTAGAATGAAATGCAGAGATCCTGCAGGATCTACATTCCATGCCTCTCTGTCTCTCATCTCCTTTATCCTCCCCTTTGTGAACTCTGCCCCTGCCACACTGGCCTCCTTGGTATTCCTGGAACACTGCAAGCATATGCTGCCTCAGGGCCTTTGCACTTGCTGCTGCCGCTCCCTGGAATACTCCTAAACTTCTTACATGGGTTATTTCCATGGCTTGCCTCCTCCCCAACTCCTTTAGGTGTGTACTCAAAAGTTGCCTTTGCAGGGAGGCCCTTCCTGTCCACCTCATTTATTTAAATCTCGTGTTGTCTGTCTTCCCCAGGAGAGTATCTGCTCCTCCAGGCAGGAGCTCTTGATGGTTTCATTCTCTGCTGCATCCCCAGCACCCAGATTATTGCTTGGCATGTTCCTGGTCATGTGTGCGTGTGCATGGGTGCATGGGCGTGACTTATTTAACATTGTGACACCAGGGCAGAAAGCAATGGCTGGCACACAGGTGGGTGTTAAGCCTGGGTTCCCCAAGGCAGACCCTGAGATGGAGTCAGGTGAAAGTGGTGCATTAGGAAGCATTTCTGGGAACAATCCACAGGGAGTGGAGAAGTGGGACAGGGAAGGGAAGGAGGCCAAGAGAGGGTGTGTATCCAGCAAAGTCCTACAGAGGGGACCTGGTGCTGGAGACAGCATGGGTCATACATTTGAGTTGTCCCTCGCGGGGACAGGTGAGGCAGAACCTTTCAACCCACACCCTTCAAGCTGCTCTAGAAGGATGTACTTTTCCAGGCGCTTCCAGCTCTCTGTGCATGCCGTGTTCCAGCAGTTTGAGGGCAGTGCACTGACAAAAAGACTCAGGTGTTGGCTCTTGGGAATGATAGCACACCCAGAGCTGGCCTCCAGTGTGCAGCAAGGTGGGAGAAGGATCCCAGGGGATTGTGGGGGGAACTCTGACAGCATCTGCTACAGTAGGCCTGCTCCGTATTGTTGAGTAAACGCTCCAGCCTAGCTCAATTGCAACCGGAACATTCTTGGAGCTAAAGAAATGACAGCATTTCATGCTACCACGCCTTTATCCCTTGCAACTCACAACTCACATGAAAATGAGGATACTAGGACCTGCCTGCAGAGTTCGGCCTGGGCTAAATGAGTGGCGTGTGCCCTGCACCCACATTCCTGCTCCCTGAGGCTCAGGCAGAGCTGCTCCAGCTCAAGGCTGGTTTGTCTGTTTTGCATCCTGAGGTGGAGTCCACAGAGATCCTGTCACCAGAACAGACCTCAACTTTCATCTGCTTCCTCTGCTTCAACTCCAGTAAATTTCTGATTCATCCTCTCACCCCTCCCTGCCTTTACAGAGGCCGGGCCCTCTGCCTGGAATGTCCTCCTCGCCATTTTCAACCTTGAAATGCATTTGCCTTCCTTCCCTCCTTCCTTTCCTCCTTCCTTCCTTCCTTCCTTCTGCTCAGATATCACTTCTGAAGTGAGTGAACCCACCCTGCCCTCAGCTTCTATCACACAGGGCTGCTTTCGTTGGTCTCCCTGTCTGGGCAGCAACCATGGCTCTGTCTCTCTGGCCTCTGGTGCTAACCAGGTGCCTGGCTTCCAGGACATGAGTGGCATATGCTTCATGAGCGAACGCAACGTCCAACCACCGAAAACAGACAAGTGGAAGGAGAGATGCCACCCAAACCTGAGTCCTTCTCCATGGCACCTTCTCCCACCCCACGTGGACCTGGGATCAAGCATTGGGAGGCTGCTCTGGCCTTTGAGATTGCCACCGGGGACCCTCCTTTCCAGGGCCCCTCCTCTCCGGCACCTATATTCTGTTCTGTTCCCCCCACCCCAGGTCCCTTCCTTTCAGCTCCTCCGTTCCCCGGTTCCCCTTCCTCCCAGGGGTCCGCCCTGGTCTCCCTCCCATCCCTAGGGCCTCAGTGACCTCGCTCCACTTGATTTCCTGTGCCAGAAACTTCTGGAACTAGATCAGACTCCAGTGCCCCAAGAGTTAACTACCTCAAACTCAGCTCGCACTGTTCATTGTCAAATGGATTTCTCAGGCCAGCCAGAGTGCCGGGGAGCCCGGGCCGAGCTGGGTCGAGTGGAGGTTTATTTTTCTGCTGACTACCATCTCCCAGTCGAGTATCTTTCCCAGGACAAATCTCAGGCCCCGTTTTCCCTGGCTCTCTCTCCCCGTATAAAAACAACTTTATCTCTAAAGAGCAAATAACACCCAGTGCTCATAAGAGATGCCAAGAACTGTTTCTGTTTTGATTTTTGAAAATAAAAATTCAACTGTGTTCAATAAAATTCAGAAGCCGCTTCCCTCTGTGGAAATTAAAGGAATCCAAGACGCCGGAGAAGCCACCGACCTTCCTAATTAAAGCTGCAGCAACGGCGGGAATCTGCTTCCTACAACCAGCCCGCTCCTGCTGAGCAGAGAACAAAGCCGACCCCCATCAATATTTCATTCTCTCTTTTCTTCCACGATAACAATGCTGTGTGTTCTGAGCGCGCCCCCCAAAAAAGACATGCAGAGCTATGTTAATTAGGGTTTAAATAATTGACGCCCTAGATCTCACTCTGTTTCCGGAAGTGTGCAAGATGGGTTGTTGGCTCAGCTCATAATTGCATCTGTTCGAAGTCACAGCCTCTGTCTGTCTGTCCAATTTGACAGGTACAGACTTAGGGAAAGACTAGTCCCGGTTCCTAGAAATTGCTTCCATGCTGAGGTTTTGGCTGGTTTTTTGCTTTGAGTTGTAGACTGGAGTCTGATAAGATGTGTTAACTTGGGGCCTACTCAGAGGAGGGGAGCTCTGCACCTCTTCCCGTCCGGGCCACCCCCGGGCCTCTGACCTCATTCTGGGCACCCACTCTGGATGCCTGACATGCAGGAAAGTCATAGCAAACAGTCTTTTAGTGGAAGAAAGGAGAGAAGAGAGGGAGGGAGAACGAAAGGGAAGGATAGAGAGAAGGAAGAAATGATAAATGGATGGATGGATTCGTGGATAGCTGGATGGGTGGATGGGTGGATGGGTGGATGGGTGGATGGATGAGTCTTTCCTGTGGGCCCATGGTGATTTATCTCCTCCTAGATGGGAACTTTAAAACATGGTAGATAGTCTATCCATAGGTCCTTAGGTGCAGATAGTACCTTAGTACCTTGTTCTATAAACACTGATGAGAGGAGCTGTGGTGTGGTGGTTAAGAGCATGAACTCTGGGCCAGACTATCAAGGTTAGAATCCCAGCTCTGCCACTTACTAGCTGTACACCTTGGACAAGGTTCTTGGCCTCTCTGTGCCTCCGTTTCCTCATCTGTAAAATGAGGATAATAATAGATAATACCTACCTCACAGGGTTAGATGTGTTTACATCGAGTATAAACCGCTATCGCTATTCTAGTTGTTCAGTACGAAGGATTGAATTTCAGGCAGCAAAGCAAAGAGCTGTAAGGGAGCAACCTCTGGGGGGACTTCCAGGGACTGCAATACGTAAAGGCATAAAGACAGCCAAGGCACAGAGTTTTGGGGGGTAGAGAGGGAGCTAAGGCTGCGAGTCACTGCTAAAGACATATCGAGCAAAGGCTCTTTTGGCTTCTGGAAGGACTAGCGACGGCCCACTGTGTGGACGGCCGTTCTTTGTGGGGCATCTGCATCCGTCCCTAGTTGGTGTGGAGCCTTAAGGGCACGTGACAGTGTTAATCCCTAGGTCCTCCCTCAAGTGCGCCCTTCCCTGACACCTTGCTTTGTGGTGTCCCCACTTCTCTGGCTGACCCTTCTCAGTATCCTTCAAGGTACCTCTTTCTCAGCCCAGGCCCCAATCACCAAAGTTCCTCAGGGCTTGGTCCTTTCTTTTGCTCTGTTCTCCCCTCCCCTCCCCTCCCCTCCCCTCTCTTCCTTCCACGGAACCCTCTCCTTCTGGACACAAGCATGGACTCCCATGGACCCACGAACCATTTCTAGACCTTCAGTAGAGGCTAAGACCCCTCATCTAAGCCTCAGACTTGTCCGTCCCACTGCTCACCCGGCAGCAACAACCAGGCTTCTGTCCTACAACCCCTTCAACTCAGCACATCACAAGCGGAACAATGCGAAGTGGTCCAGACCACAAACTCTAGAGCCAGACTGGCTGTATTCAGATCCTGGCCCTGACACCTGCCGACTGTGCAGCCTTGGGCCAGGTGCTTATCCACTCTGTGCCTCACTTTCTCCATCTGTAAAGTGGGAAGAATGACAGTACCTGGCTCATTAAGGTGTAGGGAGGATTAATGACTTCATGTAGGTAAAGCACCTTGGAACAGCCCTGGATCAGAGTAGATGTTACATGGGTTTTTCTACTGTTCCTAATATTGCCTCCTCTTCCCTGCAACGTGTCCCTTCCTCAACTTTCCCATCTCAGCAAGTGACACCACCATCCACCCTGGAAACGGGCTGTCTTCCTGGTATCTTGTCCCTTCCTTACGGCCGCGTATGTCATCATCCGATGCAGTGCGTTCCCCCTGCTGAATACTTTTCAAAAATGTCCACTTCTCACCTTCCCACTGCCGCCTTCCTGGCCCTCACCCCCTCCTCTCTCTCCCGGGCTGGGAGCAGCCTCCTAACTGGTCTCTCCGTCTCTACCATTGGCCTCCTTCAATCTGCCCTCCACCCAGAGGCAGATTTATGCCCTCCGGGATAAAGTCCCAATGTCTGAGCGTGGCCTCCGAAGCCCCTTGCCATTAGGCTTTGCTGATGCCCCCTCCTCACTTCCTCCTGTTCTATCAGCCACCAGCCAAACTGCTTCACACGGGCCTTTGGACCCGCTGCCCCATCCACCTGAAGTCCACTTTCTCCTCCCGTTCTCTCCCCTCCCCTTCTTCCTTCCCATCTCCTCCTCCTCCCCCTAGTGCCCTCCAGAGCCTTCCTGACTCCCCACAACTCCTCTGCCAGGACTGCCCTGGAACATCCACAGCCTCCTGGCTCATCCCTGTGCCGGTCTCAGCCCTACTAGGCTGGAGTCGTCTGTCAGCCGCACCAGACTCCGAGAGCCACGAGAGCCATGTATTAATTTTCTATCACCGCTTGAAAAGTTACCACAAGCTCAGCAGCTTAAAACAACACACACTTGTGACCTCATAGTTTCCCTGGGTCGGGAGACCGAACACAGCCTAGCTGGTCCCCCGCCCAGGGTCTCACAAGTCTGCATTGAAGATGGCGAGCAGACTCCACGATGCCGTTGGTTGTTGGCCGGACTCAGATGCTTGAAGTTGCGGGCCTGAGGTCCTTGCTTTTTCGCTGGCTGTCAGCTAGGGGTTGGGGAGGGGGTAATCAGGGGATGCTCTCAGCTTCAAGAGGTCGCCCACAGTTCCCTGTCACATGGCCTTTTCGTAGCCCCTCCCACACACGGCAGCTTACTTCTTCAAAGCAGAGGAGAAATTCTTTCTCTTCAAGAGGGGCCCAGTCACTCTTTTAAAGACTTTTCACCTGATTCAGTCAGGCCCACCAGGATAATCTCCCTTTTGATTAACTCAAAATTAACTAAAAATCCACTGATTTGAGACTTTAATTACATCTGAAAAAAATCCCTTCACCTTTGCCGTATAATAAAACCTGATCACAGAGTGAAATCCCATCCTATTCTCAAGGTCTTCCCATGCTCAAGGGGAGGGCATTATATAGACCATGTATGCAGGGGGCAGGAATCCTGGCTGCCAGCTTAGAATTCTGTCTCCCACAAGGGGGAACTTGGCTACCATGTTTCTAGCCCCTGGCACATGGCAGGTGCTCATAACCTTCTTTGAACATGTGAATGAATGAATGAATGAATGAATGAATGAGTCAAATGGCTGCGAGGCTCAGACCTTCTTCTTTGGGAAGGAAAGGTAGGATAGAATTACAGATTAGCCTGGAAGGTGACCCCTGATTCACCACCTAATCAACTCCTTTGAAGAGACCTTCAGTTGCCATTTGTCCTGGCACAGACCAGGCTGGACAGAGGAAGACACAATCCCTTTCACTCCTCAGAGATGAGCTGGTGGAGGTCACTTGAGTGTAGCCAAGCTACAGAAGCTTGGCTTCCCCAGTGTCCCCCAGGCCACCCCAAAGTGAGAAGAGACCTCCCCTTTGCCAGGAACCAGCTTACTTGTTTCTTTGTGCCCCCATGTTGGCACACATGGTGTCCGGCTAGAGCCAGTGAAGGATCCCAGGGGACACCCTGACTTTGGGCAGGAATCGGGGATTGTGTGCAGTGAGCTGCGAGGAGCCGCTCGCTGAGAGGCCCGTGGTATCCTTTATTTATTTGCATTGAAATATTTATTGAGATGTGAGGCATCTATAATAGATTTGTCAGCCACTTGGGTGGGTCTGCTGGGGGACAAATCTGGGTGGCCTCTCTCCTAGGCATTACTATTCATTCAGTGAATAACTCACCTGGAAAACACTTCCTGGGGATCCACTGCAGACCAGGCACTGTGCTATGGAATCAGATTGGGTCACTGCCTTTGTGGAGGAGAGGGAGACAAAGAGGGGGAAGGGGAGAAACTCATGTCCATTGAATGCCTACTGTGTGCTAGGCATTTTACACATATCATCTCACTTGATTGTCACAGCAGCCCTATGATGTAGGTGGCATAATTATGTCTCCTGTAGAGATGAAGAAGGTGAGGTTCAGAGAGGTTAAGTAACTTGCCAAAGGTCACACAGTCTCACTTAAAAGTTCAAGGTCTTTCCATCAAGCCATGCTTCCTGAGACCTGAATTGAGAGCTCTTTATAAATTTCAACAACTAAAATAAGTTTGGGGGTGGGGTGTAAGGATAGGCAGTGGACTTGGGATGGAGCACAGGGAGGAGATGAGGGGACCAAACCCCAGAGGAGAAGCTAGTGATGGGGAAATCATTGTGGTCCTCATTGGCTGAGCCCTCACTCAGCCCTCACTCAGCCAGCTCCTGTTCAAAGAAGTTTAGTTCATTCCACCCTCCCAACAACCCTCTAGGGTGGCTATTATAACCTTCATTTTATGGGTGAGAAAATGGAGCTCAAGTTGGCAAAGCAACTTGCCCCAGCTCACCAGGTACAAAGTGGCTGAGCTGGGATTCGAAGCCAGGATTCTGTTTCTGGGTGCATCTGGGAAATGGTTCACGGAAACAACAAGGCTTCCTGGGTCCTGACTCTGACCAGGCAGCTGCTCAGAGACCTTTATATGCATTAGCTCGGCCTGTCCTTACAGGCACCCCTGTGAGTCGTGCGTTGTCAATAGCCCCATTTTACAGAGGGGGAAATAAACCATGGAGCGGTAAAGGCCACCACACGGCCAGGGAGGGACAGAGATGGGATTTGAATCCAGGCAGTTTGGAGCCCAGAGCCAATCCTAAGTGTCGGGGCTTGGCAGTGGCCTATAGACCAGGGCAAGCACCCCTAGGGAGGGGACAGGGCTTTCCCATAAGCTGGGGCCGGGAGGCACAGGCCCAGCCCCTTGTGCTTCCTGGGATCCCTGCACCTCTGATCCCCTGGCTTCCTGGGATCCTGCCATTTTTGCTATGCCCACTCTCTGGGATGCCATCATTTCTGCCTCGCCCTTGCCTTTCTTTGGTAAGCCTCTAATGTGGGACTCTGCAGAGCCCCAGAAAGATCTTTCCAGGTCCTTCCAGGCTCCTGCTCTCCACACAACACCAAATCTCTGTCCTTTAGTGCTGCTTCCCTGTCCAGAGTCTGGTGGACAGTGATCTGGGTGAATATATCACTCAGGGGCAAACAAACACAGGCACAGCTGCAGACGGCCCAGAGGAGGAATAACACAGGCTTAACCTCTTTGGGGAACCGGCCTGCTTCAGAAAGGAGGGGTATGTGTGTGTGTGTGTGACTTTATTTTTTTTTTTTTAATTAAGAAAAAGTATCAATGTAATAAATATATGTGGCTTTTAAAGACATGATTTTATGAGGTTTAGTGAAGAACAGGCGTCTTCTGCTTCTCCCTCCCCTTTCCTCACCTGCAATTCCCACGCCCCCGAAGCATCCTCTTTCAGCTCTTAAAGTTCTTTTTTCTACTATTTACCATACTTCTATATAATATTCAGCTATTTTTCAATTTAACAGCTTTCTTGGGGTATAATTGACATACCATAAACTGTACATATTTAAAGTATATAATTTGGTAAACTTTGACACGTGCTTATACCCATGAAACCATCACTAGTCAAGATAATGAGCCTATCCATCATCTCCCCAGATTTCCTCTTGCTCCTTGGTCATCCCTCTCTTGTCTCCCTAACTCCCCTTTCCCGCTCATCCCCAAGTCACCCATGATCTTTCTGTGACTGCATTTTCTAAACTTGTACACAAATAGAATCACACCATATGTACTCCTTTTTGTTTGGCTTCTTTCATTTAGCATAACTATTTTGAGATTTGTCCATGTTGTTGCAGTAACAAGCAATTAACAAGTTTTACTGCTGAGTTGTGTACCATCTTGCGGACATATGACTGTTTACCCATTAACTTGATGGACATTGAGACTGTTTCCAGTTTTCAGTAATTATAAATAAAGCTGCTAGGGGCACCTATGTACAAATGCCTTTATTTCTCTTGGACGAATACCTAGGAGTGGAATAATTCCATGATATGATATGCCTAGGTATAACTTTTTAAAGAAACTACCAAACTCTTTTCCAAATGGTCATGCCATTTTACTTTCCCATCAGCAGTGTATGAGAGTCCAAGTTGTTTTCTACTCTCGCCAACACTGGCATGCTTCGTCTTTTTAAGCCATTGTAATAGCTGTGTATCTAATAGGTGTTAGTGGTATCTCATTGTGGTGTTAATTTGCATTTACCTAATGACTAATGATGTTTCATGATGTTTTCATGTGCTTATTTGCTATCTATAAATTTTCTTTAGTAAAGTATTTGTTCAAATCATTGGCTCTTTTTTAAATTGGGTTTTCCATGTTCCTATCATTAAGTTTTGAGAGCTCTTTACATATTCTGGATACAAGTCCTTTATCAGAGGATTTGCAAATATTTTCTCACAGTCTGTGGCTTGCCTTTTCATTCTCTAAACAGTACCTTTCAAAGAGTGGAAGTCCTTAATTTTGATGATGCTCAGTTGATCAATTTTGATCTTCTATGGAGCATGTTTTTGATGCCTTTTCTAAGAAATCTATGCCTTAAGCCAAGGTCACAAAGCTTTCCCCCCCCCCTTTTTTTTCTATAATTCTATAGTTTTAAGTTTTACATTTTAGGTTTATGATCCATTTTGAGGTCTGTGATTAATTTTTATACTTAGGGAGAAGTATGGATCGAGACTCAATTATTTGCATATGGATATCCAATTATTCTCCATCACTGTCCTTTCCTCATTGATTTCTCTTTGTACCTTTGTTGAAAATTGTTTGTCTATATATGTGTGGGTCTATTTGTACACTCTCTGTTCTGTTTCATTGATCTTTTTGTCTGTCTTAACACCAATACCACACTGTATTGATTAACATATTGATTACTTGATGTCAGATAGCATTAGTCCTCCCACTTTGATCTTCATTTTCAAAAGTGTTTTGGCTATTCCAGGTCCTTTGCGTTTCTATATGAAATTCAGAATCAGCTTGTCAATTTCCACAAAGAAACCTTCCTTCTGATTGAGGCTGCATCAAATTGGTAGATCAATTTGGGAAGAATTGTTATCATAACAATGTTGAACTTTCCAGTGCGTGAATATGATATATCTCTCCATTTATTTAGGTCTTTTAACACCTTTCATCAGTGTTTTGTAGTTTTGGGGGCACAGATCTTGCACATCTTTTGTCAGATTTATTCTTAAGTATTTCATATTTTCTAGTACATGGTATATTTTATTCCAATTTTCAACTATTCAGTCATAGCCTATAGAAAAAGAATTGATTTTGGTATAGTGACCTTGAATATTGCAACCTTATTACATTTGCTTATTAAATCTGGTAATGTTTTTGTAGATGCCATTGGATTTTCTATATTAGACAATCATGGAAAATCATGTCATCCACGACCAAAGACAGTTTTACTTTTTCTTTCCCGATTTGAGTGTTTTTAAGTTGTTTTTCTTGCCTTATCACACTGGCTAGACATTCTAGAATAATATTAAATAGAAATGGGGAGAGTGGACATATGCTGGTCTTGCTCTTGATCTTAGAGGGAAAGCAATCAGTGTTTCACCATTAAGTATGATGTTACCTGTGGGTTGTCATATAAGCCTTTCATCAAGTAAAGGTAGTTTCCTTCTATTCATAGTTTGCTGCAATATTTAAAAAATCAAGACTCAATATTGGATTTTGTTGAATGCCTTTCATGTATCTATTGAAATATCCATACATGTTTTTTGTTTTCAGTTTGTTAATATAGTGAATTGCATGGAGTGACTCTCAAATGTTAAACCAACCTTGCATTCCTGGGATAACCCCTACTTGGTCATGATGTAGTATCTTTTTATAAATTGTTGGATGCAAATTGCTAAAATGTTGTTAAGAAGTTTTGCCTCTATATTCAAGGGGATATTGGTTTGTAGTTTTCAAGTAATGTCGCTGTCTGGTTTTGGTATCAGGGTAATGCTGGTCTATGAAAGTTGGGAAATATTTCATCCTCTTCAATTTTCTGGAACAGTTTTTATAGAATTGGTATTATTTCTTTATTAAATACTTAGTGGAATTCATCAGTGAAGACTTCTTGGCTTAGAGTTTTCTTTATGAGGAGATTTTATTTGTACTAAAATTTAATTTCTTTAATAAATTTGGCTATTCAGAATATCCATTTGTTTTTGAATAAGCTTTGTAGTTTTTTTCCAAGAATTTGTTTATTTCATGAAAGCTATTGAATTTATTGGTATAAACTTGTCATAATAGTCCCTTATTATCTTTTAAATATCTGTAGAACCTATAGTGATTTCACCTCTCTCAATGCTCGTACTGATAATCTGTGTCTTCTCGTTATCTAGATCAACCTGGATAATGATTTATTAATTTTATTGATCTCAAAATACCATCTTTTAGTATCAGTAATTTACTCCATTGTTTTTAAGTTTTCTATTTCCTTGATTTTCACTTTGATCTTTATTGTTCTTTTTTTTCCCTGCTTACTTTGGTTTCAATTTGTTCCTTTTATTTCTTTTTTCCTAGTTTCTTAAGATGGAAGTGGATGTCATTGGTGTAGACTCTTATTCTTTTGTACTATGCATGTTTAGTGCTATAAATTTCCCTTTATACTTTTTACATGTATCTCATGCCCTTTTATATTTTGGTTTTTTATTTATATTCATTTCAAAAAATCTAATTTTCTTTTGATTTCTTCTTTGACCCATGGTTTATTTAGAAGTGTGTCATTTAGTTTCTAAATACTTGGAGGTTTTCCAGATATATTTCTGTGATTGAGTTCAAACGTAATTCCATATGGTCAGAGAACATATTTTGAATCTGTTTAAATTTATTGAGACTTGTTTTATGGCCCAGAATATGGTCTATCTTGGTAAATGTTCTGTGTGCACTTGTGAAGAATGTGTGTCCCGCTATTGTTGGGTGGGGTGTTCTGTAAATGCCAATCAGGTCAAGTTGATCGATACACCTGTACAAATCTTGCATAGCCTTACTGATTTTCCGTCTACTTCTTCTATTAATTATTGAAAAAAGGACATTGAAATTTCCAACTGTAATGGTGGATTTATCTGTTTTTCCTTGCAATTCCATCAGGTTTTGCTTCATGTATTTGGAAGCTCAGTTATTAAGTGCATAAATGTTTAGGATTGCTATATCCTCTTGATGAATAGACCCCATTATCTTTATGAAATGAACTTCTTTGTCTCTGGCAGGATCAGAGAAGTGTTTAGTCTAGGGCTAATTATTCCCTGCTATTGAGGCAAGACCCTTCTGAGTACTCTACTCCATCCTCTGAGTTATGAGGGGTTTCCACTCTGGCTGGTGGGAATAGGTATCACTGCAGGCCCTGTGTGAATGCCAAATACTATTCTATTTAATCCTTCTGGGTGGTTCTTTCCCCACCTCGGGAAGCTTCCTCGCATGCATGTGTTGATCAGCACCCTGTGACTCCTCCAGGGGACTGTCTGCAGGTCTCTGTGCAGCTCCCTCCTTTCCTGTACTCTTCCCTATACATTTCAGCTGCCTGGTCTCCCTGTATTCTTCGCTCCATCTCCTCACCCAGGAAATCCACCCTGTCTCACCTGGGTTTCCTCTCCCTATGGCATGGCCTAGACACTCTCTCTAGGCAGTAAGCTGGGCTGTAGGCTTACCTCATTTGCTGTCCATCTCTCAGGGATCTGTGTCCTTCATTAAGTCATGTGCAGTGTCTTAAAAACCATTGCTTCATATATTTTGTCCAGTTTTATCATTGTTTGAGGTGGATTTTTATCACTGTTAAGTCTAGTTCTTGCGATTCCATTTTGGCTGGAAGTGGAAGTTTTTAGCTATTTTTTCATCTGTTCATTTTTAGGTATCTGTTCTGACCCGTGGCTGTGAAATCTGAGAGCTTAGATTTCTTACAAAAGATTCTCCACCTTCACCTGCACACCTTTTCCCTTCCCCCAGCCTCCCAATATAGATTTGGTTAAAATAGCATTAAATATTCACATTATGATGACTTTGAAAATATTACTCACATCTGACTTATCTGGTATGCTGGGGCTAAGGTCCTTTCTTTTATTTTAGTTGTCGATAGAGTTAATATTTATCTTTTAAAAAGGCTTGCTTTCTTATCTAATGGTTTATTCTTTTAGTTTAAGACTTTCATGCTCAAATAACAGGAAAGCCAGCTGAGTCTGGAGGAGGGAGGTTACTGAAGGATCTGGGCTACATGGGCTGAGGCCACTTTTGTGTCTCTGGCATGGCAGAGGGGTAGGGCAGGGACTCAGGCTTTGACACACAGTCCTGGCCCTCTGCACCCACCGTACATGTCCCTGGCATATTCTGGGAAGGAAGGAAAACATGGGAATTGGGGTCAATAGAGAAGGTAAGAAGTATGAACACAGAACCGATCATGGGATTCCAGTCTCACCTGTGTTACTAGTGTTCTGTGTGACCTCAAGCGAACCTCTTCTCTGTTGAGACCCCAGCGACATATCTGTGACATGGGCATGAGGTTGAATGATTACAAAAGTCTCTTCTAGATCTCCAAGGTCATGAAGGGATGGGGGTGTCCATGGAGATATTGGGAGCCTGAGAAGTTCCCCAGGGACCTGCATCAATTCAACCAACACTCAGGCAATTCTTTGCATATAAAAGAGAGCAGACATGGTTGTTTGGAATCACCAACAGATCTAATGATGGGAGCCACAGGGAGTGGGTTTCAGACCAAGATGGTGATGGATTGAGGAAACATAAGCCCTCTGTAGGTAATGAGCTCCCCATCACTGGAGTGTGTGAGCAGAGCTTGGACCAGCCTTATTCAAAGTCCTGCATTCCTCCATTACAATCATCATACTGTATTGTCATTGGCTATTTCCTTCACTGGCTCCCTGACTGGACCGCAAGATGCCCGAGTGTCTAGCCCAGTGGTTCTCAACCAGGGCATTTTTCCCCCGGGTGACATTTGGCAATGACTGGAGACATTTTTGGTTGTCCCAACTTAGGGTGGGGGTGGGGAAGGTACTCCTAGTGGATAGAGGTCAGAGATGCTGCTAAACATGCTACAAAGGATAAGACGACACAGAGCAAAGAATTATCTGGTAGGAAATGTTAGTGGTGCCGAGGTTGAGGAGCCCTGGGCTGTTCCACCACCTCAACCCACACGCAGCTTGGGGTCTGGCACACGGGAGGCGATCAGTACGTGTAGGAGGAATGAACAACAATGCTGGGCAGGGGCTCTGCTTGCCCGATGTCCCCTGTTCCTACCCCGGGCCCTGAGGGGAGTGTTGCCCAGTGTGGCTTAGGGGAAGGTCCCCACCCCAAAGCACAGCGGGTGGACTTCTGGTCTGATCAGGCCTTCCCTTCCTCGGGTTTGTGAGCTATCCTGGCCAGACAGAAACTGGGCTGCAACCCCAGCCCTTCCTTGATCCTTGGCATTAACTCTTCCACTGTCAGCTGAATGAGTCAAGACTCGGGTTTTCTCTCTATGTCACGGGGAATTGCTGGAGCCCCTCAGGAGCCGAAGGGCAGAGGGTAGTGGTAGTTCATGGGGGAGTGTCGGAGCTTTGCCTTCCTAGACTCGTCAGAGTGCAACCAGTGGGATGACAGTGCCAGAGGGAGAAATTCCCTCATCCATCTATGCAACAAGTATTTATTGAGTATCTACTATGTGCGAGGCCTAGGTGTTGGGAATATAGCACTGAATCAGACAGAAATTCCTGTTCTCATGGAACTTACATTTTAGTGGAAGAGAGACAATTCAAAAAATTATGATAGAAAGAGAGGAAGAGAGAAAAAGAGAAAGGAAGGAAGAAAGGAAGAAAGGAGGAAAGAACGAAAAGAAACAACAGGGCATACAGATCCCAATTTTCCAAGTTTGTTAAATTGAATACAATTTACTGTTATACCTTATACTATAGGCAATTTTAATACGTTGAAGAAATTCTCCAATTCATCACTTTCCAAACATCCATTTTACCTCCCTATTCCTCTCGTGTCCTCGTACATTTCCAGAAATCATTTTGGTATGAACTTCACTCAAATCCCCTCTAATTTTGACCATTTAACAGATTTCATATACTGTGTGAAATGCTGGAGATAATGAAATCGATGACATAGTCTCTGCTGAAAAGAAATATGATAAGTAAATTATAGGAGATGACACATTATGATATAAAAGAAAAACAAATCAAAACAAGGCCCAGGGGATCAGGAGTGAGTGGGGCGAGGAGCGGGATAAGCCCTGTAATTTTAAGTGGGGTAGACACGGTAGGCGTCGTTGAGAAGGTGACATCTGGTCAGAGGCCTGAAGGAGACAGGGGTGGGAAGGTGGGTATGTGGGAAAGAGTGTCCAGGTGGAGGGAACAGCCCGTGCAAAGAGCCTGGTGGGAAAAGGTAGCTGGTGTGCTTGAGGAACAGCAGGGAGGCCCGTGTGGCTGGGGCAGAGTGAGTGAGGCTGGCAGCTGGGACTCAAAGGTGAGGCCAGGAGGGACACACAGCACACCGGGCCTTGTGGACGCCCTGGCTTTGGCTCTGCACTGGAAAGCCATGGAAGGGCTTTGAGCAGAGGAGTGGTCTGGTCAGCCTTGGAGCTTCTGGTCAGTCTTGGAGCTGTATGACTTTCCTATTGCTGTTGTAGCAACTCACCACAAACTGAGTGGCCTACACCCTCGTGAATGTATTCTTTTATGGTTCTGGAGACCAGAAGTCCAAAGTCAGTTTCACTGGGCTAAAGTCAAGGTGTTTCCAGGCTGGTTTCTTCTTGAGGGTCCGGGAGAGAATCATTTCCTTGTCTTTTCTAGCTTCTGGAAGCCACCTGCCCTCCTTGGCCCATGACTCTGGCTCATATCACTGTGCCTTTTCTCCCGTTGCTCTGTGGACACACCACTTTCTTCCTCTTCCGTAGGTGTGTTTCCTTCTGCCTCCGTGTTAGAAGGATGCCTGCGATTACACCAGCCGCACTAGCCTTCTTGATGTTTCTTAAGCACACCAAACATTAGCACCTTTTCCTTGTCATGGTAAAGGGACTGTGGAGAGCATGAGTGGGTGAGGTTGACCTTGAACCCCCAGCGGGTCAAATCTCCAGGATCCCCTGCCAGCTCTGGGTGCTGCCCCCATGGTACACCCCCTGCCAAGCTGCAAGATGTGAAACGCTTATTTAAGGAAACTGTAGACCTGCTCTGGTCAGGGACACTCAGGTGGGTCATCCCAGATTCTCCCCCTACAGAACCGTAAACATTTTTAGACCCATGGTCCCGTAATTGAGAAGGGTGGCTATCATGTTGGAATTTCGGGTCTGGTGGCGATGCAAGGGAAGTGAATTACGGCTGGGTGGCTCCGCCACGACAGAGGGGCTTCCCTGGGCCATGGGAATGGATGTTGAGGACCTGGGATGCTGAGGTCCCTCCCGGGCCACACCGGAGTCTGGCCCTGATATGACCTAGCCCTGGAGTAGAGTGGCTTAGGAGAAAGAAGTCTAGCAGGTTGTGGCCTCCGTGAGCCTGGGGTTCAAATCCCAGAGCCTCCTCTTCCTAGCCTTGAGACTTCCTGTGCATAAATTAGGTCTCACAGTTTCTTTGTGCGACTGTTCTGAGGATTAAATAAATCAGAAAGTCCCACCAAGCGCCTGGCACGTAGTGGGCACCCCCAAGCCCCTCCCTGTTCTGGCTTTCTCTTCTTACGAGCCGCCCGGAGACCCTGTCTTCACTGTCACAGGGATAGTAGCCAGACCAGCCGGCCCACCCTCTACCCGGATCAGCCTCTCTGCGTTTGAAAACTTTCAAGGCAGGAAAACTTCGTTTCCCAGGCCGGCCCCGTCTCTGCTGCCACCATGAAAGCCCCTCCGCTTTCCCCCCACGCGACTGCCGCCGTCGTAAGAAAAACCCTCATCCCCTCTGCCGGGCGCGAAATCGTCACCAGGAAAGGAGGGAGCCGAGGGGGACGCACTAATGGGGGACGCGTCGGCAGAGGAGAAGACACAGTGGATAAAAGAAGAAAGCGCATCCGAACACGAGTTCTTGTTCTCGAGGAGAAGGGCCAAGTCTGACTTTATAGCAACAGCTTTGAGAGCAGCAGCGGTGGGATTTCATGGCAGAGGTTCCGCGGGAAAATCAATAAGCGGGGCCGCTGTTTGGAGAGGCAGCAAGAAAGGCCACTAACGAGGCCAGATTGTAACAGTTCTGCGAGCAGTCACAATGCTCACCTTACACGGCGCGGCCGCGCGTTAGTAAATAATAAATCACAGCGGCCGGCGGCCGGCGGCGGCGGCGGCGGCGGCGCCGGACAGAACGCAGCGCGTTTGACTGCAAAGCAGACCCGGGGCCATGAATTATTCACCGCCGCGCGGAGATAAAACACGGCAGCGGGAGGAGGCGCAGCCCTGCAAACAGGTGCCCGGCGCGGAAATCTACATTTTGATTACGAGCCTGGGCTGGGGCTGGGCCGGCCGGGCCGCAGTTCGGGGGCGTCGGCGCTCAGGGCGCGGGAAAAGCTGGGATTAATCAGGGGCGGCAGCCGCCGCCCAGCAAGAGCGATTTGCCAGACTCCGGAGCTGGGAGCAATTATAGGCGGGCGCGGCAGGGCTGGCGGGAGGGCCTGCGAGGGCTGGCGTGTGTGTGTGTGTGTGTGTGTGTGTGTGTGTGTGTGTGTGTGTGTGTACGTGCGCGCTTGCCTGCGTGCACGCATGTTCGGGTGGTTAAGCATGCAGGTATGCTTTAGCGTACATACACCATGCATTTGGGTGCGCGTGTGCATATGTGCTGTGTGTGTGTGGTTACGCATGCACGTATGTTCCATTTGTGCACTGTGTGCACAGGTACCGTGATCCACATGCATGTGTGCACATATGTGAATTCTGATTATGTGTATCTGCACGTATGGCTATGCAGACATGCATGCACACGTGTGCAAATGTGGTGCATTTGCCTCTGCATACAAGGTGTGTGTGGGTATGTGTGAGGTTACGTATTCATGTGGGCACGCATGCGCAGTGCATGTGTGCTTAATGTGCTATATGTGTGTGCGTAAGCAAATCTGCGGGGTTATTTCTGCATATAGAGCATATACAGATATGCGTGTGGGCATATGCAGGGTATGCGTTTGTATCAGCTCATACCTGCACGTGAGGTGTTCGTGCATGCATACAGGGTGGCTGTGTGTGCCTGTGTAGTATGTGTGGCAGGCGTCTGTACAAATGTGCACTTGTGCATGTGTGAATGTGTGTGGTTATACACACATGTGACCCTGCACAGGGCACCTGTGTGTGTGCATGTTGCATGTGTGTATTCATCCGTGCTTTGTGAAGTTTTAAAGGTTTATGGTGTGCATACATTGTACGTGTGTGTGCTTGTGGACAGTTACGCACACACACGTAGGTGTGCGGCAGCCTGTGTGCAGAGGTGCTCACGTGCACTGTGAGTACTTATACGATGTGGTCTTGCATAGCTGTTTGCTGGCGCCAGTGTACATGCACATGGCTGTGTCTACAGTGTGCAGATGGGCACATGGACCTCAAGGTGTATGTTCGTGCACACGTACACCTCATTGAAACTGGGTCAGCTACATGTTTGAGGCAGCCACGTTCTCTCCTCAGTGCTCCCCTACAAGGAAGTCTTAAATGTCATTGCATCCACAAAGCAAAGCCCATCACAGACACATCTGCAAAGCACTGATGAATAACGTGCACTCTACTGTAGTTTGCCTGGGGAGCTTGAGAGAAGCTTTATACCTTGCGTTGCACTCAGAAATTCTTTGAAAGCCATCTTAAATGACTCTATCTTTTTCCAAAGTGCACCATGGAGCTGTCTCATCTTTTCCTTCCCTCAACTCCCTTCTCCTGGGAGCCTGGGAAAATAACGTACGTGAGACCTGTACACCAGCCCCTAGGACACACAGTAGGAAGCAGTTGGTTCCCTAATACAAGGAAAATGTCAGAAAGCTCACAGCAGGGAGAGATACCTCACTGCTGGAGAACCCAGAGGTCTTCCTGGAGGAAGTGGCACCGAGGCTCAGAAGAGTGGAGAGGATTTAGCTGTACCAAGACAGAGACGTGGATGGGGGTTGAGATTGAGCTCCTGGTGGAGAAGAAGGGAAAATAAAGGCCTCAGGGATATGTCTCAGTCAGGATCCAGTTAGGAAACAGAAACCACTCCAGATATTTGAACAGAAAAAATTTAATATAAAGAATTATTAACCAGGTATTAGAGAACTGAAAACGTAAAAAGAAGACTAAGTTTTCATGGAGTTTGCAACTGCGGGAAATGACTGCCAGCCCTAGAGCCAGGAAAACAAAGGGAGGAGATTGGAATTATTAACATTTAGAAGCTTAGAAAGGGAGCCCTTTGGGCCAGGGATCTAGATCTCTGAGGAGGGGACACCAGTTGGCTGGAGTTAGCATCTCTGGGGGAGGGCCTCCAGACGTCAAGGACCCAGCCTGCTGGAAAGGGGGCACTGTCACCTGGTGCTGGTATCTCCGAGGGGCTGGTTCTACAAGAATTGGAAAAACTGTACACTGGGCTCAGCCACTGCCTGGGAAGGGAACTGCCGCGGCCAGGGTGAAGAAGCATCCCTGGATGATGTTGGCATGGACCACTAGCAGACAGGAAGTAATCCGGAAGGAGCCAATCCCTTCTTCCTCTTCCAGCCTTGCAGTCTCCCTCTAGCGACCCTATTGGCAGAGGTAACATGGAGCCAGAATTGTGGCTTGCAGAGCCCCAGCCCCTGCGTCACAAAGCTGAGGATGGAAGGGCCTCTTGGAGCTGAGAGGCAGTAATCTAATTAACCGACACAGCCTGCCCCCGTGGTTACCTGGCAGGGGTAGGCACCCTTTATACCGATTTGAAATTCCACACAATAACAAAACAACTTTGTGTTTCTGCCTAACTCGGGTTTTATTTGTGTAAATATAAACCTGTTCAGCTTCTCCCCGAAATAAGGAGGCAGCATTCTCAACTGACATTGTATGCATCTCTGCAAGATAGTGAGAGGGTGGGAAAAGAGGGGTCATCGTGGCAACAATGAGAAATCCAGACTGACCTTCCTGACTTGAGTCCCACACAGAGGTCTTGGGGAGGGGTCAGCAGATGGCTCAGAGAGGGATCTGTCCATCCAGTGGGACAGAAAGCTAAAGCCAGCTCTGTGGACCCTAGAGTCTGTAAGTGTTCTGGGTCCTACAAGTTTTGTCAAGCCATTTCCTCACGTTGACCATCAGCTTTGTCTTCTGTTAAAGGGACTGTCTGCCTGCAGTGAGAGCCAGAGAAAGGTGTCAGCCGTAAGAGTAACCTGTGGGTAGTGGGATGGTGGGTTCCAAGGCCGGACGTCCTGTCCACTTCTCTATCGTTGATGTCTTGTGTTCTGGCTCCAATTTAAAATGGGCTTAGTAAGGGTGTCCATGGGTCCCACTGTGGGGAGTAGACCAGGTCTGGTGGGTTTGGGACCCTGAGCCAGAAGGGGGATACCACCCTAGCCAGCACAGACACACCCACGCCTTGCAGGAGGGAAGCAGAGATACTCTGATCTCCTCTCTACTGGGTTGAAGAGGGTCTCCTGCATGTGTCCTCAGAGCCAGGGCACAGAAGCAGAACAGGGCCATGGAGACTAGAAGTGGTCTCCCCTTGCCACCTCCTCCCTCATCCTCTGCCTGTGCCCAGCTTCATTCTAATGATGCCCCTATGAGGCATGGTCAGATCTGTTGTGCCTTGCCCACCCCGAGGATGACTGCCTTCTTATAGCTACTCCAGAGCCTGCTACGCTTATTATCCCAAGGAACAGGGGACTGACGGTAGAATGTCAGGCATCTGCAGGGCTGCCATGTGCAGTTGTGCAGGCTGTGCACTGCCAAAAGGCTCCCGGCAAAGGAGGTAAGTGGGGGCTGAAATCCATTCTGAAATCCTGTCTGAAGGTAGGGGAGCCGTTATCTAATTGGTACAAAGGCACTTTCCGGACTCGTACTGGAGGCGGGTATTGAGGTACCCGGGACAAAGGAAATCGCCAGAGGTTTTCTGCACGTGACTAGGCTCCCAGGCAACTGAGCAGTCCTCACCCACTAGCAGATCTCTGAGCAGGAACGATTCACAGCTGTTATCACAGCCAACATCCTGTCCATCTGCCTGCGCATAGCAGCACTGAGGCCCCAGAGGCTCAGAAAGTAAGAGTGAATCTCAGGCTAAAGGCAGAGCTGAGACCAGACCCCAGTGGGAAGCTCTGCCCACTCCCTCAGCTCCCAGGCGACTCTGAGCTCACAAGGAAGAAAGACTTTCTTATCTTCACAGGATACGGGCAGTCCTGGCAGTCAAGCCCAGCCACCTCTGTGCAACTTCGGGCAAATGGCCTAACTTCTCTGTGCCGCAGTTTCCACCTCTGTAAAATGGGGATTATCATAGCTCCTCCCAGAACGACTGGGAGGATTAAATAAAGTGATAACAGAAAGAGTTCAATGTGAACTATGCCAAGTTTGGGAGCTATCAGTAATCCCATGTTAGAGATGAGAAAGCTTGGAGAGGTTAGGTAACTTACTCAAGGTCACAGCTACCCATTTTAGAGATGAGAAAGCTTGGAGAGGTTAGGTAACTTACTCAAGGTCACAGCTACTACGGGGCTGGGATCTGCATCCAGGCAGGCCCTAACTATGGCGTAAGATCATATGAGGAAACCTCCCAGCCCAGTCCCTGGCACACATGAGTCCTCAATAACTGTAGCTATTACTATAGTTCTTGAATTGCAATAGGTCCTGCCCGACGTGGGTTATCTCTGGAAGCCACTGTGTCAGCTGTTGCTATGAGTCCACCGGCAGGGCCCAGCCTCCCATCCTTCCCAATGCCAACACCTGTGCCTGCAGGAACTCCAGGCCCTGGTGTCCCCAACTCTCAGACCCTCAAGCCTGGCTCTGGCCCTCCCTCCTCGGAGGCAGCTGTAGGTCTGCCGTTGACACACACTTAATTAGTTCCATCACTTGCTGAGCCCTGGCAAGGGCATATCAGTCTCTCTCTGTCTCAGGCCCTGATGGGCTCCCCATAAGCAGCTTTGGAGGGAGATGGTGGAGAGATCTGAGGTACAGAAATGCATTTTCCCCTTCCTGCTTGCAGATAAAGTGGCAAGTAACCAAGCAGGCTTCTTTCTGGAGGAAGGCCTCCAGGCTGCGCAGTGGTGCATAGAAATGATTTATTTCCAGCCAGGCACTTGGGGCTTGTCAGGGAAAGTTCCCTGATTCCCAGACCTGTGGTCTCCAAGTGCCACCCTGGATGCAATGAGCTTTGGCTAGGTGGAAGGGCCTGGGAGGGGAGTGGTGCACAGGGTCCTGGCTGGATACTCTTGACCCTCTGAGCCGGTCCTATCTCAATCGGGGGGACAGGTGTGTTCCCTAATCCAGGCCTTCCCAGGCTGCATTCTGCTTTAGGCAAGCATGTTGTCTCCTAATTCAGGATGTGCTGAAAATCTCCATCACTTGGATGAGTGACGTTTTGTACATTAACCACGAGAGGTAGTATTGTTTCGTGACAAACTGGCTTTGATTCGGGGTTCCACCACCGACAAGCTCTGTGACCTTCAACAAGTGACTTGACCTCTCTGTCCCTCAGTTTTCCAATTTATAAAATGATGATGAAAATATCTATCTCATAGGGTTACCACAGGGATAAAAGATTATCATAAGGATCACCTCATAAGGTTATCAAAAGGAAAAAAGACTTTATTCCGTGTGGAGTACCTGGAACAGTGTCTGGAACAGTATTTCCCTGGTGCAGAGTAAATACTTAATATCGATGAGCTGTCATTGTTACTTGACTGTTTTCCACACTATACACCGTTTGTCATAAAGTGTGGTGATCTATTTCCCTCAGCCGTTGAGGGGCTCTGCTGTAGCACAGCATCCGGACAGGGGTTGCCACTGACCCCATGAGAAGAGGGCCAGGGACAGAATTTCTGGAGTGAGGGCTCACTCTTCCATGGGATGATTGATTAATCATGGTTGCCCAGAGCTCTGTGCATGCACGGATTCCGGAGCCTTGTCTGAGCCCCAGAGGAACAAGCAATGTGATTGATTACTGATGTCTGCCCCAGGCATGAGCTAGGCAAGAAAGGGCTTTTAGTTGGCTTCCCCCCACAGGGGGCTGAGCCAAGACGGGTGCAAGGAGTGTATCTGGGAGGTGATGCCAGGAAGACCCGTAAGTGGGGCAGTAAGACAGGGAAGGCAGAAACCCAGTGAAGGGGGCAGTACGGGGAGGACTACTGCTGGGGCGACAGGAGGGGGCTCGTTTCTTCCGAGGACCTGGTGGAGACTGTAGCGCACACCTCGGCATCACCCCACTCGGGGGCAGGGCAGCTGGAGTGTGTAGCTGCCAATTCTCATGGCTCATTCCTGGAGAGTCGCTCTTCTGGCCTTAGTCCCTGGGCACTTGCTGCCAGTCCTGGATGTAGTCTGAGCACACATCCACGGCCAGGAAATTGCCTTCGAGTCGAAAGATCCAGTAAGCTGGAAGAGAGGCCAGGAAGGGTTGCAGCGACCTTTGGGTGGGCTAGGGGTGTGGCTGGGGCACCGGGTGCACAGGTCATGGGTGCTGTGTGTGTGTCACCACACACTGCAAGACCAGAGGAGCTGTCACCTGCCCTCCCTCCTCCCTGAACACCCTCCTCCCTGCCTTTCTTTTTCTCTGCCCTCCCTCCTTCCTTTTGTTTTATTTTCTCTTCTTCCTCTCCTTCCCGCCTCCCTTCTGCAAATATTTTCTGTGTGTCTTGCCAGAGCTTATGCTAGGAACCGAAAGTAACAAAATAAATAAAAACTCGCCTTTGCCCTTTAGCTGTTCAATCTGATGAAAACGGCAGAGACCTCCCATCTCCCCGGAGGGGGAAGAAGACACCTAGAGCAGCTAATAAATGGTTTCAAGTGGTTCCTTTTCAGGCACTTTCATTTTTAAAAGCAGGGCCCAAGGGCTGCTGGGACTGGCAATTAGAGGCTGCGTCTCTGTGTTTGCCAAGAGGCAGGTGTGAGGAATCTGGACACTTGGAAAAAGTAAACTTATTAGGAGGAGGAGGATCTAACAGAGTATGAAATTTACAAAAGCCTCATCCGAAGTAACACTAATGACAGGCCACTTTATTGATGTTTAATTCAAAAACAGAAGCTAATGCAAGTACCCTTCCCTCAGAGTGGGAAGGAGGCGGGAGCCTTTCTTCCTAATAATTTACTTAAACTGAATTTCATATGGGAAATTAAGTTGTCTGGAATAAAAGCAAGACCTCACTCCAGAAGTAAGAAGTCACCTTGAATGAGTCTATCCTCACAAGGGCAGCTCACTGTCTTCCAAGCCCAGAAAGTTCCATCTGATAGGCAGGCCTGGGGGTAGCACGACTATATTTTGGGGTCTTTGGGGGCTGTATGAGTTTTCTATTACTTTACTGTGTGACAGATTACTACAAATTTAGCTGCTTCAAACAACACCAATTGATTATCTCCGTTTCTGCGAGTCAGCTGCATGGGTCAGCTCAGGTCCCATAAGACTGCTATCAAGGTGTCGGCCAGGGCTGGGGCTTATTTGAGTCTCAGGTTCCCTTTCCAAGCTCATGCAGGTTGTTGCCAGAATTCAGTGCCCTGAAGCTGAAGAACTCGAGGTGGCTTTCATCTTCTTCAAGGTCAGCAAGAAAAAGGTGTTTCGGACCTTCGCCTTCACCTGATTAGGTCCGGCCCACCCAGGATGATCTCACTTTGGTTAACGCAAAGTACACTGATTAGAAACCTCATCACAGGACAGAAACCTCAGGGGAGGGGGCTGGACAGGGTGTGTACACCAGAGGGTGGGAATCTTGGGGACCCTCTTAGAATTCTGTCCCCCACCCAGGCAGAGGAGCTGGATCCAGCTGAACCTTCCTCAGCTCTGAGACTGTGGACAAACCATTTCCTGCTGCTTGGCCTTTGTGCTCTCACCTGTGCAACAGGTTATCGATCCTAGCCCTTCTGACCTGAAGAGGAACAGCAGAAGTGTCTTAAATGATTAGCTGGGTAGTAATTCAGTATTCAAACATGACAGTGGGAAGTCATCAGAAATGGTGTATACTTGTTGCAGGCATTTTAACTTAAATTTGATAAGTAAATGCGCATTTGCTGATTTTTTTTCACATAGGACCAAGGCAGTTTTGTTGCACGTGACCCTCCCCCATGGAGTTCCAGGAATCGTTCTTACTTGAATTAAATCCACACCATTCCACCTATAATTTCTAATGTTCTTCAGCGTGGAGTGAGAACTTTGCACATGTGAAGCAACATGTGTGCAGAATCTGTCCAGATATTCACAACTTCTGCAGCCTCTCCTAATTATTTAATTCCCTCCTTGTTTGACACACATTTTCTTAGAAAACTGCCATTCCTGAGACCTTCCACAGCGTTCACCTCCTTGGTTTTGTGCTCCTGTTTCATTGGTTTATGTAATATTTAATGTAATTATGTAAGTATAAGAACAAGCACAACTGGCATATAAACAGGTTTGGGAATAAATTCAACCAACTTGGGGTGCATTTGTCTGGCTCCACCGTGGCATACACGCGTGTGCGCACACTGGAGAGGATGTGACAGCTGGGACATTTGGCCTAGAATAGGCAACAGCCAAGCTAATTTGAGAAGAAATATAATATTGGCTAATCTGGCAAGTTAATTAGGAGAAGGGTGGTTTACTCTGAAAATGAGAAATGCTTTGGCAAGTGTGAAGTTTGGTGTCAGTCTGAAGGGTGTTGGGGACTGAACCTACTGTCCCAATGCCTCTTATTTATTTGACTGCCTTGAGGCCAGGCCTCCTGCTTGATGTCACAGGGCTGGGGGTTAGGATCCCAGGGAAGGAGAGGCCATCCCATGAGTCACAGATGTAGACACTGAGGCACAGAGATGTCAAGTGATTTGCTCAGGTGATAAAAACGATGAAACTGGAATTCAAACCAAGATCAATTTGACACCAGAGCCATTGCTCTTAACCCTTCAGAATTGGTTCTTGTGCAAAGAATCCCATGGGGAATGGGGAGGGAGAGCTTGATAAAAATGCCATTTCCTGGGGCCCTACCTCCACCGATTCTGATGCAGTAGGTTTGGGTGGGGCCTGGGGATGTGTATTTCTAACAAACGTCCCAGGTGGACTGAAAGCCAAGTCAGGGGCTACACCGTGCAAAGCCATGCCCTCCAGTGGTGCCCTTACCTAAGGCCTGGCCTGCTGAGTTCAAGAGAAGTGAGCTGATTCTGAACCCAGTCCTGAGTCTGCTGGGGACCCTGCCCAGAGAGAACTCTTGCCTGCCCCAGTGGAGACCTCCAAGATGGCCCCAGGGCGAACCATCAAATGGGCCAGCAGGCGCAGCATGACTTTCTACCAGCTGCACAATAGAATCATCATTCTATTCTACAATACCCATACCTGGACCCCTCCCCAGAGTTTCTGACTCATCTCAGCTGATTCTAAGGGACAGCCAGGATTGAGAATCACTGAGCTAAAGCAGAAAGATTTCAGACCTTTCTATTGTACCGTTTAAAGCTGTCCAGGACAGGGAAGCCTGCCTTGAGAAGTAATGAGCTCTCCGACTTAGAAGCCTGAAAGACAGAACTAGATGACTGCTACTTGTGATGGAGGATTAAGGGGCACTGGCGGGGGTGGAGGCTGCCACTGGGAGGCAGGTGGAGTGAGTGCTACAGCCTCCAACTTGCCTCTGTCAGTGAGCAAAACAGAGTGGACTAGGGACAGGACGTCAAAGGAACATGGAGGCCAGATCCTTCCCCATCAGCCCTGTCATTATAATGATATCACTCACAGTCACAGGGTGCTGAGGTCTCTCCTGGACCCTTTAGATCGTGATCATGTGATTCAGCTGTTGTGAACAGCCTATGACGTTTGTGACGTAGCCTCCATTTTCCAAATGGGGAGTTTTAGTCCCAGTGACATTAAAAAATCTCGACTCAATCACAGAAGATTTGAGCCCAGCTGGTCAGATACTTTCTGCCTTTCTATTCAACCAGGCTGCTTCCTTTCTCTGAGGCAACACACACACGCACACACGCACACACACACATGCACACACTTGTTCCCATACACAATTCCTTGCATGAAAATACACTGTAGCGAGAGACTAGCTCAGCCCACATGTCCCTGTGTCTCTGTCTTGTTCTCCTCCTGTCCCCCTCCTGTCCTCGGCTCTGTCCTTCTTACTTTCTGTGTGTCACACAGACTGTCCAGTTTGAACTCTCCTCTGAGATTTCCAAAGAAGCCCCATCCACCTGCTTAAGTTTTATAGTTTCCAGTGAGATGTGCCAGAGGGGCCACCAGTTCCAGCCTTGAAGGAATTGTTCACCAGTTTGGCTTGCAGGGGAGGCCAAGCAGAAACTTCTAAATGCATGAAGGGCAGCCGGAAAACACCCTGGTATTTACAAATTGTTGTTGAAGCCAGGAAAACCCCAGGGAAGAGGATGAGGTAGGGAAGCAGTGCAGAGAGAAACTGCGAGGCCTCAGCCTGTCCAGGCATGGGTCACCAACATCTACTAGCATCCAACAAGCCTGGAAGAGGGGATGGCCAGACAGCATTGTCCCCATTGTACAGAAGGGGAGACTGAGGCCAGAGAGCTCCAATGATGCCATTCAGTGAGCTGGAAGTATCAGAGGCAGGAATCAAACACGGGACCTGAGGTCACAGAAACTGCAGCTGAGAATTCAGTGGAGAACTCAGCGGGACTCACCATCCATGGGTTTGTCTAGCTGCGTCCATTCTGATTGGCCAGTGCCCGTACCTTACTGATTATCCAATTCCTTCACTTATTGAATCCTACTCTGGCCCCAGGCTGGGCACAATTGGGGGATGGCAGAGATTGGACAGAGAGAAGCTGGAGGTCTCTGGGTTGGCCACAGAACTCAGAATACTTCCGGGGCTTGGTTTAGATGTTGAGGTTGGGTAGACCCCAGCCCAAATTCTATTGTACACAAGTTTCTTCACGAGGAGTTCCCACCAGTGGAAAAGGCACTCTCCCCTCCACCTTGCACTTTCTGTCCCTGAAAATTGAATGTATTACTTGACTCCTTGGGCCATTTTCCAAGCGATCTCCCCATCTGATCTGTAACCTGGCCTCTGACGGATTTACAGATCCAGCCTTGGTCCCGATTTTTCTGTGCCTTCCCGTGTGCTGCTCAGCACGGATGTCTTAATACGCCAGCTGAGACTTCTTAAATCCACATTGAAACAACTGTTGGGTTTTTATACCGTTGTAAAACTCTTTGTAGGGTATTCATAGAAAATGTTTTATTAATTGCCATATGTTTATTGATTTCTCTTTCATGTCGGTTCTTTTGTTCTTTCTTTGTAGTGGCAAAAGATCTCTCTGCATCATCATTTGCAAGTTATCTAAAATGTCAAAGGTGTTCTTTTGAAGTTTATTACAGATCACATGCCATAAGGCCCGGACGTTGGGTATTTACAGCAAGGGGGGAATTCCTGCACGGACTTTCAAAGCTCACAAAAGAATTGAGATCATATTGGTTTAAAACAAGACACACACACAAAACCCCAATTTATCATTTTTTTACAATTTTTCTCATTTTGAGGGAGTAGGGGTGGGTCGGCAAAGACATACCAACGAGGAGAAATGAACAAATGTTCTGGCCTATTCATAGCATGGGTCTCCCTCTCCGTCTTGCAATCTCATTGTGGTCCAGGTTATGGAATTGCTCCCCAACCTTCAACCTGCAGCCTAGCAAACCTTCACTTGGAGGTCCCCTCAGCTACCCTGCATAAGGGGGATAACCTGCCACTTTTCCCAGCAGGCCAGCTTCCGCCTCCCCATTTCAGTAGAGCCTGCTCCTGCTGAGGTGCTCAGGGGGGACCCCTGAGAAGAGAAATCTCCCCTACAGAGCGGAGGTCCTAGAGGTACCTGGGCTCCACCTCCAGGATCCAGGGTGGGGGATGGATGGGGGAGGGCCAGGAAAAAGAAAATAAAAAGTTAATAGTGTAATTCCCCAAGTTTTAAGGGAGCTATTGATGTCTAAGTCAGCACAGCATTTTCTTTTGAAAACCCCAAAAGTCATATTTTAAAAAGCCTAACCGGGAAAAACTCGCACTTTGATCTAGATGGGATATGAATGAGATCCACGCACTTATCAGGGAGGCATGAGGAGCTATTTTCCGAGCTCCCTCCCTTCCCAAGGGAAGGATGACTCCAGCAAGCTGGAATCCAGCCCAGGCTTGCACCCCATCATGCTGGTGCACTTGGGTGCTCACTGATGCTGCAGGAGCCTCGATTGCCTCATCTTTAAATGAGTATAATGATTCCTAGCTGATCTGGGTCTCCAAGAACTCATGAGGGTCCACTGACACTTAGGAAAAGGACGTGTTGTCTGGACTGCCTTCCTCCTCGGTCTCCTTTGCTAATTGCCAGTGTCCCCCTGGCTTCCGGTCCCCACTGCTTGGTTGGGAATTGGGGCTGGGGGCGGGGGTGGGATTTAGGTTGAGGACTTGATGTTTTGTTGCTAAACTCAACTAGCTGCGCCTTTCTCCCCCAGACTGGGCAAAGAGTCCGTAGCCGGAATCTGGCAAAAGAGCTAAAAGGGGACTGTGCCTGGGGCCCTGAGCTGGCTCTGCAGCAAAGGGAAAAAGAGAGACTCCCTGGATGGGGAGATGGAGAGGTTTGGGGAGGGTGAGGCCAGAGGCTGGGCCAGAGACGCCCAGGGGAGAAGTGCTTGAGAGAGGCCTGTTGGTGCCTCTTTTGCTCACTGTCACAAAGCCACCATCCTGGTGGAGGCCTGAGCACTGCCCTGCTTCCCAGCAACCATGGGTCTGATTCCCAGTTCTGCCAGTGTCATGCTTTTTGCTCCTGGGTAATTTACATCCTGTGTCAGAGCCTCAGTTTCCTCATATATGAAACAGGAACAGGCTGAGACTAGGGTGAGGAAATCCAAGTGCACCCTGGGTATAAGATTTAAGGAGGCACTCCCTTACATGCTCGAGCAAGTGCAAGGTTGACACCTGAGAGCGAGTGCCTCCTTAAAATTGGCCTCCCACTTGTCTCGGCCCTGAATGGAAACTTGGCCATGCCCCTGAGTTTTGTAAAGGTCTGATGGGCCAGTTACTGGCTGCAATTGTGTGTGTGTGGTGTGGTGTGGTGTGTGTGTGTGTGTGTGTGTGTGTGTGTGTGTGTGTGTGTGTGTGTG
>NW_020838019.1:7873126-7937214 GCF_003676395.1 Aethalodelphis obliquidens | reverse complement strand
GTGTGTGTGTGTGTGTGTGTGTGTGTGTGTGTGTGTGTGTGTGTGTGCGCGCGCGCGCGCGCACGCGCAGAGGTTTGCATCCAGGTTCTAGAGCCACATCCTGGCCCTACCACTTTCTAGCTGTGTGACTTGGGCAAGTTACTTAACCTCTCTGATCCTCAGTTTCTTTGCACCTGAACAAGAGGTATTATTAGCTGCTTCTTTGCAGGTTTGTACTGAGGTTTAAATAAGCTAATAGAAGTGAAGTGGCCAAGACAGTGCCTGCTGCATAGCGCAGTCATAGTTAAAAGTGCCAGCTGTTATTAACACCTGCCGCCTCCTTGGTGAGGGCTGCTGGGAGCCTAGAGTCCTTCCTTGTCCCTTCCCCTCTTCTTGCCACAAGAAGGAGCTTCTACCACTACCCCCTGGGCTTCCTCAAGACCCTTTGCCCACCCTTTCTGGGTGTTATGAATGGGGCTGTGCCCACCTCTCACCCCTCCGAGGCCCAGGAATTGCAGTGAGGACAGCTTTTGGGAAGGTTTCTGGGGCTCCGTCCCAAGCTTCACGGTCGGCAGAGGAGCCTGTGAGGGAGACTGCCCCCAGCCCGAATCAAGCCCACGTCCACTCACACAGCCTCCCCTGGCCTTTCCCCAAAGCCAAGAGCTGTCTGTAGACCCGGAGAAGAAAACCAAGCTTTATTTATTCACACGTTTGTCCTCATCTGGGCCCGGCTCTATCTGGCATTGGGGACCCAGAGATGACCCCGGCTCTGCCCCCAGCCTCCAGGAATCCCCAGTCTAGGCCAGAATGTCTCCTGGTGACATGCTGGGGGGAGGGGCATGAGGCTTGTGGGGGGTGCAGGGGTGAGTACAGAAGTAGTGGCATTAGGGACACTTCCCAGAAGTGGTGACCTTTGAGCAGGACCTTGGAAGGGGAGGGGACCTTGGCTGGAGAGAACTTCGCCAGGCAAAGGGGTGTGTGTCCCTGGCACAGGGAGTCACCTGCACAAAGGTTTGTGGGCAGGAGAGAGGCTGGGAAATGATCGGGTAGGGAGGCCTGGAGAGCATTCCAGAGGCAGAGGCAGGTTAGGGCAGGGCCGGCCAGGGTCACGGGGTTAATGGGCAGGGTTGGAGACATGGCCTTTGGGGTATAGGGCCTGCCTACCCTTTGGGGTATAGGGCCGGCCCCGCCGGGGGCTAAAGCCTGGCTGGGTCCACGTTCCGTCTCTCCTACCCTTCACGATGGAGAAGCCATTTTCAAGGTCCCCAGGGCAGGATCTGCCATCATCTGGCCATTTGTGGACATCGTGGGCAGCTCAAGTCCCAAAGAAGTGCTGAGGTCTGGTCTCCCTGTGGGGTCTTTCGGATCACCAAGTAACAAGTGGGAGTGATTCTTTGATATGGTCCCGTTGGAGAAGCCTCAGATGGACTCTGGGCTCAAGAGGAGTCCATTGGAAATAGTGCCAAGTCCCTAAGCAACCAGGTGGCCTAACAGAGATGCTCAGCTCCTGGGAGCTCTCCTGGGGCCTCCTGGGCCCTCCTGAGGGCAGTGCCCAGTTGCCAGGCTCTAGACATGGGTCCCTGCGTTTGAATGGGAGGTGCCTGGAGAGGCGGCCTGGGCCAAGATTCCCGGGACTCTGGCCATGGTTCCTTCCCCCCTTTCTCTGTCGTCTTCAGTAAGAGAGCCTGCTGGCCAAGAGCCACAAAGTTGACTTCCAATCCCAGCTCCACACTTTCCAGCTGTGTGACCTTGGGCAAATGAATGAAGTTATTAGAAGAGAAGTTTCACACATCTTTGTTTTTTTCACTCCTCCATCCCCAGAGCTGAAAACAGAGTGTGGCACATAGAAGGTGCTCAGTAAATATCCGGAGCTCTTAAAGTCTTAAATGCCTTAATTTTCTCATGTGTGTAAAGTGAGCAAAATAATAGCACTTATCTCAGAGGTTAGCTGTGAGTAGCAAATAGAATATCCATTAAAAACGCTAAGCCTGGTGCACGGAGGCCAGTAGGTACTCAGTCACTATGAGATCACAGTGTTATCGCCCTTGTAATCACCACCACGGCCACCTCACCTTTTAGAACCTCCCAAGGCACTTTCAGTCCCATGACCTCTCAGGAGTTTCTCAATACACTAGAGATGGCAGGTGGGCTGCAATGAGGTCCAGAGAGGTCAAGATTCTTCCCCAAGGCCACGCTGCTCCATAGTGGCGGGGCAGCCTAGCTCCCTGACCACCCCTAGCGTGTCCCGGCGCCCATCTAGAGAGGCTGACCTTGACCTGTCCTTTTATATACCATCCCGAGCCCAGTGCAGCGTCGGGCAGAGGAGTCGTCCAGTAGGGCTCCCTGATCGAATGATGAACTCAGTGACTAGTTGCACCACTTGCACCACCACTTTATTTGTAGCTGGGACACGGTATAGGAAACTTTATGGCGCAAGGCAGAAGTCAGCAAACTTTCTCTGTAAAGGTCCAAATCATAATTATTTGGGCTTTGTGGACCACATGGAGTTTCTGCCTCAACCACCAATGCAGGACCAAGTAGCACAAAAACACCCTTAGACAATACATAAGTGAATGGTGTGGCTATTTCCAGTCAAACTTGATGTACAAGACGGGCAATGGCTAGGTTTGGCCCACAAATCACAATTTGCCAATTCTTGCTGAAAGAGGACAAGCCTAAACCAACAGTGAAAACTCGAGTCTGGTTTCAACCTACTGACTCCCTTCCTCTGGGCCTCAGTTTCCCCGTTGGTTCAATGACAGGGTTGAACTAGATCAAGGGTCTCACAATGAACTTCCTACAAGGGCAGGCAAGTGGGACAGAAGTGTGATGTGGCCCGGGGTGGGAGGGGGACAGCTGGAGGCAAGCTCTCTCATCTGGGGCAGCTACGATGTAGCATCCATTGATGGTGGTCAGGTCTCCTGGGAATCTGCGCAAGCAGAATTGTATGTGAACTGCCGAGATCTGTGAGAACTTTCTACTGACATACAACACGCGTACAGGAAAGTGCACACAGCTTAATTATCCAGCTTGATGAATTTTCTTAAACCGAACACATCCAAGTAACTAACACCCAAATCAGGAACAGAAGGTGACCGGCACACCAAAAGCCTTCTGTGTGCCAACCCCCAGGGAACCGTTTCCTGACTTTGCACAATTTTTAATGTGGCATCTAGTTCTCTCTCTCTTTTTTTTTAAGCTCTGTGTAGACTAAACGCATCGGCGGGCCACTTCTCGACGGCTGGCTCGGACGTTCCTAGCGCTCAGTGACTTGTTAGTGATGACACTTCCGGGCACGTAAAATCGCAGGCTGTTGCCCAGAGCTGGCCACGCAGAGCAGACAGCAGGTGGGCAGCGCCCCGGGAGTGAGTGGCCGGTGTTTTTGTTCCCCTGAAGGCGTGTGCAGTGAGCAATCAGAGTGACAATGCGGCCCAGGGGGCATCCTAAGTGCCTTCCGAGGAGGGCAGCGGGAGGAGGCCGGGCCGGGCCGGCGCACTCGGCTGGCTTATTAAAACGACTTTGATCCCTGGCTGCTTTGATATCCCGGCTCTTATAAAGAATTCACTTTCAGGGGTAAATATAGGTAGTTCAGAGAGATTTTATGACATACCGTACAGGCTCCTCTTCGAGAGACTTATTTAATTACTGCGGTCGGGAGGGCTGGGGGCAGCAGAAATGCTGACAGAGAGTGGCTGGGCCTCCGTGTCATCTGCTGCCCACCAGCGGCACTGCCCGGCTCCGCTCCCACGGTCCCTGCCATTGGAGGGACCGTCTGTGTTGGCCTCTTCACCAGGGGTGCCCAGGAAAGACCTAGGCTGGGGAAGCAGGCAGGGCCCTGCTACCTGCTGTTTAATCCGGGGCATTGGAAGAGGAACCAGGTGGGAGATGCGGGATGCGGGGCAGTGCTGCCCGATGGTCATTGCTTGTCACAGTGAGACCTAGCTTCGAATGAATGCAAGCTCTGCCAGCGAGTCACCTGGGGCAAGGGCCGCTCTCAGAGCCTCAGTTTTCTCATTTGTAAAGTGGGAACAAAAGCAGTGCCCACGTCCTAGGGTGGGTGTGAGGGGTTACAGTCATCATGGCAAGGGAGAGACTGACAGTGCTGAGCACACTGTAAGCAGAAAACCCAGCTCCACTGGGACCCAGACCGTGCCCTTTGATGGACCCCAGGCACAGCGTCACTCCTTCCAGGCTGTAGAAGGAGATGCTGTGCTGCTGAGGACCCTGTCCTGAGGGCTCTGATCCCTCCTCTGTCTGGGAGACTTCCCCACCCACACTGGTCCTGCAACACAGGACTACAGAACAAGCAGGACCTGTGTGGGGTAGTAAGTACCCATGGCTAGAGAAGTAAAAAGAGGCTGGGAGGGAGTCCCGGGCTGCATGGAGAATAGACTGGAACAGTGTGCTTCTCACGCTCCATTTCTCAAAATGCAGATTCTGATTCCGCAGATGTGGGGTGGCCAGATTCTGCATTTCTGCAGCATTTCCAAAGCTGCTGGTTGCCAGTCTACTCTGAGAATTGAGGGCCTAGGTGATCCCTGGGGCTTTCCCACCATGCCTTTGCCCCAAAGCACGTTCCTGTTTGGGTCACTCATGGGGTGCTCAATCCAGAATAATTCCCATTCTGTCAAGTGTTCCAGGATTTGCATCATCCAGAGAGGTGACACATGTAGAGAACTTAAAATAGTATTGAAATTTTAGTAAGTGCTCAATGATGACAATTGAAACTGTTATTCTATTCTGAGGAGAGAGACTCAACATCATTAGTATCTCTAAAAGCTTCTATGTATTGACCATCTCTGCATATTGGATCCTCTAGGAAAAATCGGTGTAAAGTCTCACAAGAAATGGCTATCATCAGCACCATTTTATGGATGGGAAAACTGAAACTCAGAGAGACGAGGGGATACATGCAAAGTCCCAGAGCTGATCAGTGACTAGGCAGGGATTGGAAATCAGGATTGGAAATGTCAAACCCAAGTATCTTCTGCTACAGCCCCGCCTCAGTGATTTCTCCCATCTGCTATACACACATACACACACACACACATACACATGCACACGTGCACGCACACACACTTTGGGCCTGCCACTGCACTAGGCACACAGAACTCACGCATCCTTCATTACCTCGTAGAGTTGTTATTTTGTTTTCATGCCAAATGTCCCATTAGCTATGCACTCTGGACAGGCAAGAGTCACGTCTTCCTCGCGGTTGACTGTCCAGGGTCTAGCGCAGGTGCTGGTATACAGTGGGTGCTCCACACATGCCTGCTAAATGAAAGAATGCCCGAGACATGAAATGAGCAAATCGACTAACCGTCCTTTGAGAGGGCCAGTGAGTTGGTTGCTTTTCCCGGTAACCAGCTAAATGAGCTCGCCCATCCTGCTTCTTGTATCTGTAGGAACACTGCCAGGTGACAGACAATGAATCCATCACAGAAAAATGGTGGTTTCAATCTAGAAAATACCCCCTTTTGCGATCATGGCCTGCTAACTAATCCCCTGTTCTCTCCAAACTGCAATCAAAGAAGGATTAGATAAAAACAAGATGTCAAAGCAGAGTAGACTCCAGGATGGAGGACGAGGGGCCTTCTTCATTCCAGGGGCCCTCAGTGCCCTGGCAAAGACCTTACACGTAGTAGGTGCTTAGATGCTCGTGGAACGAATGAGTCAGTGCTGGCTATTTCAAGCAAGAGAATGGAATAACTGTCCCCAGGTCTCTTCACCCCAGTCACACACGCATACACACACACTCACACACACATGTATACGCACACATTCACGAGCCCTTTCGGCATGGGGGAAGGAACCTGCTTGGAGGTTTAAGGGACCCTGGCATCCATCAGTCTGGGGACAGGAGCCCTTTGCTCTGTTTTTCTCTCCTTCTTCTTCACTCACTCCTCGCCTTGCCCTGGAGCTGAGGCAGTAACTAATATTGTTTCCTGGCCTAAATAGATAATTGCCCTTCTGGCTGGATGAAAGATGTCTCGCGGAGCAGAGTGAAATATCATTAATAAAAGAGACTGATTTACTCAGGAATTCCTCCAGAAGTGAGATTAATAAGCCATCCCCTGGTGTTAGATATAATCTTCAGTTCTCTCCTCACTGCATGACTTATTTTTGCAACAACTGCACTATTCTGTCATTAATCATTAGAGGAGGCCCACAGTTTATCTAGGCTAATGGGCCTGATACACAAACACAACAACTTTTTCCTCCCATTTGACAAGGGAGAAATTCAGGGGGAAAATTAATCAACTGTGTGCTTCTTGTTAAGGAAAGAATCTACCACCTGACCCAGGATTCAAAGCATATACACACCGTGGTGTGAATGAATATGCCGTATGACTACAGATGGGTGCATATATATGGAATATGACTGTGAATAGATAGATATGGGGCCTGGCCATGTGATTCTGTGTGTGCTTAAAATTGTATAAGCTGTGTTTGTGTGTGAATGTATATAGGGCACAAATAAATATGTAAGATATCAGAACCTGTGAATATATTGTATGGGATTATGCGCTCAGCTTTACGTGTAAGCAGGTGACATGAACCTATGTATGTGGAAATGTGCATGGCATATGCTTGTCTGTGTAAATGTATATGCCCATCTATGATGTCGTGTATGTAACTAACTTATGATGGATAATTTTTAGCATGTGTATCCCAGCTAATGAATGTATGCTTAATAAATGTTTCCTATACTAAATTGAAAGACAAAAGTCTGTTCAGTGTGAAAAAAAAAATCGACAAACTTTTAACTTACCCATTCCTGCTCCTTGGGATTTTCTGTCTGGCTGGCTATCTATCTGTCTACCTATCTATCTATATCTATCTATCTATCTATCTATCTATTCATCCATCCATCCATCTATCTATTTGCTGTCTTAGGCTGGGCACCCTAGAAGCAGAATCAAGACAGGGGTTCCCATCAAGTGATTTATGGGGTGGAGGAGAGGCTGACTTCCCGGCATTGAGGCAGAGGGTAGTCTCTATAGAAAGTCGCAGCTGCGAGCCGTTAGCATCCAACACTCCCAGCAGCTGGGGATGGACACAGCTGCCCAGAACAGGGGATCTGGGAGCGGCACCTTAGCATATAAGGTACCTACCTGGTCTAGATTGGAGCTGGACTGGAAGAGTTCTTGACAACCAGGCTCTGGAATTTCTTAGACTCGATTTTGTGGGGAAGGAGGTACTGGCAGGCTTCAGAAGCTCCAAGATCAGACTGGGCTTCAGGACAACAGCCCTGGGGACACTCAGAGGCAGGGCTGTGGTGCTCCCAGAGAGACCTGGGGCATTAATGGAGGCACTGAACCCCCAGGCCTTGCTGCCTCCACCCTGGTCCTTCAGGGGCCTACAGGGCCACAGCGCCCGGTGGGGTCCCAAGCCCGTAGGCACAGAGCCCACGGCTGCCCTGCCATCCCCTCCCCGAGCACGCGGGCGGTTCTAGCCACTGTCAATGACAGCATTCAGCCAGATGGGTTCCTGTCCCTTGGCCAGAGAAATGTCTGATCCCGGTGGGAAGGTGAGAGGCCGCTGGGTGCTTATTTATATACCAAGCTCCCTGTCCTTGTGGCAGGCAGTGAGGCAGCGCCCACGTGGGCAGCCAGCCCTGAGCCTGAGCTCTGACAGAGCCCACGCTTGTCTGGGCGGCGGAGAGCCGCCAGCCTGGCCCCCGTCTCGGGCGGAACCGGGCAGCAGCCCGCAGCTTGGGTTCCATCCTTGCCCCCTCCCCGGGCCACGGAGGAGTCGGGTGGTTACACAGGCATTTCTGATGTTGTCTCATGAAACCCGAGTGCTGAATCCTGAATTATAGCCACGCTCCACTTGGTGACTCGAAGGAATGTGAAATGGGGCGATTCTGGCCGCCCTTGCCAATTGTAGTTCAGAGAATGTGGTATTTGTAGATGGAATTAGAGGCGGCTTTCATGTTAACAAACTGAAATGAGCAGGGTTTGGTTTTGCAAAATAAACTCCTCTCGGCCTGAGCTGCCTGGTGGTGGCCCAGGCTGTAGACACCCCATCTGACTCACGCGGGCCCTGACACCCAGGCACACACTCTCACAGCCACGCCATGTACGCCACGGCCACACAGGCGTGCATCGGGAGAGAGGCAGCTCTGTCCCAGCGGTTTAGAGCTCAGAGCCAGGCTGGGTTCAAAGCCCAGCTCCACCACTTAATGAATGAGCCGAATGGCCTTGGCCAAGTTCATGGCACGAAAATGTCTTGACACTTCCCTAAAATTTGCTTACATTCCTTTTCAACAAAGGGCGAGTCCCGCCTTGAACTTGGACCTTGAACAGCCACGGTAGCTAGAATGGAAAACTGCCTTCTCTGTTCACTGTGCTCGTTTTCATCATTATCTACTTTTTATGCCAAATGACCTTGATTTTTCCATTTCTGGTAGCAATCAAAGGTTTCTTTTAAAAGTAAACTTAAGTTCACAAATAAGTCAATTTAATGAAAAAAATATTATAACAAGGGATGGTCAAAGGAGTCTGTGGACTGGGGGAGCACGAGTGAAAGAGCTCTTCCAATGACTGCAGTGTGGAAAAGGCTTCATTTAGCTTTACTGCTTCTGCAGACCTGGGCGACCTGACCCCCTAGCCCTGTCTATGGGAGTCTGGGCGCTGGGGCAGGCTTAAAAGGATCCTGCCAGGAGAGTCAGTGAGGCCGGGACCTGCCCGTGGCCTTTGCAGGGTGGGGAGCCCCTTCCCTGCACACTCCGGATTGGAGTCGCTCTCTAAACGGCCATCATAGTCTCCAGCCCTCAGCTGGAGCTCTAGAAATTCAATAAGACAGCTAGCTGGACGGGAGCGCTGTTTCAAGGGTCCAAATGGATACAGGGTGCTATAGTACCTTCCTCAAGTGAGACTCCAAATGTGGAAGGAGAGAAAGGGAAACACAGAGGGAGGGACCCTGTACACACACACACACACACACGCATACATGCACACACATGCATGCACGAGCAACACACACGTACATGCAAACACACACGACACATACATACAAGACATATTCATGCAAACACACATGTGTGCAAACACCCACGTGCAAACAACATGCATGCCAACACACATGCCTGCGAGCACAAATATACACATGAACATGCATGTGCAAACACACACAAACCACTCACACAACTGCTTCCTCCCGCTGAGGACAAGATCCTGGGGGAGGCCAGTGCAGTGAAGAGACCAGCTCTTCCGGAGGCCTGCTCGCCTCTGGCCCCAGGTGCTCTTCCCTCCTCTCAGAATGGAAGTCATGAGTAACTCCACACAGCGCCTGACAGAAAAGGTATTTGCTCCATCCTGGCCTAATTACAAGGGCCATCCTGGGCCTGGCCTGGCCAGCTCAGCCTCTCCCTGCTCCCCTGCCCGTCTACTTTCCTGTGTGCTGGGGAATCTCTGGCCAGCCCGTTTCCCGGACATGGTGTCCATTAGGCCTCAATTACCTGGCAGGGCCATGGCCTTTGAAGTGGTTGCAGAGACCGCTGGGAGGCCATTTTTCTCTCACCTGTCACCACTTATTTTCCTGGGCTCCTGGCCTGTGGCCTGCCATTTTTAACTAATGGGGATTAAATAATCCAGCTGTAATACAAATGCCCACTCCTGGCCCCTGGGTCCACCTTGGAGTCATTAAGACCTCAGATGGAGCTGGCAGGCGCTCCCTCTGGAAGGGGTAAGGAGAGGCCGGGCAGCACATTCTGGATTTTTTTATTGCCTCCTCCTTATAGCTATTATCCACAAACACAACCGCTAATGAGAGGGCTGAGGAATTTGGGAGAGGAAAGGTTTCATTTGGGCTAGAGAAGGAAGCCATCGTCTGCCCTGAAATAGCAATGCCATGTCTGAGAGCGCCTCTCCCGCAGCACCCCACAACCCAGGGCATGAGCCGTGAAACTGTGGGCAGAAGGGGGCGGGAAAGAGACCTGCAAGCTGGGTTTCTAGTACCTGAAAAGAAAGGGATGCCCACGTCTCACTCGTGGGCTTGGCAATATTTACCGCACACAGCCAAGTGCCCGGGTCTGCATCAGGGCTGTGGAGGGACTGTGTAATTTATCACACAAACCAAGACAGCTCGGAGAGCGAAAGGGAGAAGCTGTAACAGTTTCTCCAGGACAACAGGCATAAACCAGGAATGTCCTAGGCCGGGACTAGGGTGAAACATGAGAGGCACTCATCTCGGCTGCAAAAGTTAAGGCTATGCCCAAATACTCAGTCCTCAAGATAAATATTTTAACAAGCTGTTTTTAAAAAATCGAACTCAAGTCCAAAAAAAATTCCAGGCACATGAACAGATGCTCAACATTGCTAATTATTAGAGAAATGCACATTAAAACCACAATGAGATTACACCTCACACCTGTCAGAACAACTATCATCAAAAAGAACACAAATAACAAATGTTGGTGAGGATGTGAAGAAAAGGGAACCCTCGTACAGCCTTGGTGGAAAGATAAATTGGTGAAGCCACTGTGCAAAACAGTATGGAGGTTTCTTAAAAACTAAAACTAGAACTACCATATGACCCAGCAATTCTACTCCTGGATATATATCAGGAAAAAAGGTGAAAACACTAATTTGAAAAGATACTCACACACCAATGTTCACAGCAGCATTATTTACAATAGCCAAGATATGGAAGCAACTTAAGTGTCCATCAACAGATGAATGGATAAAGAAGATGTGGTATACACACACAATGGAATATTACTCAGCCATGAAAAAGAATGAAATTTTGCCATTTGCAACAACATGGGTGGACTTGAAGGGCATTATGCTAAGTGAAATAAGTCAGACAGGGAAAGACAAATACTGTATGATATCACATGTGGAATCTAAAAAATAAAACAAACTAGTAAATATAACAAAAAAGAAACAGGCTCACATATACAGAGAACATTAACTAGTGGTTACCAGTGGGGAGGGCGGTGGGGAAAAGGGCAAGATAGGGGTAGGGGATAAAGAGGTACAAAGTACAATGTACAAAATAAATAAACTGCAAGGATATATTGTACAACACAGGGAATATAGCCAATATTTTGTAATAACTGTAAATGGAATATAACCTTTAAATCTGTGAATCACTATGTTGTACACCTGAAACTTATATAATAGTGTACATCAACTATACCTCAAATAATAAATAAATAGAAGAATTTAATTCCAAGCGACTTAAAAAAGAAAGAAAAGAAAAGAAAAGAAAAAAAGTTAAATGGACTAAACACTCTAATTAAAAGGCAGAGATTGTTAATGAGAATAAAGGTCATTGTAAGACCAGAGAAGCCATACGGTTGAATGTAGGCCTGATGTTTACCTCGTAGGGGCTGATGCAGCTTACTGGTGGTTAGAAATACTTCCATACCAGTTGCTAACTAGGCCTGAGTGCTCACTTCATCCTAAACCCTAGCCCTTCCCTATGAAGCCCCACCTCTACCACCCAGCATCTCAATGCTACATACCTAGCACAGGACAAGGATCCTGGGGCCCTACTCCAGCACGGAGGCCATGATCCATTCTATTCTGACGTTTCCACTGCTGCACCAGTTGGCAATCTTTTGAATATCACCCCTGGCTGAATGTCAGAATTTGAAATCAGGGGTTACAAATGCCTCACCCCTGGTCTTGCCAGCCTCAGCATGTGATTCATTTCAGTATTTTGTTTCTTGCGCCCATTAAAAAGAGTATCCTGATTCGCACCGAAAAATAGTTTCAAACGATAAGAGTTTTATTTATTTTTTGTCCACAATCCAACTTGCAATCTCAGAATATACTTCACTTTAACAAAGGCATGCGGAGAGATTTTATTCCAAGGTGCTCCCCCCCACCAAATATTAAATTGGCCATATACAGTAATGTAGCAATGATCTCCAGCAGATTTAAATCGGGGAACAGACCTTGACATGTCTTTTGATGTTTTAAGTTTTCTGTAATATTGTTTTTATTATAGCTTTTTAGATACTTAAATCTATATAAAAATTTAAAACTGTCATTAAACGTTTGAAACGCTAAGGGCTGTATAGAATTTACTTTAAACTCCGCCTGCCTGTCTCCGCTCTATGTGTGGGTGCGTCTGTGTGTGTGTACACATGTGGGTGTACACGTGTGAGTGTGCTGTAGGTGTGTGTACGTGTGTGTGCTGTGTGTGAACCAGCACTCTTTCACAAGCATTATCTCCTGGGTGTTCACTAGTATCTGATGGAGGAAGGAGAGAGGACCGCTCTGTTTCCCGGCCTCTGCCTCTGCCTGGGGGCTTCATCTGCTCAGCCTGGAGGATGGCCCGTCCCCCACCACGCCCACCAGTCGCACCCAATTCCCATCCCGCCTGGCGACGCTGGTGGCTCCCTGTGTCTGAGTGCAGAAAGGTCAGTGATGGGGTTTTAGAGACACTCATGATTACATCCTGGATGACCTCGGAGACGGGCCATTTGGGGGCTGACACCTTTCTAAACATAGCACGGGGGAAGGGCTGACATCCCGTTCGTCACCAAAGCCACTTACCCACCCAGACAGGCCCACACGCCAACAGGAGCCACTTATAGACACCTTCAAAAGGGCCCAGAGTGGGTGCAGTGCCCAGGGGAAGGGAGGGTGTGACGCTGTGGCCTGAGGCCTCTTGACCAGAGAGGAATCTCTGGAGCGTGACATTTAGAGAGGCCGAGGGACCTGCGTTCAAATTCTACCTCTGCCCCTGCCCATGTGGGATCTCGTCACTGCTCTGAGCTTCCTTTGTCCCATTGGCAAGACGGGGATATCGTTGCCCTGACTGTCCCTAAGAAGCAGAGCTCGCTGCTGGGACTGAGGCCTGGAACTGACCCCCCCGCCCCACCTTTGGCCTCTCCGGCTCAGAAGCTGGGGAGAGGGTCTTGGCCGGGGCAGGGGTAGCTGTGGGCATGCGGGTGTGCATAGATGTCCCAATTCAACGCCATACGCGCTGTGTGTCTTTGGGTGAACCGCTCTCCCTTTCTGAGCCTAATTTCTCTGAGCTGCCCCCTGTCCTTCCAGACCTATTGTCAGTCCTTCTTGAGCCACTGGTCTTTAACATCTGCATAAAACAGACTTCATGGCAAGTTGGGCTGGTCTTCATTGTGGTCTAATTGCCCCAGAGCCGGCCCAGCCCTGGGTCCCCACGAGGGCTTGGGAGCCTCCAGTAATGCAGAAAAGGCCCGGTTCCCTTCCTCTTGGCACACAATCTCATTTTTACCAGGGGCCCAGTAGCTTCCATGCTGCCCTCAGGCTTCTGTCAATGCAAATTAATTCACTCCAAGGTGGCAGAGACTAAATCTGTCTCCAGACTCATGGCTTTTTCAAAGAGGGGCTGAAAAGGGCCATGCTTAACCCAGCAGCATGACTGGGCGTGAGTGGCACCTTAGAGGTCCACGGGGAGGATGTCTAAAAGCAGAAGCTCCTAAAGTCATAGGTCAGCGCTAACAGCCGTGTCCCCCACGGGCCCAGATCAATAGGATTCTTCAGGCCTTCCTGTCTTGTTTGTCCCAGAACCACTGGGTGGCAGGAGAGATGGGTTCCAGGGGATTGGATGCAGGCGGACCTCCATCCTCAGGCAAGTCCTGCTGGGGTGGGGGTGCTGCTCTGGGTGAGCGCTGGAACTTCATGGGAGATTTGGTCATGAGCAGCCCCTCTGCCCATGGGCTCAACTTCCCAGGACATTGTGCCCTGTGGCAAAGGGCACCCCAGGGGGTGATGCGCCCGGCTTTGACGTCAGAGAGGCCTGCGCTTGCATTCTGTCTCTGCCCCGAGTGAGTGTGCAACCTTGGGTAAGCGTTCCCCTTTCTGGGCCTCAGTTTCCTCATCTGGAAAATGAAGCCCATGTGTCCTCCTGCATGGGCTTGTGCGGAGGCTTCCAGGAGCTGAGCCACGGCAGGATCCCAGCGCAGAGCCTGGGGCAGGATCCAGCTCTCCACAGACGGAGGCGTCGGAGGTGCTGGTGACCGTGGGGAAGAGGAGGAAAAGGAAAAGGACCACGTTAGAGACGGAGATGGCTCGGGAAGCAGGCCGTAGCTCTGACAGCGGGAGCCAGGGGTGCTGCAAGCTCCTCTCCCTGCCAGCGACGCTCTTTGCCATCAGCGACATCTGGCTCTCTGCCCTGGATGTGTATTAGGAGTGATTACGTGTCCCTTTAAATTCTGGGAGCTGTCGCTAACGGGTGCCGAGGTTTATCTGCACAGTTTATTTCAGCTCCCTTGCAGCCCCTGCCCTTCTCTCCTGAGAGGGGCAGGGGAGGAGAGACACCTGCTCAGTGTGTTTAATTTCCATGAAAAGCGTGCTTCCTGAGAAGGAAGCCCTTTGAAGTGCTCCGGGTTGCCTGGAAATGAGTCCCGAGTGACAGCCCCGACCCCAGACATGGGGCTCCCCCTTTCTGGAGATGGAGAGGAAGAGGAGTCCTTTCTAAAGGGGGATTCAAATTGGTTAGAAATTAAGGTGGAGGAGAAAAATGATGATGAGCCCGACCTGGGGGTGAGGACAGAGTGGGGCTTTGGGCGGGGTCTGGCCGGCCTGGGCTCCTGTCACATGGTAGTCACATTCTGGTTGAGTTTCGGGGCACATTTCCTAACCTCTGGATAAAAAGGAAGAGCTGAGCCCCGTCCCCGAAACACACACACACACACACACACACACACACACACACACAGCCAGGAGGATGAAATGTGCTAGAAAATGTTGGATTCGAATTGCAGAGGTTGATGGTATCACAACCACCCAGAACATTTGTGGAGCCGGGGCCAAGAAGCCCCCCTTTTAATATTCCTCCCCCAACTGCATGGCTCACTGTGTGGGCCCCTCACAGAGGTGTGTGGACCCTCCAGCCCAGCCACCCAGCCCTGTCCACACACTGCCACCCCTCGGAACCAGGGACATACACGTCGGCTGCGTAGCTCACTTTTGGGGGATTGGACTCACTGAAAAGACCCACAGAGCCCCCGGAAGGACGATTTGGGCAAGAATTCACGAGTCCCAGGTACCCAGAGCATCACCTAGAAACGGGAATGCAGGCTCTGAGCGGGCAGCCCCCTTTAACCCTTGACCCTTGCCTCTGAAGACACCTCACCTTGTGGGGTGAGGCGTGGCTGCAGGAGGGACAGAGCTGGGCTCCTCCTGCCAGGTCTCCACGGAGTACTGACGTCAGAAGCTGGGGAGGATGGGAATAAACAGCGGCCGTCAGCCACTACCCGTCGGGGCAGAAGTGGGCACAGCTATTTTGGAGGGCAATTTGGTGGTGGCTGCTGAAATTTCAAATGCACGTAGATCCTATGACCCAGAAATTACACCTCTTCGTGGCGACCCCAGGAAAAAACACCGCTGTGTCCAAACAGGTGTGTGCAGAGGTCACAACATGACGTATAAAAGTCACACTAGGTGAAGTAAGTCAGAGAGAGAAAGACAACTAGCATATGATATCGCTTATATGCAGAATCTTACAAAATGATAGAAATGAACTTATTTACAAAACAGAAACAGACTCACAGACTTAGAGAATAAACTTATGGTTACCAGGGGGAAGGGGGGGGAGGGACAGATTGGGAGTTTGACATGTACACGCTGCTATATTTAAAATAAAATGCTTTTCCATGAAAAGAAAAGAAAAGAAAAAAATAAAAATAGGTATAAGGATTCTTTTGGGGAGCATAAAAAAGTTCTAAAATTGGTTGTGGTGTTGGTTGCACAACTCAGTGAATATTCTAAAAGACGTTCAACAGTACACTTTAAATGTATGAATTGTACAATATGTGTTGTACCTCAATGAAGTTTTTTAAAAGAACTATAAAAAAAAGTTGAAAAACTGGAAACAACCGAAATGTCCATCAGGAGGGGAATGTTTAATTAAACCACAGAGTGGCCACACAAGGAACACTGTGCAGCCATGAAAAAGAATAATGCTAAGTCTGTACGTGCTCACAAGGGACAGTCGTGAAGGTGTGTTCTTGGTCAGAGAGAAGCATGGTATTTTGAGCCGATTTATAGCAAATCAAAACATAACACCACCATATGTGTCTACGAGTATATGCACATATATGTAAACACACAGAAACACGTCTGGAAAAATTCACAACGTGATACCAGAGATTATCTCTGGGGAATGGATTAGGGGACTAGGACGGGATTAAGTTCAAAGGAAATTTTATCTGTAATGTGTGAATATCTGCATATAGTTATGTGTTCCTTGTGTCACTAAAATTTAATCTACATTTTAGCTGAGTGGACACTCGATTGAAATCCATCTATGTTTCCTTTCCTTTCATCTTTAGGGCACGTGACAGTCTCCAAAGCATTTCTCACCCAGAGTTTGTAAATCAGCAGAGCCAAGAGAACCCCATTTCACAGATGGGAAAAACAAGGTTCGTTACAGGGACTAATCAAAAATCTCCAAACCCCTCCTAGTGAGGACTCTACCTAGGAGCATTAAGAGGGTGGCACATAAGGAAAATGTCTAATTTCTTTAATGAGATAGAAAAAAAAAGAAACCCGTATTCTCCTTATCATTATTCCTTAGCTGATGAAATGCAGTCATCTGAGTGTCCTGCTTCTGCTATGGCCTCTGCCTGGAACCCCTGCCTCACTCTACTTGTGTTCATCCTTCCCAGCATAGCTGCATCTCACCTCTTCCAGGAAGCCATCCCTGACTGCCCCAGCCCTATCTACCTCTCCTTCCTCTGCTTCTGCGTCTGCGAGAATAGCACTATGTATCCACAGGAATACTTATTGTGCACCTTGTATATGCTAGCGGCATAAAACATTTTTTAAATGCACATGAAATATTAAGGAAACAACTAAATGTTAAATCATATGGCACCGGGAGTAAATTATTCAAAGTTTAATTATTTGGGAACCTCATTAGTCCAAAATACAACTCTAGAATATTGTTGCTTTATCCATACATTTTTACTTAAAGAAGAGTCCCACGAGGTCCTACTGAGGGCTTAATTACTCTTACGTGACAAATTATTCTAACAATCACAGTGATGTGGTTTCCAAATCTGAAGAAGGAACACAAATTAGAACGGGGAGAGAAATGGCGCTTCAGCAGTTGTACATCAGGAAACAGGAATGACATCCCCACATCCCGACAGGAAAATGAGAGAGAAACGCTAAAAAGCAGACAGGAGACTTGAAAAACCAGAGCCCCTTGGGACATTCAGTGCAAGGGCAAAGAGTCCTCCGCACTTGGGTGGGTCTCGAGCACATTCTCGATGTATTAAAATACAGAAAAATAATGACATAGTTTAAGTCATCCATAAAAGTTAAATAATGTTCAGAGCTCTCTAAGAAAATAGGGATATACATGATTTATTTTAGAAAATTTTCCCCTGGAAAAAATTTAAATAAGAAAAAGTTGTATCTAGAAAGGGCAGCCTTCAATTGTCTAAAAATTCAAATATGTGAAAAAGCTTTGTTGCCTCATGATTCCGGGTAGCTGAGGTGGGACAGGTTACAGCTGATTGTCCCGTGAGTGCTAGTCTCAGTTTCCTTGATCCACGGAAGATGCGTGTTCTGTGACCACACCAATGTGGCCCTGGCATGAGGCTTGGCTCGGCAGAGGAACATGCCCACCGGATCACAGGCTTACAACTCAGAACTGGCTTTGCACTCCAGACTCCTGCCCAGCTCTGTACCTGGCATGCAGCTCTGGCTCTAAGACTCTGGTGGCATAAGAGTGAGCTGGAAAAAAGCATCTGAAACAGATGACGATAAACCAGAGGGGTGGGCATCTGTGGTCTAAATTAAACAACGCCTGAGAGGAGGTGGGAGGCGGATACATAGACATGAAAGAGATGGAGTGGCTGATTTATGGATAAAGCAACAATGTTCTAGAGTTGTATTTTGGACTAATGAGGTTTCCAAATAATTAAACTTTGAATCACTTACTCCCAGTGCCTTACAATTTAACATTTAGTTGTTTCCAGGACTTTGTGTGTCAGAAAGCCTCAAGCTCCCTGGGAAAATCAAGAGGTTCAACGTGGTGAAGAGGGTTCATTTGATTTGCAGCCTGCAATCATCTGCTAATGTCTGTTGGGGTAAGAAGATTCAGAAGCCAGGTCCAGACTCGGTGAGAAAGACTGCTGTGAGTGATTGGCTTTCCATCATTGATGTCTGCCACAAGCAGAAGGAGAGAGGGGCAGCGAGCATGATAAAGATTTGCTATCCTTGATCTAGTCTAATGCCTTTATTAAACAAATGGGATGGTGGGTGGTCTAGAGAAAAGAGTGATTTGCCTGGAGTCACCCAGCAAGAAGCAAGGAGATGGTTTAGAACTGTGCTGTCCAATATAGTGGCCACTAGCCACACGTGGCTACTTAGAACTTGGGATGCAATTGGTCCGAGTTAAGCCGTATAATTACAAAATACACATCAGATTTTGAAGACTTAATAGGCAATATCTCATTAACATTTTTATATTGATTGCATGCTGAAATGATAACGTTTTGGACATACTGAGTTGAATAAACTCTATTAATAAATTAATGTCACCTGTTTCATTTTACTTTCTTAAAATGTGGCTACTAGAGAATTGTAAATTCGTGGCTCCCATTACATTTCTATTAAACAGCGCTGTTTTAGAACAAAGCGGAGGCTGTCTGCCAGGAAGAGGGGAGTCAGCTATGGGGGACTAATTATCCTAATCTAGGAGGTCGTCCTGGGGGCGGGTAAGATCCAGAAATGTTTTGGTAAGTCCTGGTATGCAGTCCAATTTTATCTTCTTAAGATTATTAAAATATTGGAACAAATTGATACACCACCTTAGAAGTTAAAGTCACTTCCGTGTCCCTACCCCATACTGTCCCACCTTTTATGGTACCTTCTATGTCCCGGGCATATGTACTTACCTACCTCCATATCACCACCAAAAGAGGATGGCATCTCACTAGCTCCATCCTACAGCTGCAGCAGTTGGGGCTTCAAGATGCCAGGGACCTTGCCCAAGCTAACAAAAGCTAGGCAGTGACAGAGAGTCAGTGCTCTTTCCTCCATGGGGGTGCAAGGGAGAGGGAACTCCTCAGCTGGTGCCTATTTTTAGGGCCAGGCGAAGCCAAAGAATTGCATTCATTCTCCTGAAAAGCTCTAAATGGAATGCAGCCTCGCAATAAACCATAATCAAAACCTGACTTTGCAAAGCAGGGAGGGAAAGAGCCCCCTCCTGTTAGTCCTTCATTCAAATTTCCCTTGGGAGGAAGCTGGGGCATGGCTGGGCTCACATCTGGTGGGTGACGCTGCAGGGCACAAGCCCTGGGTGGCCATCCATGGGCAGATCGTGACTCTCTCCAGGACTCAGTGTCCCTGTCTCTGCCATAAGGAGGGTTGAGGTGATTTCATTTAACCCCTCCAGCCTCTCCAATTCCAGAAAATCTGCTCTGCTTCAAGGCTGGTGACTCAGGGACACTTGATGGGCTCAGCTCTAAGGAGAGTGGAATGGAGACAGAAGAGATCTAAGGATAGGGTTAGTGACAAGGCTTAGCTTTCCCAGCTCTGGGGCAGCATGGTTCTCAGGACTGTTGTGCAGGTTGTTCACTGCACCAGAGCATCCCTAAACAAAGCAAACAGGAGAAGAACTCTACTCCATCCTCCAAGCCAAGTTCCTGGTGCGGGAACCACATCTGCCCTGACGAAGTTGCACCCATACTAATGAGCACAAAATCACTGTATGGGCAAGCGAGGGGTCCTGGTGTTGCCCTCCCACTGCGCACTCACTCCCAAAATGACTCCACCCACCTTTTCTTGTCAATACCTTAACGATCAACACGGAGGTAGTGCCCACTCATGAAATTGGTACATCTTATGGCCTGAGGCTGGAGAGAGTGTAAGCGCCAGCTATGATCTTGGAGTCAAACACAGACAAGGGTACAGGGGCTGGATGCAAAGGGCGCATTCAGGTGGGTGCATGGAAGCCAAGAGACCAGGCCAGTGACCCAGGGACCATCTCTGGCCCTGGGCTTGGACAGCCTCACGGTCCAGGAGCCACTCCACCACCAGCTCTTCATATAGCTTTGGACAAGTCACTTTCTCTTCCTGAGCCTCAGTTTTCTCATCCATCAAATGGGGGTGATTCTCCCAGGACCCCACTGAGGGTCGGTGGAAAGGTGGATATGGAAGCACCTGGTGGGCCACAGGATCCAGCCATGGCCAACTGACAGGTGCAGTTCAGGGCGTGCAGGACCTCAGCTTCCCCTGGGGCCTCCCTGGGTGACTCAGCCCACCCTGTCCCTGGCCTTGCACACACAGGCTACCCTATTCTTTGTCCTCAGGACCTTCCCAGTCCACATAAGCCCGGCAGAGATGCCCACCTGCAAAGCTCATCTTGAGAATGATGGATGATGGGGCGCAGGGCTGGGGTAAGGAGACACACTCCTCAAATAGTCACAGAAATTGTCAGCCCCGTCTTCAGAGAACCTGAGGGCCTCTCTCCCCACCCGCTGAGGTCCAGCTGCAGGGGGGCAGTTTGAGAAGGCTGAGACTTGGTCCTTGCTGTGTGGGAGCTGTTCCAGCTGAGGGGACAGAGAACAGGCCCCCAAACCCTGATGCAAAGTCACGGACACATCCACAGAACTGGCGCATGACTTTCACGGGTGCCGAGCCCTTGGTCCACTCCAGGGATGCCTCCGTCTGCACTGCTGGGGCTGACGAGAGGTAATATACCCATCCAGCCCCAACTCTGAGGCCCAGGAGGGCCTCAGCTCCCAAATTCAAGGCCAAGACCGGGCAAGTGCTGTCCTGGGTATTAATCAGCTACCATCTGAGGCGTTCGGATCATTCAAGGTGACGGCTGACCCAGCCACTTTCTGTAATTGGGATCAAGTGCCCTCTTGGTGTCTGAAGAGGAGGCTCTGGGGCATAAAAGCCCTCCAAGGTCTGGCCTCTCAACTCTCCAGGAGGATAGGGGGGCCTAGGCCATCCCCACTTACCAGTCCCCTTCCCCACTGCAGCCCACTGTGGTCTCCCTGCCCTTGCTGCCAGCCCACAGGCTGAGGAGGCGGGAGCTAGGAGCCCACTTCTCCCCGGCACAAGTACAAAGCAGTCCTTTCGCTTCCTCAGGCCTCCCCTTCTGCCTCTGGCACCCTTGGCCCAGATACCGGCTTGAGTCAGACAGATGCGGAGTCCTATCCTAGCTCTGCCACTTACTGGCTAGAAGCAAGTCCCAAGGCTTCCTGAGCCTCGGTTTTCATGTCTACAACATGGGCATCTTCTTATCACCCAGCCAGTGTAGCGAAGAGGGTTAAAAGAGATGATGCGTATCTGTTGTATGTCTGCCATTAATGCTCAATACTATTGCCCCACCCCACATGCCCTCCCTGCATAAAATGGGGGAGAAGAATGCCAACATGCCCAACTCACTAATTTAGCAATGGGTGTTCATGTTCTTTGTTAGCTCTAAAGTGCTATGCAAACATTTATTGTTATTACATCGGTAATGAAAATTGACATTAATAACCATAGCCAACAACCTATGAGAGTTTAACTGTGTGTGGCCAGCTAAACAGACACCTGGGCTAAACAGATTCCTTTCCTTTCATTGTCTACTTGAACCCTTACATCAACTCAACCCAGTGCGTACAACTGCCGTCCCACTTTACAGATGGGAAAACTGAGCCACAGACAGGTTGAGGAGCCTGTTGAAGATCACGGAGGACGGATCAGCCCAGATTTGAAGTCGAGTCTGACTCCCTCCAGAGCCTGCATTCTTGAAGGCTGAACCCTGCTGCCCTCATTAGCAGTGCACTGTCTTTTACTGAGGCCCCCAGGACCCAGCCTCCTGCTAAGGGCTCCCACCTAGATAAAGACAGGCCCTGCCCCTAAGGCCCTGGTTTAGCCCAGCTGCCATCTACTGTCCGCCCCACGATGTCTATCTCGGAGCCTGTGCACGAAGGTGTTGGCAGAGGGCGAGAGGGCCAGTCCTGGGAGGGCTGCTGCGATCCTGGCTCCCTTCCTTCCCCCACCCCATCCATTGATCTCAGCAAGGACTCTGGCAGCCCATCCTTAGGCCGAGAAGCCAAGCATGGCCCCTGCCTCCCACCCTCCCACCATCCCATTAGGTTGTGTCGAGTCACACTGTATAGAGAGAAGTTTGGGGGAACCTGTATTTTTCCCATGAGCACCACCCCACCTCTGCCTAGCATCTGCTGTGCCTGGAAGGACTCAGAGACTTTTAGCATTTTACAGAAGCTGAAAACTTTGTGGAAAAAAAAAAGTCATATGGGTGAGAAAGCCCAGGGCATTTTTGGGAACTGGTGAAGACTGGAGGGGGATGTGAGAGGAGCTGAGGCTGGGACCTAACAGCTCAGAATGCTAAAAGCCTCGCAGGCTGCGCGAAGCCATCTAGACCTCATTCCGTACAGGAGGCACGGAACGTTGGGGATCAGGAGACTGAGACACTCGGCGGTAACTGTTAGGAAAACAACTTGGGCTGCGGGAATGAGGATTCACTCATTCGTTGCACAAACACTTACTGAGCACCTACTATGTTCCAGATACTGTTCCAGGCTCTGGGGACTGATTGGTGAATAAGATTGACAAGGTCCTTGCCCTGGGGGGCTTACACTCTAGGGGAAAACACAGCCAGCACTGGAAAAGCTGGGAGAGTGGGGAAGGGGGCTCTTGGAGGATTTCAATTCTCTTTCAGATCCCCTTGTTCCTCCTCTCCAGGTCAAGCAAGGCCACCCTCCATCAGGTTCTATGGATCGCAGACACGGCCCCTGAAAGAGGTTCTTCTGCCTAAGCACCTCCCAGAGACTCTGAGCCATAGTCAATGCCCAGCCCCTCTGTAGGAACTCTGATCCCTTTCCTATGCTCCCAGGCTCCCCTGCTAATCTGCTAGGCCCTTGCTTGTCTGTGCTTGGCTCCTACTTGCCAGCGTCTTTTTTTTTCTTTTTTTTAATTGTGGTAAACACACAGAACATAAAATTTACCATTGTAACCATTTGTAAGTGTACAGTTCAGTAGTGTTAAGTATATTCACATTGTCTCCAGAACATCTTCACACTCTTTCAAAAACAACTCTCCATTTCTCCCTCCCCCCACCCCCAGCTCCTGGAAACCACGATTCTACTGTCCCTATGAATTTGACTACTCTCGATATCTCATGTAAGTGAAATCATACGGCATTTGTCTTTTTGTGACGGGCTTATTTCGCTTAGCATAATGTCCTCAAGGTTCATCCATGTTGTAGCAGGTGTCAGAATTGCCTTCCTTTTTAAGGATGGATTTTGTCATCCATTCATCAACAGTTGGGTTGTTTCCACGTTTTGGCTATTGTGAATAATGCTGCTTTGAACATGGTGTACCTATATCTCTTTGGGTCCCTGTGATTCTTTTGGATATATATCCAGAAGTGGAATTACTGGATCATATGGTAATGCTATTTTTAATTTTTTGAGGAATCCTTGCCAGCATCCGAAGTTATTAATCAGTATAAAAGCATAGGCGCTTTACCATCTTCAAGCACAGGTAACAGGTTAAAAATCTGCCTTTCCTATGGACTATTCAGACGGGTCAGACACATCTCAGGAGACAGCTTTCTAGGCCAAAGCCCACAGGAATAGCTGGTGTACAAATGGTTATGATCTAGGCTTACTGACCAGTGACAAAGTAATCACTTGTCTGTTGCTTTAGGCAGCATTGATTGGCGGTGTCAGTGTCTGAAGACTGCGAGGAAGCTTCCCATGGAATTCAAATACAGTAGGATGAGCTTACACACCTCTTCAGTGGCATTAAGAACCCACTAAAAGGAAAATGGTTTTAATGAGGAGCAAACAAATAACACACGATTAGCCTTGTCAATATCATGGTAGCCAATGCTTCTCCACCTTGGCACTACTGACATTTGGGGCCAGATAATTCTCTACTGGGGCTGCCCTCTGCTTTGGAGGATGGATAACAGCATCCCTGGCCTCTACCCACTAGATCCCTGCAGTACCTTCCTTTCATTGCGACAGCCAGAAATGTCTCCCATCATCTCAAATGTCCCCTGGGTGGTGGGGGGGGAGGCGGGATGCAGAATCGCCCCTTGCTGAGAACCACTGGTGTAGCCAGAGCGCCACTCGTCGTGTGTCGCAGTGGCCACTGCTGTTATTTAGACTGTGATGGTCTGGTGACAGTAAAACCGTATACATTTGAACTAAAGCCAACTTGGGCTCACGGGGTCAAGAATGTTTACGGAAAGAAGGGCTCAGAGAGGACTGCTTGGTCCGGGGCGTCCTCTGCTGAAGTTTCCCCTTGCGCTGCATTTGGAAACGAACTTGTAGACCAGAGCCTGCACACAAGACTGCAGGGGGCAGATGTGGCCTTCTGAACAAAACCAGCTTTCCAGGGGCTCTGCACGCAGATTGCTGCTGCCGTGTGCTAATTATAAATAATTATGAATTATTCTTTGACGCTCATGAAAGCGGGTCTTAGGTACAGCCTCTGTTGCTCCCTATGGCATTTGAGAGGAGTGAGCCTGGATTTGGGGGCCATTTTAAAGAAGGAGGGCCATTTCCATGCCCATGACAGAGTCGACTGCATCTCGGGGCGGGGGCTGTCTTGGAGGAGGGATGCAGAGAGGTGTGGCATTGCTCCGTCCGTGCTGGACTGCCAACCCGGGGCAGGAAGCTCCAGGTGAGGTGGGCAAGGAGACCCTCTCGACTCCCCCACGGATCCATCCTCCACCTGCCAAGTCAGGCTTCAGCACTTGTGCTAGGTGGAGAGGGGCAGAGTTCTCAGAGGATCCGGGGTATCCCCATCGCTGGCCTCTGTTTTTCAGCATTAAGAAGTCCATACAGCTGTTCAAACGAATTCCCTGAGGTTTCCCTCCATCAGTTCCAGGTTTGCCATTAGGCCCAGACTGTCCGTACTGTGCAGCCCACTGCGGTGTCCACACCTTCCCCTGGGCCCTGTACCACAGAATCATCGCCAGAGTCAGGTGCTCAGGGCTGGACCACCACCCCCTGAGGTGCCTCGGGCATTTGTCACATAACAGACACGTTCCCAGCTGGGGGAGTGCATGCAGAGTCCTTTTCACATTCACTTCAGCAACCAGCTGGATGGGCCAGAAATAGGTTTCCAGTCAGATTAAGCCGCTATTTATGAAGTTATCAGGAGAGGCTGGGCACTCTCCCCCATGGACACGGAACAGAGGAGAAGGGGCATTGGAGCTGGGAAGGCCTGAGTTGAACTCCAAGAAGCCATTTGTTAAGGTTCTACATAGCATAAGTTTCTACATAGCATAGTCTGTGGAGAGCACAGGCTCTGTCCCCTTGGGGCCTGTGTTCGAAACCCGGCACAGACACTGTGTGATGTTGGGCAGGTCACTTCACCCTCTACACCTCAGAATCTTCACCTATCCAGGGGGCTGATAATAGACCCTATCCCAGAGCATCCTTGTGCCGAGTGAGTTTACACATGGAAAGCACTAGAACACTCCCTGGCATTCGAGAAACCCAGCGTGAGCCTTTCTCATTGCAGTGTAGTCTCCAGCAAGTCACTTGAAATCTCTCTGAGCCTCAGTTTCCCACTGCATAAGAGAGAAACCATAATGCCTCCTGAAGAGGGAAAATTAAACAAGAACGCACATCTGACATGCCGGGCACAGAGCAGGTGTACCATAATTGGTAGCAGTTATCTTTATGTGATGGACAAAACCATGTCCCTAGTCTCTAATTCCTCTGCCTTCTCACTGTATTGTTTTCTCTCCCTCTTCTGTGTTGGAGGAGCTGAGGGATGTTCTCAGCTCGTAATTACTCCTTTCAATAAAAGGGTCTGTGCGTAGAAAGGCTATTTGTCAGATCAGAACATTGAGTGAGCTCAGAGGTGGTGGCCACTTCCCATCCTCTCCTTGGCATTTACCTATCTGGCGACAATTTCCGTTGAAAGTAATTATGGCCACTGAGCGGATAATTAGAGAAGGGCTCCATCTTCCTCTCCCAGCTATGAAAATGTCACAGCTGGTTTCTCATCTCTGAGTGCAGTGAATTCTCAGGAGGCAATCAAGCCCACTGCTGGGGTAGAGATAATGCCTTCTCATCAATGCCCAGCTACTCCCCCTGGCGGCATGGCTCTGTCCCCAACTTGCTGGGTGACCCTGGGCCAGTGCTTAACCCCCCTGGGATTCAGCTTCCTTAGAGAAGGACTGAGATCCCCAACACCATGTTAGGATCTGTAGAAGCCAAAACAAAGCACAGGGCATGGCCCTTCCGGTATCATTCAGAAGAGGGTGAACTGGCCTGCAATTCAAGGGATGTGGGTTCTCATCCAGGCTGTGTGACCTCAGACAAGCCACCCCACCTGCCCAGCACTTGTATTGCACGTCTGTAAAATAGGCATTACACACATGAATCAGTTGTTTGTGTTCCTAGCTATTTATACTCTGCCTGCTTCCAAAAAGGATTTGAGACAGCTTGTAATCAGATGCTGTGAAAATAGACATGGAAAATCAAAGACCTTGAGGAAGGTGGGGGAAGAGGCAAATAGACCAGCCACATGGACCAACATAGCTTCTGTGGTTAATCTGACCCTTTTTGCCTTGGATCCCAGGAAGCTCAGGACTAAATTTGTTATTCCGGAGTTACACAATCCACTGTTCAAAGAAAATCCACTGTTACCAGTTGTTGAAGGGAGACAACCTTTTTCCAGAAGTAAATTCTGAAAATAATCAACAAAGATACCAAACCTCAGAAAACGCTCTATAAATATTAGTCTTTACATTGATTCACTCAGTAACTTTATTGAACAAGATGCCAGGTGTGGAGAATGTTGGGGATACGAGATGAACAAAGCTAACAAAGTCGCTGCCCTCGTGAAGTATATTTTAGTGAAGGAAAACACACAACATATAATAAACAACACCAAGTGCATAAACAAGAAGAGAAGAGATAATAAATGCAACTCCAAAAAATGATAGGGTGGGGGCTGGTGACCTTGGAAAGTCAAGAAAGCATCTTTGTGGAAATAACATTTGAGCTAAGAGCTCAATGGCAAGAAAACAGAAGCTTTGACAACATTTGAGGAGAGACAATATTCCAAGCAGAGGGAATAGCATGTGTAAATGTCCTGGGGGCAGTGGGGGAGAACTCAGCACTTGGAGGAAATGAAAGAAGAGGGGCAAAGCATAAGATGAGGAAGAGAGGGATAGGAGATGAGAGATGAAAAGTTAGATCATGGAAGTCGGAGGTTCTCACGCGGAGCTAAGCCTTAGAATCACCTGGGGAGCTCTTGCAAATACACTACACTCTGGTCCCATCCCTCAAGATCCTAATATAATTGGTCTAGGGTGGGCCCCACACCATAATTTGTTTCAAAGCTCCCCAAGTGATTCTACAGAACCCCAGTCTGAGAACCAGTGGTGTAGGGCCTCGTGGATTGTCTTAAGAAGTCTACTCACTATGATGGGAATCCACAGGAGGATTTAAAAGTCTTCTCTGCTGCTGGGTGGAGTATGAATCTAAATAGAGTAAGAGTGGAAGGAGGGAGCCTAGGCTATGTTGGGCCCTGGGAAAATATTTTTTCAGGGCCTCTGTCTATATAAATAATTTGAGTCACCCTGAATCAGTGAGTCAGCACCATTCAGGTGACCAGAACTCATAGGATCCTGTGAAAGAAATAGTACACGGTCTAGTGTGAAGGACCTGCTTGCCAGACTGCCCTCCTGGAACTATGGTGAGGCCACAGGCCCTGGGATGACCCCACAGGTATGTGTTCTGGAGCTCCTTGGGGCATCTGGTCTACCCAACGTATGTGTTGGGTTGGGATAGGGGGTTAGAGAGCACAGAGAAGGAGAGGGTTGGGGACCATAGCCTAAACAAGTCCCCGTCTGGACTGAGGGTGCCCAGTGGCACTGCTGGCCCCAACTGGCTCCAGGCATTAGAAGGGGACTAAGACTTACAAACTTTCAAGAAAATGACTCCAAAGCCCAGGACCCACTGAGGTCCAGCCCCCAGACCAACTCTAAGGATGGCACTGGGAGAGAACACAGGTAGTGGAGGTGACAGGTGATGGCAGCCTGGGCAAAAGTAGTAGCAGAGTACAGGGAAAAGTGGACTGCTCCAGGAATCCAGTATACACTGACTGGGAGGCAGAGCTGTTCTTATGAACAGAATCTATGACAATGATAGTCATCAAGGCAGCTGACAAATATCGGGTCTTCTTGTTTGAAGGCACATGGTAGAATCACACTTCTTTGCCCACCTGAACTTTCGTGTGGTCATGTGAGTTGCTCTGGCCAATGAAGTGAGAGAGGAAGTGATGTGGCGCTTTGACGGAAGTTCTGAGATAGCTCACTGCCCACCACGCTTTCCTCTCTACCTCTGCAAGACGGAGTCTCCACGAGCAAGTTCCCAGGGTGGCTGTGCTGAACAGACATCCCCCACCCCACAGTGGGCGTGCCACACGAGTGAACATGTAGCTTTGCTGTTGGAAGCCTCTGAGATGACGGGCTGGGGAGGTATTTGTTATGGCAGCAAAACCAAGCTTGTCCTGACTGATGCAGTGGCTCTTGATTGGCCAAGGCTGAGGTTTCACCCACACTTTCCTCTTGTCCTTGGCCCACCGGGAGGGGGGCCCTTCCCAGCCTTATCCACTTGGCAGGACCCTAGGCAGCCATTTTCTGGGCCTTTGGAAGCCTCTGGAATAAGAACAGGCTGAAAGAGAATGTATGCGTGGCCCTCACCCCGCAGGCTGTCCAGCCGGGGCTCTGGCGCCTCCACCCCGGCTGTGGGCTCATTAGATGAAAGTACTATCACCTGTCAGACAAACTGCTAGAACTGTGATAAATTAATGATCAAATGATACAGTCAGCGCAGCTACTATACGGCCTTGGCTAGTTACAAGCCGGCCGGGTGCTTAAAAAATGCAGCCGGCATTAAAAAAAAATCAGGCATTAAAGGAAAATGTCACCTGGCTTTTCAAAAAGGATCTGTTTTAAAATGACCACAGACGGCTTGGTTTCAGGGTCTTTATTTGATTCCTGTTCTTTGTATTTTGTTTTATTGCTCACAAGGAAGGAAGCGGGTGGTGGTGGAGTGGGGAGAGGGCAGAAGGAAGGTTGGAATTTCTGACAATTTTCACCAGCCTCCAGCCCTTTGGAGCATCTGACATGGGACTCAGCCCCTCTTGACAAACACAGGGAGGTTCTTCCCAGGGCCTGGCTGGATTGAGTATCTGAGCAGTAATTACTATACAAATACAATAGTTACACATCTTTTGTTCTAGGATCTTTGCTTTCTTATTTCATTTACTCAGCCTGATAGCTCTACTAAGTCCCCATTTGTCAGATAAAAAAACTGATACTCAAGAAGTTACCATGGTTAACAGTCTTCTGAGTGCTAACCATGTATACTCAAGGCACCTTCCACCTCTTGTTTTATGAGCTTAATTTATTCTTTTTAATATAAAATCTCATTACCTGAACATGATACCACCACTTCCACTTTACACGCACCATCTCATACAACTGCCATCGTGGACCTGGGTGGATACTAACATGACCTCCACTTTAAAGAAGGAAGAGAGGATCAGAGAGGTTAAGCCACTCGCTCATAGTCACACAGCCAATAAGTGGTAAAGGGAGGACCTCCACAGATGCTTCTGGCTCCTGGGACACTGAAATCTCATCTCTGGGGGCTTATGGGAGCAATTTCCAAAAAGAAACAGGAAAAAGAGTTCTCTTGACTTAAAACCCAGGCCCAAACCTGGACTCCTAATCATGGCGGATACACATTCCGTAAATGTATAGGTTTCCTCTGTGTGTCAGCCCCGCCTGGTCCTTCCACCTCCCGTTTTATGAGCTTAATTTATTCTTTTTAATATAAAATCTCATTACCTGAACATGATACCACCACTTCCACTTTATCTTTGATATAAGAACAGAGAGAAACCTAAATCAAACCTTTAAATAAAGTCTATAATCATGCAGCACTTTCACTTGCTTTTCAAATTTCTAAACAAAATTAAGTCGAAATAGCTCAAGGAGAGGAGTGTGGAAAGGGAAGGGGAACTAGGGAGGGGAAGACCCCCACGCATGGCTTTGCTGGGCAGCCACCAGGGACGTGATTACTCAGAGAAGGAGAACAGCTTCTGCTTGATGCTTGGTTCCTGCTGTTCTTTGGCTCCCCGGCCCAGGTTTGGAGAAGGAATCAAATGAAGTCTGCCCAAACCTGTGTTTGCCAGGGATTGATCTCAAAAAGCCATTTGCCTCACCTTGATATATATTTCAAGGCATTTGCTATCCGGCGTTAATTTTCATAAAGTGAAAATTGATGAGCAGTTTAAAGAAACACAGTCAAGGGTTTTATTCCCCAGGAGCCAGGGGTGGGCAAGTTGAGGCCACGGGGGATCTTGGCAGCGGAGGGCGGCACGGGTTCCTGGGAGAAGAAGCTCTTTCCTGGCCTCCAGAAGCATGGGTTCAGACCAGGAGTTTGGCTGGATACCAGCAGAGAAAGAGAACCGTGGGCAAGGCATGTCATTACTCTAGGCTCCCCTCAGTTTCCCCATCTGTGAAATGGGGATGAACACTCCCCACTTCACAGAGCTGTGCACATAAAATTAAAATAAACTATGGGAAAGTGTCCAGCTTTGTGTCCACAGACAGGGTAAGTGATACCCATTGTCAAATCTGAGCATGAAGAGCTGGACCCCTTCTTTCCTTTCTTCAACACATCACTTATCTTGGGATCTGGCCAACGTCTCTCCTCTTCCAGGAAGACTTCCTTGATTTTTGATAATGGATCTGAAGTATCCATGGTTTCACTTTCTTTAGACCTCAGGTAAATAGCACACATCATTGCAGCGTGAAGGGAGCAAGCAGGCTCTGGTGTCAGCCTTGCCTGAGTCCAAACTCTGGATCTGCACATCCTCACCTGTGACCTTGAGAAAGTCACTTGACCTCTGGGACCTCAGTTTGCTTTCTGTAAAGTGAAAAAATTCCCCAGAATCCTGCTTCATCGTTGTTGCTTACATTCAACGTATTAATTGCTGTTAAGGAGCTTAGAAAAATGCCTGATACATAACAAATCTCAATAAGGGATAACTAATATTATCAATATTATTGCTGTCATCTCTCAAAGCAGCTTAGATGTCTATGGCTCTGTGTGTATGTGTGTGTGTGTGTGTGAATCTTATGTAGGTGATGTTTTTATTGAAATTTATTCTACAAACAGAAATACGAACATACCAGAAATCCAAAAATTTTCACAAAGCAAACACACTTGGTAACCAGTTTCTAGATCACGTTGCAGAATACCACCAGCCCCTTGGAAGAGCCCCTTGTGCCTCTCCTGGGAAGCAGCAGTCTCCTGGAGGAAGAGCTGGAATAGATAGAATCCCAGTAGATGCCAGTAGTATAGCCAATCTTAGAACAAATTCTTGAACCCGTGGGGTAGATGGACAAGGGAGAGAGTGGCTGCGATGAAAGCCCTCACCGCTATTCTATTTGGAACAGACCCCCACCCCTATCTCCAACTAGCTGTGAGACTAATCCCTTCCTCCCTCCAGGCCTCAATTTCCCCTTCTACACAAAGAGGCATTTGGTTGAGATAACCTCTTAGAGCTCTAAGGATGAATTCAGTCATCTATTGACTTAAATATTTGAGCACCTACTAGGTGCCAGGCTCTGTCCTAGGTACTTGAGATCCAGCAGTAAACAAAATAGATACCCATCCCTGTCCACAAGAATTCTACATTGTAGCAGGATGGAGTGAACCATAAATACCAGACATCATAAGTAATTACACGTGATTCTAGGACAGTGCCCCAGCTAGAAGATAAAGGGTAGCCACCTGCCACAATTGTCTTGCTTCTCCAGTCCCCCTGGGTCTGTGTCAGAGCCAGGCCACAAGTGGCTACAAGACGGACTTTTCTGAACTGTGCTCCCTGAAGTGTGAGCCTATCCCTAAGGGGATGAAGGGACCGGGACATCATTTTTTCCAATTTGTCCAAATTAGGACAAAAGATTTCAGACACACAAAAGGATCGTAATAGAAATGAACAACCCCCAGCTTATGAGATGGAGTTGGAGCTCTTTGTACCCCTCTCTGATTGCATGGAGGTATGAATTCTCCTCATAAGGAGCTCTGCCCCACCACTTATGCTCTGTGGATTTGAAGGAACCAGTCCCCACACACCTGCCATTTTCCTGAAAATGAGCACATTGCCTTAGGGATCCCCTGCTTTCTGCCCAGAGAAAGATCTCATCAAATGCACTGAGACCTTGGAGAACATTCTCTCTGCAGAATGAACCTCCCGCTGCCTCTCTCTCCCTAGGTAGGAAGTGAAAACAGGCTGAGCTGGGCAGATGCAGGCCTTCGCTGGAACTCAGTCTGGGTGGAAGAGGCGATAAGAGGCTGGTGGGTGGTGGTGGAAGTGAGTCAGGAGGGACCAGGAAAAGGCTGATCTTAAATACCTGCAGGAGGGGGCAGCAGAGAGAAATGGTCCTTGAGGAATAGGATCAGGGGTGATATTTCAATTATTTAACTTGAGTGCGTTGCATGGGTCCCAACAGGCCTTCTGGAGCACATCCTGGGTGGCCCATACTGGGTCAGGTTTTTCCCTTTACCTGCTGGATTGTGGGAAATCCAGGCATTGTAAGGAGGGCCTGGAGCCGCAGGGTGGGAAGGCACTCAGGGACTTGCTATAGCAGTTATTTGACAACAGGTTGAATATATTTTAATATTTTTACAACCACTGTGACTTGTCCTAGAACGGCAGAGATGTGGGCTTTGACTGTAAAGAGCCTTGGGAAAGAATGCTAATGTAGGGCTCATACTCAAGTGCAGAAATGTCTATTCCATCTTGAGTTTTGAGGGTCCAGCTTTATCCTGAGCACAGGAAAAAGACAGTTTTCTGACATCACTAGCCATTTCAGGGGTCCAACGGGCATGGGTTATACCAGCTAGCTGCCTATAATCTACAAACTGATTTGCTGGAAACATAGAATGTTTTCTTTAAAAATTGTCCCTAGTCCACATTTCCAAACGGGGAAATTTCACGTAAAAATCTGAACTTCCAATTTCTCTTAACAGATCAGAAGAGGGGGCCATTGTCGGCCCAGCACCAGCTCTACATAGTGCCTGGAGCAGGGTGGGGCTGCTCTCCCAGATGGTATGTGTCCTCCAGGTTGCCCAAGTCCCTCTATAGCCCACTTCACTTGCTTATGTCTCCTTCCTGGCCCTGAGTTTGTCATCCCTGAGAAAATGGAAAAAGCAGAGGATTTGAAGCCAGAAGACCTGGGTTAATGTCTTACTCCTGTCTTCTCGAGCTCATCTAAACTCTTGGAACCTCAGTTACTCCATCTGTCAAATATGGGTCATAATAATTTCTTCTTCACAAGTGTTTGTGAGGATCAGATAAACTGTACAAATCACTGAGAGGCAGGACCACACAGAGATAAAGGGCAGAGGCATCTGAATCCAACTGTGTTTAAATGCTGGATTTGTCGCTGCCAGGCTGTATGACCCTGGACCTACCCTTTAACCTTCCTGTCCCTCATTTTTCTCATCTGTAAAATGGATACGATAAGAAGTCAGCCTGACAGGCTGTTGTGAGGATTCTGTGGATTGACACACGTGGAGGGCTTAGTCTGCTGCCACAACATATGTGTTCAATAAATGTACATCATCATCATTATTATTACAATTACTCTTACTATTATATGACTTGCTCTTTTTGTGCAGCTAAAACTTACACCCCTGGATCCAGGAAGGTGATCTGTCTGCAGAATACCAGAAGAGCAATCTCCTTTCACCCAGAATATTATCCCAAGGGAGGATAAATTGTAAGTTGGAAAATTATTATTTAAAATAATTTTGATATCAGTAAAATAAAAAACCAGTCAATGATAATTATTGTGTTCAGTGGGACTCTTTGAGGGTACTTTTTATACACTTCCCGAAATGCTTCAGGAATCAGAAAACCCAATGGTATAATTGGTCTCCACTCGTCCTTTAAGCAGACCACAGAGCTATATATTGGCGACAAAAGAAAAAGGCTTGAACCATCAACTTTGGTGGGTGCAGAGCTGTGCTGGAAAGCTCTTAGACTGTGCTCAGAACCACTCTTTTGTCCTGAGGCAGTAACACGACCACGTTCCTTGCATTTTGCAACAAAAGCGGACTCCCTCCCCTGTCCAGAAACAATCTGGGAAGAAGTCATCTTTTTTTTTTTAATAAATACATTTATTTATTTTTGGCTGCGCTGGGTCTTCGTTGCGGTGCGCGGGTTTTTCTCTAGTTGCGGCGAGCAGGGGCTACTATTCGTTGTGGTGCGCGGGCTTCTCATTGCTGTGGCTTCTCTTGTTGTGGAGCATGGGCTCTAGGCGCGCAGGCTTCAGTAGCTGTGACACATGGACTTCAGTAGTTGTGGCTCACGGGCTCTAGAGCTCAGGCTCAGTAGTTGGGGCGCACGGGATTAGTTGCCCCGCGGCATGTGGGATCTTCCCCGCCCAGGGCTCGAACCCGTGTCTCCTGCCTTGTCAGGTGAGTTCTTAACCACTGTGCCACCAGGGAAGTCCTGGGGAGACGTCATCTTAATGGCCCATCTCCGACGGGAATAAAATGAACAGGATGACAAATGCAGGTCAGGCAGCCTAGGAATTTGCCAAGGATGGAAACCAGTCAAATGCTTCCCTCCGTGATGAAAGTCTGTTCCCCCAATGTATCATGCCTCCTCCCTCGCCTGTGCCCCTTTTCCCAGCAGGCTGCGCCTACGGTGGGTGCTTTTGAAGTCCAGCCAGCGGCCTCCCGTCTCCGCGCTTACAGCTAAACACGCCAGCCCCGGAAGCATGAGCCATTATCATTTTTGCCCTGGGAGAGAAAAGCAAAGATCTAAAACAGCTCTAGGAGATCCAAACAGGGAATATTTAAAATACCAAAGGAACGGGAAATGGGGTCGGGGGTATTTCTTTACTTTTGCCTCCTTTGCGCCAGCAGCAGGAAGACTGTTCTGAGCGCTCCGGGGGGAAGGAAGGGTCGAGGAAGCAGGGACGGTGTTGGGAACCAAGGTGCTGCTGGCAGGAAGCAGGATTTAGAAGGTGGTAAAGAGCAGCGAGTTCAGAAAAGTCCCCTCCTGCCAAAACCAAAATCACTGAGGTCACATGCACAGACTCATGTGTATGCACTGGGCATCTTGTTACAACGCAGATTCTGATTCAGTAGGTCAGGGGTGGGGCCCAAGTCTCTGCATCTCCAACAAACTCCCAGGTGCTGCTGGCATGAGGACCACACTCTGAGTGACAAGGGTTAGAGGGCTGGTTTTGAAGGTGGAGTTGCACAATTTTTACTTCGACTGTGCCTGTATTTGGAGAGATCTTGGGGTATCTGATTATCAAGGGGCTACAATCCATCATGACTTCCCTTTGCTTTCAGAATCAAGTTCAAGTTTCTTCCCAAGACTTGCAGAGACTGCAGCATCCATCCCAGACCCATCCATGGCTTACTGCCCCCAGGCCCCTGTCCTGTCCATCTCAACCCTACAGTCCAGAAACCAACCATCTGAACTGCTTGCAATGTCTGAACACCCCCATGCCCTGGCACTTCCGGGTCTTTGCACATGCTGTTCCCCCTGCATGGAACCTCAATGCCCATCTCTCTGTATGGTGAACCTCTCTGCATCCAGGTTTCAATTCAGATGACTCTTCCTCCAGGAAGCCTTCCCTGACTGTAGTAGTTAATTTTACATGTCAACTGGACTGGACCATGGAGGGTCCAGATATTTGGTCAAGTATTACAGTATTCTGGGTATGTCCATGAGGGTGTTTCTGGATGAGATTAACATTTGAATCGGTGGGATCAAGCAGATTGCCCTCCTCAATGTGGGTGGGCCTCACCCTATCTGTAGAAGGCCTGAATAGAACAAAAAGGCTGACACTGCTGAGAGTAAGGGACAACTACCCCTGCCTGACTGCATTCCAGCTAGAACAGTGATTTTTTTTCCTGCATCTGAACTTAAACTGAAACATTGTTCTTCCTGGGTCTGTAGCCTGTCAGCTTTCAGACTGGAGCTATACCATAGGCTCTCCTGGGTTTTTAGCTTGCTGACTGCAGATCTTGGAACTTGTTAGACCCCATAATCACATGAGCCAGTTTCATATTATAATAATAATAATAGTAATAATAAATTCTATTGGTTTCTATTGGTTCTGTTTCTCTGGAGAAACTTGACTAACGCACTGACCCACCCAGGATTTTCTCTCTCATTTCTGCTGTTCTTGTATTTTCAACTTATACCAGGGATTTCATCTTATACCAGTAAAAATACCATAGCTGTACTTTAGAGTTGTACCATCCAATAAGATAGCCACTAGCCCTATGAGGCTGTTGAGAACTTGAAATAAGGAAGTGTGAACTGAGATCTGCTGTAAGTGTAAAATACACACCAGAATTTGAAGACAGTATGAAAAAAGAATTTAAAATCTTATTAGTGATTTATTGTACCCATTATCTGTTGAAATCATAATTGTGATACATTAGATTAAATAAAATATATTATTAAAATTAATTTTCCCTGCTTTTTTCCTCTCTAATGTAAAAATAGAAAAAAATATTAATATTTTAATGTAAAAATACAAAAAGTTGTGTCTACACCTTATGTTTATATTTCTATTAGATTGTGCTGCTCCAGAGCAAGGCCCAGTCAAAAGTCTAGATCCAACCAAGCTAGAAATGCTGAAAGTTACCAGAGCCTTCCAGGCTCCAGAATTCAAATTCCCACAAGATGGTTTCATAAGAAAATATATGTTAGGGCACTAGAGCAGAAATGAGTAAATTACAACCAAGGGGCCAAATCCAGCCTGCCACTGGCTTTTGTAAATAAAGTTTTATTGGAACAGAACCATGCTTCTTCATTCACATATCGTCTAAGGTTGCTTTCATGCTACAATGGTAGAGTCGAGTAGTTGCAACAGAGACTGTCTGGCCTGCACAGCTTAAAATATTTACCATCTGGCCCTTTATAAGAAAGTTTGCCGAGCCCTGGTCTAAGGCAAGAAGGTGGATACTGTAGCTCCGGCGGACAGAGAGGCCAGTGATTGGGTGCCGGCTCCACGGCTCATTAGCTGGACGTTCTGGGCATGTTACTGCGGACCTCTGAGCCTCAGTGTAGTCTGTAAAATGGGAGAGTTATAATAGTTACTTCATGGGTTGCTCTGAGAAGTGAGAGGATGCAGCTAAAGGGGCTGGTACCTAAATCATAATAGTAATTTATATGTCTATATGTCTCTGTTTGTTTGTTTTGCTGAGTTAGGGGCCCTGCTCTGTGCCTCCACAGGCCCCTGCAATGCTCTCTCTATATAAGACATTTTTCTGCTCCCCGGGCGTCTCCTTACCTGGACCATGACTTCTCTAAGGGAAGAGGAGTCTTTTTCTTGCTTTTGGTAGTTGCAAAACCAGTGCCAGGAAGTGCTGGCTGGCTCCCTCTGGTCTGGCCCTCACTCCTCTTGGCTCTATGGACAGCTGAGGGGACACTTCTCTGAGGAAACTGAGTGAGAATGTGGCCTTCCCACACTGAATTCTCCTCAGTGCTCTCCCCATTTGGGTCTGGGGGCTATGGAACCCTGAGGGGCTGGAGGCGGCAGCCTCTCCTTGCAGTGTTTCGCCCGACCCGTCTTGTCCAGTAGTTTCCACCCTGGTTCCTTATGGGGTGCCTCTGAGTCATTGAGGGACCCAGAGCGGGCGTCCAGATGGGATGGAAGCCTATTTTTATCCCCTATTGATCTCTCTTGCTCAGAAACCATCATTATCCTGGTGTAAAGTGGCCGCTCCCAATGCAGGAGACTCTTGGTGTCTCTGGCCAATGGACACCCGGCAAATTGCTCCAAGCCACACCGGCCAGGGAAACCAAAATAACGTCATGAGACAGCCGTCCAGCCAGGCCCTGCTGGGGCTCTCGGAAAACGGCTAACTTTGACCCTTTCTAACATTATCCACAGCTTGTCTTGTCTTTTCGGAAACAAAGATGAAGCTAGTCTCTAATTGACCTGCTGTCTGCAGTTCTTGACTGTGCCTGCCAGCTGGGCAGAGGTGAGGGGCCTTTGCCAGGGTCCAGCCCGGCAGTGACCATCCTCATGGAGCCATTGGTGGCCCAGGGCTCCGGGCTCACAGAGGAGTCACAGGGACCTCGTACACCGAAGGGCAGCTGCGGTCGAGGAAGAGGGTGATGTCTGGTCCTCATCCAAGGTAAAGCCGAACTCCCATCCAATAGCCCAGAAATCAGTCCCTGCTCCTCTAAGGGCAAGACGAACAAGCTTACCCCTTACGCACCCAGAACTGCCCTGTGGTATAGGAGTCAGCAAGGGGGATACAGTGATGCAGGAGGCACGGTCTTGGTAGCTGGACCCAGTGAGTCCTTTCCCATGGTTTGCCGGGATATGTTTGACAACCGACTTCCGGGGGAAGGGCAGTAACCTTTATCTGTGGCCTTATTTGCTGATTCCCACAGTGTGAATATTACTCGCATGGCCGATTTCAAGGCACCAACGTGACTAAACGCAGAGTTGGGAAAAGACGCACACGATCGGCTCTCCCGAGCCATTCCACACCAGCTCCAGCTCACCAAGGGCTCCAGCTCTACCCCTGGTTGCTCTGTGGCCTCAGACAAGTTACTTAACCCCTCAGTTTAACTGTGCCTCAGTTTCCTCAAGTGTAAAACAGGACTCATAATAGTGCCTACTTCTTAAGATGATCGTAAGATGCAAATGATAAATGACTGGAAAACATTCCACGCTGGGCCTGGTGCATCGTAAGCACTCAGTAAATGCTGGCAGTAATTACGACCCCTGGGATTATTGCTATTAAGTTCATAACTGAGTTGGCAGGGAAGCACTCACGTACATACACGCTCTGTCACTTAGAGATGGGTGTAAGATAGTGCATCATGGGGCTTCCCTGATGGCGCAGTGGTTACGAATCTGCCTGCCAGTGCAGGGGACACGGGTTCAAGCCCTGGTCCAGGAAGATCCCACATGCCGCGGAGCAACTAAGCCCATGCACCACAACTACCACGCCTGCACCCTAGAGCCTGTGAGCCACAACTTCTGAAGCCCACGCACCTAGAGCCCGTGCTCCGCAACAAGAGAAGCCACCGCAATGAGAAACCCGCGCACCACAATGAAGAGTAGCCCCCGCTCACCACAACTAGAGAAAAACCTGTGCACAGCAACAAAGACCCAACGCAGCCCAAAAAAAAAAAAAAAAAAGATAGTGCACCACTAACTTGTGAAGGGCCAGGCAAGGAGAGATGAGCCTCGCGCGGAGCAGTCCCAGCAGGCTTCCTGGGGAGGCAAGATCCGGATCCGCAGGAGGTGAGCGAAGAGGAGAGCAGTGAGTGGAAGACTGGGGGCCAGAGACAGGACACACAGAGAGAGGAACACGTGAGGGCTCAGTCAAGGGGACGATAGTTCACTTAGAGAGTGGGCCCAAACCCACTTAGTGTGGGCCGGCTGGCGCATGCGGGCTGAACCTCCCGGGGCTCCCAACAACCGGGGCCCAGAGCGGAAGTCCAGGCCACGGGGATTCTGGAGCAGGGCACCTGGACCCCGCTGGGTTCCCCTGGCAGGCCGTGACCTAGAGAATTGGCCTGAGCAGCGGGTCCCGTACACCCGGACGCGCAGAGTTTGCAGCTGTGCCTCCCTCCACGCCCGCCGCCCGCTCCCAGCCCGGCGGCCCCGACGCCGGTAAGGGCGGGTAATAATCAGCCAGTGTGTACAAAGGCCGGGCTTGTTTTCTCGTTCGGGTGGGGTGGCTGGGTAGCTGTGTTTGCGCCGGGAACTGGCGTAGGGCCTCTGTCCAGCCAGCGCTGTCTCTGCTTTGTTAACATTCCTCACTAACTGCGGCTCCTCCGGGGCTGGAGCCCGGGGCAGAAGGCGGCACCTCGGCCCGCGGGCCTCCGCGGCCCCGCTCCCGGCGCCGCAGACCCCTGGGAAACCTTGGCCCGGCTTCCTTCTCGCCACGGCCCCCAGGGACAGGCCCAGAACTAGCCCAGCTCACCTGGCAGGTGCAAGACCCACATCTCAGGCAATTGCCTTACACACGGGGCCTCCCCCGCCACCCCAGGTGGGTTGAGAACACTCCTTAGGTGTTCCTTTCTATGGCGGCCTTCTCTCTCTTCAGGGCCCCAGGGGCTAATTACACAGCTGGGCCCTCCCCACCTTGCACAGCCCCCAGGACAAATGCTACCTGGGTCCTCCCTCGGTTCTTCGAGCCCACTCCCACCCAGCACTTACACGGCCGACAAATGAATGTTTTGGCCTGTCCTCGGTTCACATAAATAGCCACAAATTCCTATAATTAACTACAGTAAGCTAGGCTGGGATTAAAACAAAGATGGGCTTGTTTACTGGGATGTCCTGAAACAAGCAATTTTCAACATTACAGTGACAACTACTGTCTCTGTCTTTGTTAAGCAAGGCATGGGGTAAGGAGGCGGGGGCGGGCATGAATGGTGAGGGGCCCCAGATGGGAGCCGGGAAGGCGTAGGGATGATCGCTTCTCATGTTTCAGCCAAAACTCCTTTGTCCATGGGTCATCGGACCCCCGAGGCCCCAAGACCCACTCAGCGTCTAGTGGAGACAGTGGAGTCAGGCATAGCCAAAGAGACACCCTCCCCTCTTCCCAGATGTTGGGGTTCGAGTGTTCCCCGAAGAGCTCCCTCCCTCACTCCTGGCAAAAGTGTCTCCCACTCACCCAGTAAAATTCCCGAAATTTCCACCATTAGGTGTTAAAGTGGGATAGGACTCTGGAAACTGTCTGGCCCAAGCCCGCCTCTTCCAGGTAGGGAAAATGAGCCCCAGGAGGCTGTCGTAGCTAGCCGCTCATGGTAATGGTCTAGCAGGACTTGGCCCCAACTTTTCTCGTCGTAATCTACAAGGGTCAGCAAACTAGGGCCCACGGGCCAGTCCTACTCAATGTCTGTTTTGTTTTGTTTTGTTTTTTAACAGCCTGAGAGCTAAGAAGAGTTTTTACATTTTCCAATAGTTGAAAAAAATTAAAAGAAGAAAACGACAAAGCATGTGAATATTCCATGAAATCTAAGTGTCTATGAAAAAGAAGTTTTACTGGAACACAACCTCTCATCCATTTACAGGTTGTCTATGGCCTCTCTCAAGGTACATGAGGTGAGTAGTTGCCCTCGACTCTATGGCCTGCAAAGCCGAAAAGATTTCCTATCAGACCCCTCACAGGAGAAGTTTGCTGGTCCCTGTGCTAGTATATTACACGCTACTCTATTGCTTTAGTTAAGATAAAAAGGCAGAATTTTTTTTCCAAAAGTTTGTCTTCTACTCGGGACTCTTTTTTCAAACAAAATCTTGGGCACACCTTTGGTGTAGAATGCTTATCTCAAAAGGGGGTCTGTTGTGTTTAGTTGGGTGGGAGTGGGGTAAAAGCCCTGAGGAGACTTTGTGGGCTCCCCGAGCAGGTGGAAGAGTGTCTGAGCCCCCAAGTAAAAATAGCATCTCTTGCTAAGGCCTCCCTGTCACCCCGGAGCTGCAGGGGTGTCCACATGTTACAGTCATCAGCGGACGAGCCAGGTCTCTGGGCAGATCCACTTTAAGAGAGGAATTTTAAGGAGACTTTTCTGATGGGATTGCCTTACTCGGCATGGGATGGGCAAATGAATTTAACATTCAGTGACTATTTCCTGAGCTCCTCCTCTGTACCAGGCACTGTGCTAAACTCTGAGAAGCCCGAGGTGAACATCAGGCAAAGTCCCTGCCCTCCCAGAGCTGACATTCTAGTAGGAAAGACAGAGCGTGAAGACATTAATTAATTAATGCCAAGTAGTTACTCACTATAAGGAAGAAAAATCGAGTAAGGGCTTAGAGAGAGATGAGATAGTAATACGAAATAAAGGAAAGAAGGAAGGACTCTGACAGGGTAAATTTGAGCAGGGAATGAATGACTGAATGATAAAAAAAAAAAGAAGAAGAAGAAGAAGAAAGAAAGGGTAGAGAAAAATCCAGACTTTGGAGAAGGCTGGGGCAGGCTGGCCTGCATAGGTCACTAGAGCGAAACCTCAGGGACCCTTAGAGAGCGGCAGGTTGGACATTGAAAGATGACCTTGTAAACTTGGAGATTTGAGCTGGGAGAGGGGTTGCGGCAGGGGGTGGTCCCCCTGCAGACACAACCTTAAAACCCTGTGTCCCATCACTTGTGATCCTAGTTAGACCACTGCAAAAGAACCCAAACCACTGGCAAGACCAGGTATCAAAGGCACAAAGCAATCAATGGAGAATACCCTGGAATCCAGGTCCCTTGACCCCCAGAGAGGTCTTTCTGGGAAGGGTGGGCTGCTGGGGGTCACGGGCAGTGATTCCAGTTCACGCCCTGCTCACAATGTCACGTGTCTGCAGGCTGTGCTCTTGAACTCCCCAGTGTCCAACCATTTATACGTGAATTTGTTGATCCTGATGGGCTGCCATAAAGGCAGCTCGGTGCGTGGCACGGTGACAAAGCTCTTAAAAGAGTCAAGAGTGTGTTTACTGGCCACCCAGCGGTGATGAGGGCTCCTGCCAGCTCTGTCTCTGGGCCAAGGGGCCAAGTAGCTGCAAACACATTAGTCTGAGCCTGAGTCTGGGCTGAGAGGGCAGAGCACTGTGAAAGCAGAGGAAGCCAGGCGATTCTACCCACGGTGACCTTCTGCAAGTCACTCACCCTCTCAGGGGCTCTGCTGGCGCTTCTGAAAAGTGGGGGAAAATGAACAATGCAATCTCTTGGGTATGCTTTGGAGCGCCAATGAAGTGACACGTACGAAGCCCTTTAAAAAGCGCTAAAGGGAAGTGCAGGCACCGCCGATGATATTACTAACAGAGGCAGAGCAATGGGTGTCCGGTCTGGCCAAGGAAAGGTCATGACCTCTCTGAACATCAGGAGTCTCATTAGACAACAGGCTGTAGGTGCAGAAATTAAGACGGGGCCTCTGGGGTCAGGCTGCCTGGGTTCAGATCTCAACACTGATACTTGGGGGTCGTGCAGTTTGGGTCAAGTTGCTTTGTTTCTTGGGATTTCAGTTTCATCATCTATAACGTGGAGATAATAATGGGTCTGACTTGACTTAGGGTTACTGCCAGAACTGCCTGTGTTAGTAACATAAATAAAGCAGTTAGAAGGAGCTTAGGGAATTCCCTGGAGGTGTAATGGTTAGGACTTCGAGCTCTCACTGCTGAGGGCCCAGTTCAATCCCTGGTCGGGGAACTAAGGTCCCACCCACAAGCCACGCAGGGTGGCCCGCAAAAAAAAAAGAAAAGGAGCATAGTTCATTGTTATTAACCAGGACCTTCTCTGCCACCCAGGGCTGCAGGGCTGTTGCGAGGACAGAGAGTGAGCTCTGAGATCAGTAGATAACTGGGTACACGGGGAGGATTGTCTTACTGGTGTCTGGGGGCTGGTTGGGGGAATTTGGTGCTGATGGGGCCTTGCTTCTTGCTTCTCCCTCTTCTTAGGGCTTGTCACTGCGTGGCAGAAGTCGGGAACTGGCCAGAGCTCTTGTTTTCTCTTCATCAAATTATTTGCTAATGTTGAATTTACTGAACGCCAGGCATTAGTCTAGGTGCTGAAGACACTATGGGGAACCAACAGAGCCCAGTACCCTGCCTTGGGGAGCTGGTATTCTAGTGGAAGAGGCAAGAGATGCGAACACAAACAGATGCACCATATCGTGCCGGGGAGTGAGTGGGGCTGTAAAGGAAACTAAAGCAGGTAAGGGGCTAGTGCCTGGGCCCTGCTTCAGCAGGGAGGGGTGAAGATCTCTGTGAGGAGGTGACGGCCGAGCACACAGTCCTCTCTGACCCTCGGTCTCTTCATCTGGATGACTTGTGGGACAGGAAGAACTGAGCAAGATGTTCGCTCTGGTCACCTTGCCCACCTTGCTGCTGCCTTCCTGGTGCCATTGTGCTGCAGACCCCGAGGCGTCCACCCTGAGCGAGCCCAGGGGCTGGCACGAGGCAGTACCTGGCTCCTCAGGACCAGTGCTGCCATCAGCCCTGAGCAGAGCTATTTTTTTAATTCGGACCAAAGGTACAATTAACGGCCTCCGCTTGGGCCTCGCCCAGTCCCAGGGCCTCTGCTCAGCCTGACTGACCGGCAGGAGGGAGGAGACCCTCCCAGTGCCCCTCAGTCCAGTGCCAGGGCTATTTTGGTGACTGTTATTTGGGCAAGGAGTGGGCTAGTGGCTTGTGGGAAGGAGGGAAGATGCTAAAAATATGGAGGCCAGACTGAGGTGACCGGCCTCTACCCTCTCACGGGCCTGGCCTCCCTTCCTGGGTGAGGAGGGCCTGGTCCTTGGTCTCTCCTGGGGGATGGGCTGCTGAGGGCTCAAACCCACTCAGGAGCCCTTTGGTTTTGGATCATGTTAGTTGTGGTTTCCATTAGTAGGGAGGCTGGGGGGGAGGCGGTTAAGTGACCTGCAGAGGTCACGCAGCTGGTAGGTGGAGGACAGATGTCTGAAAAGTTGAGAAACAGCTGTAATTGGAGCAAAGGCCAGCCGGTCAGAGTGGCGTCCTGCTGAGGAGACGGTTTGGGAGAAATCTGCATGATGGCATCATCTCCCCAGGCCCTGCCAGTCCTTCCCTTGTTACAGGAAGACCCCAGCCGTCACCCCCCAACCACCAGTGCCCCTTCTCCACACATCAAATCCCACAGGCCAGGGCCACCTCCTCCAGGACGGCTGAAGCGAGGACCCAGTCAGCTGCGTTCTCACTCTGCTCTCTGCTTTCTCATCTGCTGAACTGGTGGGCCCAGGGGACCAGGAGGGAGAAAACTCTTCTGCATCCTGGTTTGGTCACGCCTTGCTCTTGGGTGACCTTGGACACAACACCCAACTTCCCAGGCCTCAGATCTTGGCTCTGACCACCTTGTAAACAGATATTTGGGTGACTTGCCATGACTTCTACCAGATGGGGGCCCCAGCTGAACTGTGGGTTCTTCAGCTTGAAGGTCAAGGTCTAGTGCATGAGTGAGCCCACCTCTACCTGGGGAGATAGGATCCACTGGGGGAAGGAACCTAAGAGGCCCTTGATGTTGGGATCTAATCATTCATTCATTCACTCATATGTTCCTTTCTTCAGTTATTCCTTCAAGATTTTTTGAGTAAGCACCACCTACATTTAGGCATTCTTCTAGACGATAGGAATCCAGTGGGAAGCAAGTCCAAGCCCTACATCCTTGTGGAACTTGCTTTGTAGAAGGAATGGACAGCCAGTGCACCAAGGAATGAAGCAATGTGCTCGGAGGTGATGGGGCCATGAAGAAGAAAAAGCAGATTAAAGGAATAGGGAGTGTGTGTGTGTGCATATGTGTGTGTGTGTGTGTGAGTGTTTCTATGTGTCTACGTATGTGTGTGCATGCATGTATATATGTGTGTGCATGTGTGTATATGTGTGTATACGTTTGTATGTATATGTATGCATGAGGGTTTCTCTGTGCATGTGTGTACGTGTGTTATGTGTATGTATGCATGTATGTGAGTGTGCATGTGTGTGTGTGTGTGATGTGTAGGGGGCTGGGAATGGCGGTCAGGAAAGGTCATGTTTGAAGCAGGACTTGAAGAACGTGAGTGTATGAGCCATTCAGATACCTGGGGGAAGAGCACTCAGGGAGAGGCTGTGAAGCACAAGGGCGCTGAGGCACGGCACGCTCGGAGGAGACAGAAGGAAAGACCTCTGCGCCCTTGGTCCACCTTCTGCCACGGGTCCTGGGGGCAGAGGCAGTCCCTACACTCCCTCGCCCATCACAGCACCCTCTCCCCAGGGCGGGCCTCGTTCCCCTCTGCAGCCCCTGGTGAACCTTCACCCTACAATTACCATCCTCTGCCCAGGGCTATTTCCTGCAGACTTGTAAATAGAACCTCTTTCAGCTCCACACACATTATGGTTTGTCTAAAACGGTGTCAAAGGAGCCAATTTTCCTGAACGGGGACCATTGACTAGAGGTGAAGTTTACAGAGGGTCCCCGCAGGACCTGGGTCTGCGGAGTCGAAAACAAGGACCCAGGGGTGACGCAACCACCTGGCAAAGCCAGCTTGAATGCTTGAACAGAGGGGCAGACCTCAGGCATCTCTAGGGTGGATTTCCTTGGGGACGTGGAAATAAATAAGATGGCTAGGGCACAACCTGACTAGCTTTATCAGGGAGGGGCCCCAGCTCAGGCTCCGGGAGCAGGAGGGCCTGGGTGCTGGGCCTGGCCTCTCTGCTATCCTTCCCTCTCCATGAATCTGCTTACGTCTTGTGAGCAGACGCCAATGAACTTGACTAGCCAGCTGAGACGAGTTGCAGCCATCTTGCTGAAGGGAAGGAGGTTTATGATTGAGAGAGGAAAGAAGTATGAGTAACGGGGAGATGGTTCTAAGGACTCTCCCCCACTCTCACGTAGCCCTTAGTGACTTCCCAGGAGGCTGCAGGTCCACGTGATGGCTGCAAGTTGAGAAACAGCACCCGCTCTGGGCACAAGCAGTCCACAGGCACGGGGCTTGGTTGAGTAGAAGGCAGCTGGACTGGGGTCCTCCTGTGAAGTGAGGGTGATGATCTCCATCCTATACATGAAGAAACCGAAGCCCAGAGATGTCACACATTTAATGCTCAAAGTCACACATTTGATAAGTGGCAGAAGCAGGGTTTGAGCCCAAGCCCATGTCATCCCAAAGCCTGTGAGTCTTCCACACTTCTGGACGTCTCCCCGTCCTGACCCTGCTCTGCCTTAGCAAGTCCTGGGCACAGCCCTCTGAGCAGGAACCTCTACCGACCGTGACCTTCCCGCGGCCCCAGAGGAGTGTCCCGTGCCAGCTCTGCAGCTGCCGGCCCTTTCCAGGGGCCAGGCCTGAACCCTACAAGGCTGGTGCTGCCCGTTTTGGCCCAGGTTCCTGTCTTACTTAGGCTTCTATGAATAAAGGTTCAGAGAGCATTTTAGGAACCAAAACCACCTAGTAATCTTCCCTGACTTTAAAACAAAACAAAACAAAAAGAACAGATGTGCAAGGAATATCCTAGCTAGAAAAGTACACTCACTTGAATTATATAAAGATGACCCAGGAAACAGAGGTCCGGGATAGGGTTCTGGACCCAGATTTACCTCTAAGTCATTCGACTTCGCTGAGCCTCAGTTTCCTCATTTACCAAATGAGAAAGGTGTTAATATCTACCCTGTTCACATCCCACTTGAGAAACAGGGTAAAGTGGTTAAGAACACAGGTTTTAGGATCAAACACACCTGGATCTGAACTCTCAGCCTCACCGTTTCTAGCTGTGTGATCTCTGACATCTGTTAGTCTCCTCTCTGAGTCTTAGTTTCCTTAGCTGCAAAACGGAATTAACAATCCTTGCCCTGCCTCTCTTTCAGAATGAGTGTGAGGATACTGAGAAAGCAGCGGGGTATAATGTATCAAAGGGTTTCTTTCTCTCCCTGGGGATTTTTAGTTGTTAAAAGATATATATGTATATATTCACACACACATATATATGTATATATATGTTAAAATCATGATTTACATACAAAAAAAGGGAACATGTATCAAAGATTTTATTTAACTCATTAATTAATGAGGCAACAAGCAAGATGTTACAACTGTTCAAAGGAGAATCAAAAGAACCCACATATATAGGCAATCGAGAAAGCAGGAAATGAATTTACAAATAGATGCAAAAATAATCCATCCACATGGCATTAATCAATTGCATTCCAACCAAACAAAATTCATTTGCATTCCTACGAACGAGAAGCGTTTGAATTATTATTAGTTCTCTACAACTGCAGAGATGTAAAATACCTTAAAGACTAAGAAATGCGGAAATAATCCAGAAGGGTGGACTATACAGAAGACACAACAATTTTTTTTCTGCTCATTTCAAAGCATTTCACAAATTTTCCTGACACGGTTCTGGTGCCCTCCCCACCTCCCTCCAAAATAGAGAGGAAAAAAACATGTGTTGCTTGAGTCACTGGAATCATGGTGGCAGAAAAGTTTCATGTTAGGTATCAACTTCAATTAATCAGTAGCAACTGCCTAGAGAGCTCTTTGGAGGAGATTTGAAGGCTGCTCACCATGGGAGAGAATGGGTCTGGCCTGAGGGTGAGTGGTGCTCAGAACTCTCCCACAAACTCCCCTCTGTGGACCTGCTCCTCTCTTTCTCCTTCCAGCTGGCTGGACAAAAAAGGTCCCTGGCGTGACATTGAGAGTCAATTACTACAAAGGACAGAGCCACGAGAAGGAAGGTGCCTGAGTCTCTGGACTGCAGGAGAACCTCCCAGTCAGGATACCGGACACAAGTGAGAAATAGAACTCTTTCTTCATTAAACCACTGAGATTCTGTGGTTTCTTTGCCTGTCTGGATTTGAAATCTTACTTACTTGCTGTGCGATCTTGGAAAAGTGACTTCATTTCTCTGAACCCTGGATTCCTCAAATGCACAAAATGGGGATTATGATATAACCATCACAAGTGAGACGGGAGAATCAAATAAGAAAATGTATATGGCAAGAGCCCATGCCCCCTTTCAGGCAGACACTTAAAATCAAAAGCATCTTTTCTCCTGGACTGCACGGACAGACCTCTTTACAGTCGATATGATATTCTCTATAAGAGAAGCCAGGGCCAAGCAGGAGCAGAAAGAGAGAAATGAAATGCTTCTTAGCACAATAAGGGTGGAGGGTAAGAATGGCAATAGTTCCCAGTGGGCAGCAGCAAAGCCACGCTAATGGGAGAAATGGCCCCTCCTCCGCTTAGGAGCAAACTGAACCGACTCCAAAGGAGATGAATGCCCGCTGTGATGGTTTGTATCATTCTCGCAGGTGATCTAGAAAGAGCATTGGTACATGTCTTTTGGATGCAGAGACTGAAGTGGAATCCACCCTCACTCATGGAACTTGACTGCATCCCTAGCTCCCTTTTGGGGTTTGCAATGGCTGAGCTGAGAGAGTCCTCAAAAGGGTTCTGTTAGGGACACAGAAAGCATGGAGCCTCTTTCCCTTTGTAGGAAGCAGAGTGTCTTGAGGACAGACAAGAAAATGCCCCCATATGGAGAGATGTGGAATGTTAGGAAATGTTTTTTAAAGAGAGAAAGTAATCAGGGGGAGAAAGATTATCCACGGTGTGGGGTGGGAGAAGAAGTAGGGGAGCATCCCAGTGAAGTCTGAGTTTGCAAGGATCTTCACAGGACAAGGGAATGACCCTGAGAGTTACCATTCCCACCCTTTATTTCTGCCACCTTGTCCTTTCTGAGAAGTAGCTGACCCTTCATTAAGAAACTCCACTGTTAATGACTAATAAGTGAATTTAATAAAGTTGCAGGGTACAGAATCAATATACAAAAATCAGTTGTATTTCTATACATTAATAACTAGCAGAAAAAGAAATTAACAAAATGATCCTGCTTACAATTGCATCAAAAAGAATAAAATACATAGGAATAAATCTAACCAAGAAGCTAAAAGATTTGTATACTGAACACTATAAGACATTGATGAAAGAAATTGAAGAAGACACAAATAAATGAATCCATGCTCGTGGATTGGAAGAATTAATATTGTTAAAATATCCATACTACTCAAAGCCATCTACAGATTCAGCACAACCCTTATTAAGATTCCAACAGCATTTTTCACAGAAATAGAACAAACAGTCCTAACATGTATATGGAACCACGGAAAACCCCAAATAGCCAAAGCAATCTGGAGAAAGAAGAACAGAGGCATCACACATCCTGATTTCCAACTATATTACAAAGCTATATTAATCAAAACCATATGGTATTGGCATAAAAACAAACACATAGATCAATGGAACAGAATAGAGAGCCCCAAATAAACCCATGCATGCATGGTCAACTAATTTATGACAAAGGAGCCAAGAAAAGAAAAAAAAAAAAGAAACTCCAGGTGTTTGCACTGTAGTCTCAAGCCCTTGGTTTGGCAGAGACTGATGAGGCAGTGGTGGCCAGTGGAAGTGGCCGCCATCTCTGCTGCTCTTCTTTTGGGGGCTCTTGCAGAGATGATGCTGGGGAGGAATCCACCCCTCCTGGATGAAAATGTGTAGTCACCACTTGTTGTCAGCAGCCAAGTGAGACCCATGCCCCAACAGCAGGCACACAAGACCTTGAGGTGTGGGAGAGCAAGACCAAATTTCCTGATCTCCACCCTGACATTGCTCAGAACCCTGCCCCCCACCCCGGCCTCTTCTGAGTTACGACATGAATGGACCTGATACATGATGGTGGGTGATGGCACATGTATGCAGTTGTATATTCCCACGGGCTGGCACAGCCGTGCAATTAACAAGTGGTAGGACATCATTTCTCCCAAATGTGAGCACAGGGTGCTTGTATAGAAGCATAACATCTAGAGCCAGGGAGATGTAGGCTTTGCACTGATCAGACCCCATTGGGATGCTGGATTGTCATCAGCACCGTCACTAGCATGGTTACCTTCATCATGGTCATCATCATCACCATAATTACCATCATTTGCAACATTATTATTCATTACTACACACTTAGCACCTAGAACAGAGTGAATATAAGTGTTGAAGAATGAGTAAGAGGATGCATAAGTGAGAAAAGGGAAGAGCTAATGGCTCTGGCAGATATAAACATGCAGGTGTCTTATTTCCAGATAAGAACTAAAATGAGCCTGGTGCCCGGGGCCCTGGGACCAGTTGCTTCTGGTGCCAAGTGACAGGAAGCGTGTACTGAGCATACTCAGCCCAAGAATTAAGCTCTGAACTCCCAATGAATGCTGCTTCTTTGGGAGAAAATATTGGTTAAAATATGCAACCCCTGCCTACTTCCAGGTGCATCCCCTTAATGTCCTGTGGGAGTAACCGTGAACTTCCAATACCCCTTGGTGTTTTCCTGAGTTACCTGTCTTACAGGCCTCCAGATGAGATGTTTGTTTCTCAAGTGAAGGTGAATGGAACCCTCAAGGCAGAAAATAGAGTCTCTCTCCTCCAAACTGCATGGCCACCCACAGACTCCAGGACAGTCATCACTCCTGTGAACAGGTTTACAGCCAGAGACTGCTTCTTGGCATGGAAGCTCAGCAGCTCCAAACACATCTATCATCTTGTCAACCGCCCTGGCTGCTGGGAAGAATTTGAGAACTATGACTTTTTAAATTTAAACATTCAGAATGCCTCACTATTAAACTTGGGACACTTTGAAGTGGAAATGTACTTGGCACTCAGAATGATCTTTTACATAGGTGGCTCTGAAAGCTTGCACTCCAGCCACCAAGACATGCCATGTTTTCTGTCAGCCTTGCTTGCTGGTTGTAACCAGTCTCTGTAGAGACTCTGTCTTCTCCCTTGTATGAGTTGCTGGGAGAAGCATGGGATTTGGAATGACCTGGATTGGGATTTGAGTCCTACAGCTGAAATTTTTTAGCCGTTTGACTTTGAGCAAGTTTCTCAAACTTTCTGTGCCAGAGTTCTTTGTTGTGTTAAAAGGAGATCACAAAAGTTGTAACCCCTATCTAACTAAGTGTATCAGTCAGGACAGGCTAGGTCATGCTGTGTAACAAACAACTTCAAAATTTCAGTGCTTTAACACAAGAAAGATGCATTTGCTCACTCATCTACATGTCTATCCCACTGGCATAGAGTTCTGGTCTATGTCCTTTTCATTCACCTAGGCTGGTAAAGGTACCACTGCCTGGAATATCACTGGTCATCGTGACAGGGTGAAGGGAAAGTGGAGAATTGTGAATTACCTCTGAAATGCTTCTACCCAGAAGCAACACATTCACTGATCTGGGCAAGTCACAAAGCCACACCTGAATTTAAGGGGAGAAGAAAGTGCAATTCCTCTGTGTCTGGAAGGGGAGGGAAACTGGAAATTTTGTCCTGCAGGACTCATACCTACCATGCCAAAGTTGGAAAGGGAGCATGTGTGAGAATCCCTTAGATTGTGGAAGACTCAAGACTGTAAAGAGTTTTCACATTCATTACTATTTTCAGAATATTCTGGCCACTGGGATGACCACCTTATAACTAAGTGACACACTTTCCAATGCCAGGTCTACTTTTGTGGTTACACTCACATTGGTGTCAAGAAGTACAACTATAATCATTGAGGGCTAAGGAGAAAAGGAACAGAGATAAACTTAACATGAAAAGATACATTAGTGTCAAATGAGAACCGATTGGCAAATGTATTACGGAATGCTTCCGGAACGCAAAAGAGCATCGGTGTAGCAGTCAGCACCATATTCTTATTTCAGGTGATGATTTGGTTTTGGTAAGACAATGTTATTCTTCATCTTAAATATTTATATTTTAAAATTTGAATGTTAATATTTTAAAATGTGGATGTTACTACTTTTTAGCAAAGTTCATATTTAATTTGTCAATGTGTTTGCATTGTATAGCTGTACAAGGGCTCTAAGCTAGTTTTATATTTGTAGTTTGCAGAGGACACTTGATGATTGTTTTGTCACTCAGCATTTGAACACTCTTCTGATGATAGTCAAATCCCCATCTTATGAATCAAGTCCACCATAAAAATGGAGAAGCTGAAAATGCCAGCAACTTGCTTTCCCAGCCTCACTTGCAGCTAGGGAACAATCACATGACCTGGGTCCACCAAACAGATGTGCTCTCACCAGAGTTTGAGCAGGAGCTTGTGATGGGAAAAAGGAGACCACGTGGAACCCTTTCAGAGGAGGTTGGTGGCTGTGGTAGTGGCCACACCTGGGGTGCAGCATGGGTGGTGTCTGCAGAGGGCTCTTGACATCTATGCCAGCAGGGGCCCCACCCCAAGCTCTGTAGGACCAGTTCTGCCACTTGACTTGAAGTTATGGCATCTCCATCCTTGTTCCCTGGTCTTAAAGGAGAGTCTATTAGCCACTCTACAGTCTTTCATTAATATATTTTTTGCTCGTATTAGCCACCATAGTTTTCTGCTGTTTGCAACATACCTATAAAAATCAGAGTGATATTAAAATATTAAAATAAAAATAGTGTGTGTAGAACGTCAGCATCCACAAGAACCATGCCCCCCTCCTTGAAAGGACTGTGTATATAACTTAAATATAAGCATTAACCTAGTGGGTCTCTTTTTAAAATGGAAAGATGGAGGATGTGACGGGGAAGGAACCTGCAGGGTCCCACAGTGGATGAGTAACAGAGTCCAGACGGGGACACAGATTCTGCACCTTCAGTCCCCAAGTGTCTTCCAGTGAAGTAGCCCAGCTGGGGCAGGGCTGACCTTCTCTGGGCCTGTGGCAGGTGGGGAGGGCAGGAGGCGTGAATGGGAGCTGATAATGGAACCCAGTGAAACGTCTGCACCCCAGTAACTGCCCCTCTGAGCATCCTGGCAAGGGCCACCCCGGGACTGGTCACCAGGATTCCTGGCATGGGCCCAAGAGCAAGCAGGGACTGTGGAGCAGCAGCCATTGCCCCCGGAGCCACCAGACAATCGCCCCGCAGTCCGCAGCCCTCCTGTAAACAAGCGGCTGTGCCTGAGAGAACAGGATAATAGCAGCCCCTGCCACCCTGCCCTCTCTCTGTGTTGGGGAAGGTCTGTCATTACTGTCTTAACTGACTCAGATATGACTGGCAGAGGGTAGACATTTCCTGAAGCTGTATACAATTTTTGCAAGCTTTTTCCTCCTCCCTCTTCTAGGGCTGGGGGTTCAGGCTCCCTCCCTCCAGCCCCACCCCTCAAACTTCTCCTGCAAGGCCAATGGTGGGGCGTGCTCCAGAGAACCGAAACACAGAAACTTCCTCTCCCAGAACTCACATCCACAGCTGTGGACCAAGGCTTGGAGGTGGGGTTGGGGGAGGGACAGTGAAGAAAGGTCTCTGTCTAATGGTCCCTGCCCAGACCTTTACTGTGCATGGAATTTCTCCATCAAAGAGCCAATCCTTTGGCAAAGCATGGCTCTCATAAAGTACCTGCTAGACAATGTTTTTCTCTTCAGGACACCAAAAGGACTTCAGAGAAAATCAATGGTTCAGATGCCTAAAACAGAGCATATTCAGAAGTAGATAAATCCTGGAGAGGGTGTGGAGAAAAGGGAACATTTCTACCCTGTGGGAATGTAAATTGGTGCAGCCACTGTGGAGGACAGTGTGGAGGTTCCTTAAAAGACTAAAAATAGAGCTACCCTTTGATCCAGCAATCCCGCTCCTGGGCATATATTTGAAGGAAACTATAATTTGAAAAGATACATGCACCCCAATGTTCACAGCAGCACTATTTACAATAGCCAAGACATGGAAGCAACCTAAGTGTCCATCAACAGATGAATGGTTAAAGAAGATGTGGTACATATATACAGTGGAATATTACTCAGCCATAAGAAAGAATGAAACAATGCCATTTGCAGCAACATGGATGGACCTAGAGATTATCATACTAAGTGAAGTAAGTCAGACAAAGACAAATATCATATGATATCACTTATATGTGGAATCTTAAAAAATGATACGAATGAATTTGTTTACAAAACAGAAATAGACTCAGACATAAAAAACAAACTTATGGTTACCAAAAGGGATGGGCGGGGATAAATTAGGAGTTTGGGATTAACATATACACACCACTATATATAAAATTTAGATAACCAACAAGGACCTACTATGTAGCACAGGGAACTATATTCAATATCTTGTAATAACTTATAAGGGAAAAGAATCTGAGAAAAAAATATAAATGTATGTATAACTGAATCACTTTGCTGTACATATAAACCTAAACCTAATACAACATTGTAAATCAACTACACTTCAATTAAAAAAAAAAAAAACAAAGTAAATCTGCCCAGGCCTGAGCTGAGTGACAGTGGCTAAGTGGCCTGGATCTGTCAGACCCGAGTCTCTGAAATGAGATTTGGTGCCCACCACTCACTGTCAGTCCTGGAGGCTCAGAAATGGGTATTAGGGAGTCACCACAGAATGAGGAGAGAAACTGGGAAGTAGAAAAGGAGCCAAGGAGACTTCTGGGCTTTAGAGAAATTTACTGATAGAGCCTGAACCGGACCAAGTATTAGCCACCAAATCTCTTTGTGCCTTAGTTTTCTCATCTGTAAAATGGGGATGATAATTCCACCAATCAGGACAAGCTAGGTTATCTTGCAGTAACAAACAACCCCGAAGCTCAGTGGCTGTCAACAACACAGGTGTGTTTCTCACTCACACAACAAGTCCACTGTGAGTCATCGAGGAGTTTCTGCTCATTGTTTTCAGAGCAGCTACCAACCCAAATGTAGCTGGTTGATAACAGGAGGGAAAAGGAATGATTGAGATCTTGAACCAGCAATTGTGCTCTGTCCTGTAAATAACACAGGTCTCTCCTGTTCACACTCATTGTCCAGAAACAGTCCCCTGATCCATCCAGTTATCAGAAGTGCAGTCCACGTGTTCTGGAGAGAGAGCGCCAGAAATACTTGGTGAACAGTATGAATGCCTACCACAATAATCATAGAACAAACTTCTAAGGTTGTTGAGAGAATGAAAGGGATTCCATGTGTGATAAGTTCTGTGTAAGTGTAGGCTGTTCGCATTATGATAATAATGATGATGGTGATGTTTATTAGTAGTAAGAATATTAATAAATATTCTTTATTAATATTGGACCCGAGGAAACCATCAATGAAAGAATAATCACTGTTCTAAACTCCTATTAAAATGACATTAGAAAGTTGGATGTCATGTCAAGAAGAGCCACATCCTGGGTCTGCCACTCATTTGCTGTGTGATCTTAGGAAATAACGCTCTTTGTCTGAGCTTCCAATTCCTCTTTTGCGCAAAAGGGTTCTTGGGCTCATTATTCAGGAATGAGCTTGGGGGTAGGTAGGGGTAGAATGTAAGTAAAAGGAGTCCAGGGCCTGGCTTGGACTCACCCTCACCAGCTTGGGTGACATGTACCCCTTGATGCTGAGCTCAGGAAAATCCTTGACATTGGAGCCGTCTGTGTCAGGGTTATGAATCTCAATCCGTAAATTATGGGTGACAGTGGCTTCTTAAAGAGGAAATGAATTGTTGCAACACAATCCAGCCATGTTGTATCGATATGATTAGGTAGTTATCCACGGAGTGCAGTAATTTGCTTTGATTTTTAAGTATCCGTTAGCAGCCAAGTCCTAATGAGGCGGCTCTAAATTGATTAGATACTCTAAGATACAGCACGGTTCACAGATTGTTTCAGAAAACTGTCAAGATCCCGAGACTGGCGTTTCATTGGATTTAATGATTGCTGGAGAAGGTGTGCATCCCAGCCAGATACAATCACATTTGTCAGCGTGATCCTTTTAAGCACAATTCAATTAAAGTGTTATTCTCTAATTTTATTAGAACCTGAGCCCAGAGCTAATGCAAACTCCCGATATTGCGTCAGGAGGGGAGTGTGCACAGTTCAATTTCCCTAATTGGAGTTTAGTGATCTAACATGCTTTTCATATCTTAATTCTTGGGATAATCTCCGGTTTTTGCACCTGCTACAATTCCTTTAATGGAAATGAGGAATCAGATGCAACGGTTACGCCTGGCATGGAATCACCAGGTCACATCTGCCTCATTGAAGCGAATTTGCACATCTGGATCCTTTGCTTTTACCTGATCCTTTCCCACTGACCTTGGCCTTGGCTTTGATAAGAAGCATCTCTAACCTGGATATGATCAGCTTTTCCAGCCAGGCTGACAATCTTAGAATGAAGATGGTGTTAAGAATGTGGGCTAGTTTTGGATCTCAGCTCCATCAGGCATCCGTCCACGCAGCTGATCAATATTTTGTGGGTTCCTACTATGTGCTGGGCACTGTGTTAGGTGGTGAGGGTACAAGCCTGAACAAATCAGACATGGCCTCTGACATCATAGGACTTAGAGCCTGCTGGGGAGAGGGTCATAAATAGTAATCACACGAATATCAAAACAATCGTTATTGTAATAAAAGATGTGAAGGGAAGGAATGATGTAAGAAAGACCTCGTCCCACTCCAGGCTTAGTTGTAGCAAGGGCCTCTAAAAAGGTCCTGTGGCCTGAAGATCCTGGATGAGAACCAAGGGAAGTGCTATGTCGCCTTCGTGCCAGACCCTCTCTCTGGCTACAGTGCCCCTCTCCCTGCCCCAAACAAGTCCCAGCCTTCAGGTTTTGGGTGGAGCCCCAAGTGGGAAGAAGCTTGGAACATTTGTGAAGCTAAGAGTTGGCTGTTCAGTTTAAATGACATAGAAAGGGTCAAGGAATTAGGTTAGAGAGGTAGCTGGGGGCCAGATCCCGTAATATCTTACGGGTCTCAGTTGACATCTGTTGTCCTAATGCCCCAGTATGGGCGATAAATTACAAGGCCACCCACTTACAAGTCAAAATGGGGAGGGGTGTCTTATTGCTAACATCGTCTAGAATTGCTGATGCATGGCGCTGATAAGAAAAGATTCATAATAGGAAAAATAGCTAAAATGTATTGAGTTCTATGTGCTCAGCTCTTCTACACATTATCATTTGATGCTTTCAATGGCCGTAGGAGGGCACTGTGACAGTGTCCCTTCTACAGATGGGAAAACTGGGGCTCAGAGAGGTAAGTACTTTGCATGGTCATCAGCTAGTACATAGCAGAGCAGGATTTAAACTTTGCCTAGCTGACCCAGAACCACCAGCATGAATTGCTTGATGTCATAAGCCTTCTCCTCACCCCCAATCCTGAAGTGCAAGTCCTGTTAAAAAAAAGGGGAGGTACCAGAGCCTCACCAGGCCACACTGGATGTCTAGAGCCCTGTGGACCCTGCATATCCTCTCCTCAGCTCTAGACTGGCATAGCAAGTCCAACTCCAGCCAGGATTCAAAGGCAGGACACCCAGGGCCTGCCTCATTCCTGCCACTGTCACTTCTGGGACCTGGCCTGGTTACATCAGCTTTTGTTGGACTCTGTGGGGAAATAACACCCCAGCAGTGATCACAGCTAGATGACAGGCAAGGATGCTCCTTGCTGGTTAGAAATGGCTTCCCATGGCACTCAGAACCAAACCTCAAATTGTTTCCATGTTTCCACAAAACTATGGAAAATCTGGCCTCTGATCTATCACCAACCCCTCTTCTAATACTTTCGCAGGCAGGTGAGAAACATTTTTCTGGGAGTAATCAGTAAAAACTAACACTTGCCTAGGTATTGCTCTGTGCCAGACAATATGCTAAGTACTTTACATGAATTAACTCATTCTCATTCTCCCAAAAACCCTAGGAGGTTGGGGATGCGGGAGTATTACAGGCAGATGAAGTATCCGGGGCACAGAGAGGTTAAGTAACCTGTGCAATGTCACACAGCTGATAAGTGGTAGAGATGGGATTTGAACTCATAACCCTGCCTAGCTTTAGAATTTTTGCTCTTAACATGCATTAACTCATTCCAGCTTCCAAACACTCCTGTAATGGGGTACTATTGGCACTTGCATTGTGGCGACAGTAAAACTGAGATTCAGGGAGGAAACGTGATTTACCCAGTGTTTAAGCCTTGTGAGTGGCAAGCTGACAGGCTAGTTCTATTTGGGTCCAGGCCAGACAGTGCCTCCCCAGCATGGAGGCAGGAGATGATAGATACTACTGGTAGCTAACATTGAATGTGTACTTACAATGTGTCAGCCACTGTTCTAAGTGCTTTCCAGGAATTAACACAAGTAATCTTTACATGAACCCTATGAAAGAGGTATAGCTTACCCCCATTGTACAGATCAGGCAACTGAGGCCCACAGAGGTTAGGCAGTTTGCCCAGGATCACACAGCTGGTAAGTAATGCAATCTGGCTCTAGAGTCCTTCTGCTTTTCTGCCTTATCTCCTAGACAAATGCCCTCTTTAGGCCTGAGGAGCACTAAACAGCACTCAAAATTTGCATCTAGGTATGGGGAAAGGTATCTGGGGAAACACTGGCCTCGCTGACTCTGAACAGTGCCAGATGATAGCTGAGGTAGCCCGGATCAGGGGTTGGGAGGCCACCCTCAGCTGGGACCGTGAAGACCCAAGAATAGGATTTTCAAGTTTGAGCTCCCCCAGGGGCTGGGTTCACTAATGGAAACCCACAGGATGTGCCAATAAAAATGTGATGGGGAAGGTGATCACCTTACTCTGCTCTGCCCAGGAGTGACCTTACTCTCAGAAATGATTAGGGGTCAAGTTTGTCTGTGAGCCAGCTTGGGGGCCAAGGCGGTGGGGGTGAGTGGGAAGATGAGAGGGCCTATTAAAACAGAAAGAGGGGCTTCCCTGGTGGCACAGTGGTTAAAAATCCGCCTGCAAATGCAGGGGACACGGGTTCAAGCACTGGTCTGGGAAGAGCCAACATGCCATGGAGCAACTAAGCCCGTGCACCACAACTACTGAGCCTGTGCTCTAGAGCCCATGAGCCACAACTACTGAGCCCGTGTGCCACAACTACTGAAGCCCACATACCTACAGCCCATGCTCCGCAACAAGAGAAGCCACCGCAATGAGAAGCCCACGCACTGCCACACTAGAGAAAGCCCATGTGCAGCAACGAAGACCCAACACAGCCAAAATAAAAAAACAAAAACCAGAAAGAGAAGCAGACTTACAGAGGCCGGGAGAGGGGAGGAGGAGGGAGGGAGATGGAGAGAGAAGGGGAAGAGAGACGAGAGACATATTGAAGCAATTGGAAAAAAAAGTAAAAGGAGAGAGAATCATTTCGAGCAAGCTCTTTTTAATCTCCCCTCCCCCCATATCCGTCATTCCATCCCAGTTTCCCTCTCTGCTCAAAGTTGTGATTAAGTTATCCTATACATAACAAATAGAATGAGACTGGCCTCTTGGAAAGTGATTTGGGGAAATAATTAAATTACTGTCTTCGTGAGCACCGGCCAAATAAAATGATTCTGGCCCCTTTTCATTCCAAGATGGGGCCGGGGCGGTGGAGGAAGGGAAGGGGGACCAGGTTAGCAGCCTGCCGGTGGAATTAACTTCTCAGTCTTTCTCTCTCTCTGAGGAGTGGTAAAGATTCATTTCATCTTCATGTTTGACTGTCCTGGCCGAGGAAGTGCTCACGACAGTAAAAAATGGCATGTGGTTCCAGGAATGACATCAGAGAAATAAAGGTAGCTCTCCAGCCTCCATCCCCAAGTAGGAGCCCAGATGCCAGCACCCAGGATGACAGAGAGCCCAGGACTCCCCTGAGATGCCAGGAAAATCCACAGCCCTTGGCTCCACGGTTTTAGGGACAGAAGGCTCTGCTCCCCTCTTGGACTCCAGGGAAAGAGATGATGATGCCCCGCCCCAAAGGAGCTGGGTAGGTGGACCAAGCTTATTTATGATGCTGCTCGAGTTTCATTTGACTCAGGCAGAAAGACGAGTTTGTCCCCCGCAAGAGCGGCTTTTGATAACACGCTTTCCTCGATGACTCTTACTCCTCAATTCAGAGCTTCCGGTTAGAACTCTTAGCGATGGATGACCAGTCCCTGTGAAAGACTGCGCAGGTCATAACTGGCGGTGGGATTTCTTCTTGTCTTTGTGTTTTATAGCAACGGTGCTGACGGTAGCTTCATAATGCATTGCTGTCTCCTCCTTGGGTGTGGCTCCTTCCTTCCTCCTTCCCCCCCTCCCTCCCTCCCTCCCTTCCTTCCTCTCTCACTCCCTCTCTCCGTTACTTCAACAAATATCGACTGAGCACCTACTCTGTGCCAAATCCTGTCCTAAGCTCTGAGAATCCAGCAGTGAACAAGACAGACAAGATCCCTGCTCTCATGTAACTCGCATTCTGTATAGAAATTATAGACAATAAACAACAGCAAAAAAAACAAAGCCACAAATGCTAATACTATAAATCATGTTAAGCACTATAAGAAAAAAAAATGGACAAGTGTCATGGGGTGGCAGTGGGGGATGGAGCGGGCAGGGGGCGCTGTGTATTTGGAAGGCATCTCAGAGTGGGGTCTGGAGCAGAAGGGAGGGTGGTAGGACGTGAGCTTGGAGGAGATGTGTGGTCAGATGGTGCAGGACCCGATGTTACTCTGGGTGAGATGGGAGCTGTCTGGCTGCTGGGTGGGAAATGGACAGAGAGACAATAGTCCAGGTGAGAGATGGACGTGGCAGAAGGAACGGAGATGTAGTTTGCAGGTAGAGCTGATCGGATTTGCTTAGGAATTGGAGAAAGAGCAGGGTCATCCTGGGATGATGAGAGGGTGAGCACTGGGCGAACGGAATGCAGCTCCCTGCCTGGCAGTGCAGATGAGAAGGCCCTCACCCCCTCGTTAGGGTGGGTACCTCAACGGCGGGAGGGCAAGCTGAGGCAAACACCTTGACCTTCCTCCCAGAGCTCTCTGGTGACCAACAAAGGAGGAGAAGGCACTCCTCATAGAACAATTACTCTTGCCACCCCTGACGGGGGGCCTCTCTGCAAAGTGTTATTACCCCCTTTTTGCACAGGGAAAAAAAAAAAAGATAAGCCTCGATTTCCGTTGATCCATCATGAATCAATGCTTTTAAAAAATCTCACGCACATACGCACATTTGGCTTAAGAGCCAAAGCATGCATTTTATGTTTTGACACGGTGTCATCGATCGGAGGCATGTGCGCACGTGTGTGTGTGTGTGTGTGTGTGTGCGCGCGGGCGCACGTGCGCGCCCCACCTGCCGGAGCCCCCCAGTCCACCCCCGGGACGGCGGGCCTGGTCGCGGTGCGTCCTTAATGGCCTTGCCCCCGTCTGCACCTTCCATGCCTCCCCTGGCCCTCAGCACGGGGCCCTTTCTTAGGTTTTTTGAAAGGATCGATAAGGTGCTGAGGCCTTCCGCTGCTGCCTGTCACTCATACTCCGCCATACCATAAATTATGTATCTGCCTCTCTCTCTCTCCCGGCTCTCATTCCTCTTGCATTCTTCGATGACTCGGCGATGGTTGTCTCTTTTCGGCCCTCTGAGGCAGGGGTGCAGTTCAACTTTAGTGAGGACACGGGTCGGGGCTGCAGGCTTAGGAAGAGGGGCTGGAATGCGGGGAGAGGGAGTCAGCAGCAGCTGGTGATGGATGGAGGATAGGGGGAGGGGTGCTGGGGCTCGGGACGGCTGAGCTGCTTCCGGTGGTCCTGGGACCTTCTCAGTGGGGTGGCGGTGGATCAGAACCCAGCCTCCCAGCCTAGGAAAAAGGAACATCTTTCCGGGGGAGAAGGGAGAGATTGAAGTCGGCATAAAATATCATCTCCTGCTGGGTCTTTTACCCTGGCTTTTAGACCAACAGGGAATTTTGCTAAGACTGGGGCAAGCAGAGGGTAGTGAAAACAGGGTACAGTGTCCGTTAGCTGGAGAGTGGGCTTTCCTCGCTCGGGAGCCTCCAGACCACCCACCCAGAATGCTGAGTGATGTGTTAGAAGAACAGTGGGCTGGAAGGTCCCTCATTTACTGTGTGACTAGAGACGAGCCTGTTCCCTTCCCTCAGAGGTACAGCCTGGAGATCAAAGGAGCTAATACATGTAACAGCTACCAATTATTGACCATTTACTACAGTTCATCTTCCCAACAGCCTCGGCACAATCCCAATCCCTATTTACAGATGAGCTAACTGAGACCAGAGAGGTTAAGTCAGTTACTCAAAATCACACAGTTAGAAGTGAGGGACATTTGAACCCAGGCCTCTGCACATCAGAGGCTATGCTCCTAGTCACTCTGCCCTGCTTTGTTCCTCTTTGATTCTCTTAGAATCTGTCCATGTGATCTTTGCACTCTTATCTCAGGGTAGAGACAGGCTTGGGAAGAGGGGCTGTAACTGGGAGAGAGGGAATCGAGCCTGTAGCCTGGCCACGCTCTAGCCAGGCCTCTCTTCCCTGCACCCTTTCTCTCCCACTCTCAGTCTACACAACCACCATGGCTTCCTCTCTGTTGATGACAACGGTGGCTAGTGGATTGGTATGTTTTCTCCACCTGTGTAAATGTTTGCGATGAAAACTAGAAAAAGATTTGAGCCAGAAGTCCAAGTAATAACTTCTGCCTTCCGGTATGACCTAGAGCAAATCCTTTCCTTAATTTTCACCTCAGTTTCCTCATCTGTAAAATGGGTACTATAAGGTAATGCATGTTTTATGTACCTCCTAATGGAGATGGGAAGGAGGGAAAGAAATGAGGTCATTTTTCAAAAACCGAGTCGATAATGAATGAGGAAATATTTTGAAGCCCTAAAACATTATACACATGAAACAGATTGGTGCAGATTTTGGTGCAAAGAGTGTTTTATTCTTACCCCAGGGAATAAAACTCTAACAGATTCTCTGGGTGACACTGGAAGGGAAACTAAGAAGATAGTCTAACTCTGCAGCTATAGTGACCTCTGTCTACTGGTCTCGGGGTTTCACTGAGGCCCAGCACGGCTCTTTGGACAATGAAAGATGTTTTCCGGTTGGTAATGATCACAATATATGTGTCCCTATTCCACTGATGTGAGTGGATCTTGTTAAGGCCAAGACCTAGCAGTTGGATGGAGCCCCCAAATCTACCAGGTTCAGAGCTGGAATATCTGTTCATATCTCGCAGAGAGAAGGGTCTGCAGCTCTGAGCTGGGAACCGATCAGAGAGACCCATTCATTCGGTATTCATCCACGTGTATTCATCTATCTGTAAAGTACTTGGTACAGTGCCTGGTATATAGTAGGTGCTATATAAGTGCATGCCTTCATCGTTCACTTGTCCTTTCCCTCACTCACTAGCTCACTCAGTCACAGGGCTGGTTTGCACAATTCCAGGGGGTGACATTCATATGGATGGGAGGGGGGCTGTTCATTCCATCTCTGAAGCTAGACACTGGGCCAGGGCCTTTGGGCTTACCAGGTGAATAAAAGAGAGTCCCACCCCACCCCCACCCCAAGCATCTCACAGTCTGTAGCAGAGGAGACAAAGATGCCTATAAACATCCGTAATTCCCACAGAAAGTAGAAAGCAAGAAATAGCCCCTAGAGGGCTTCCCTGGTGGCGCAGTGGTTGACAGTCCTCCTGCCGATGCAGGGGACACGGGTTCGTGCCCCGGTCCGGGAGGATCCCACGTGCCGTGGAGCGGCTGGGCCCGTGAGCCGTGGCCGCTGAGCCTGCGTGTCCGGAGCCTGTGCTCCGCAGCGGGAGAGGCCACAGCAGTGAGAGGCCCGCGTACCGCAAAAAAAAAAAAAAAGAAAAAAAAAGAAATAGCCCCTAGAAGAAAAACACGGAGAGTGGAAGAGGAGGGGAAGGTTGGGGAGGATGGA
>NW_020838019.1:7854969-7873026 GCF_003676395.1 Aethalodelphis obliquidens | reverse complement strand
ATTTTTTATTTTTCACGTTTTTTTTTGTTCAGGAATGTGGAGCGAGGATTGCCAGGTCTTCCGACTCTTTTTAGAGAAGGTGGAAATCCAAAATTTTCGGTGACGTTTTCTGATTTTTAAAAATATAGTGCAGGTCAAACAAAAGAGCCGCTAGCTTGTAACTCTGGCTTGAGCTTTGCAAGAAGAAATTAATTCCTTCCCAGGGAAGGCTTCATGGTGGCATTTGAGCCTGACCTTGTAAGACTGACATGCAAGATGGGAAGAAAAGATTGGCAGTGACCTTAGAGAGAATCTAGTTTCTCTATCTCACTTCATAGATTAGGAAATTAAGGCCTAGGGGTCTGGTTCCTTTTGGTTGCCAGTTAAGAGAAGATGGGAAATGGGCAAGAGTTTGGAAGACTAGGTTGGAGACAAATTACAGAGGAGCTTGAATGCCAGGCTGGGGAACTTGGGTTTGAATAAGCATGTATGCCTAAGGGCTAACACTTCTGAGCACTTAACTATGTGCCAGGCCCAAGCACCATCTCATTTAACCTTCACAGTACAATTACTATCATCCCCATTTTACAGATGAGAAAACTGAGGCTTAGTGAGTTTAAGAAACTTGCCAAGTTCACACGGCTGGTAAATGGCAGAGCAGGTCCTCAGACCTAGGCCTTTCAGACCCCAAAGTTTGTGTTCTTGACCACCAGTTCCTACTGCAAGAGAAAAACGGAGCAATGGATTTTCAAAAGATGTTCCATTACCTAGACATATTTTTAACTTCTCTAACTCATTTCCTCCCAGAGCCCTGTTTTGTTTTATTGACTTGAAGATTAGGTTTCCACATTTCTTGAGAAGTCTCTCTCCACCCCTTTTTAAACACAGCTGTCTTTGAGGGTGGAGAGGAGGAGTATTTTAAACAGGAGTTGTTTAACTAATTGCCAATTATCTCTGAATAGGGTATGGTTTCCAACAGCTATAAGGGATTTTGGTCTCCATCCATTGCCTACTGTTGCTGGTACTTGGAGTGTGTTGAGATATTCTTGGCCTCTTGCTTCAAAGGGACAAAACCAGTGCCTCACCCCTCCTCCATTCATGCAAACAGTCTCAGCCCTGCTTTTCACTGACTGGCTGTTTCTGACTGTAAGAAGATCAGTAAAGACTTTCTATCTGTCTGTCTCTGAGCGTAAGTGGCCTGGTACTTGTGAGGGCAGAATTCTCCCCCAGGACTTGGCACCTTTACTATCATTTCCCAGGGCTTTTTAACATCTCCCTTGTGTATGGAGGTTTCTTGTTGAAATAGGAGACCTGCTTTGCCTCCTCCATCCTGAACCTAGCTGAAAGCTCAAAAGAAATTAATATGAGACGTCAGAAGACCCCAGTGCAGATGGGTGATGTTAATTGTCCCTTCTGGCTCTGTCTGCTGGATTCTTGGGAACCGGCCGAGGGGCAAACTTTTGTAAATGTTAATCTCCTTATGCTTAAGATATCACACTGCCTTTGATGTTCCCAAACATGTTCATTCCTATCTTGGTTAAGGGTGTGTGGCTCAGACAGGCCAAATGCTTGTTTTGTCTTCTGTCTTCCTCCAGGAGGGCTCAATTGATAATATGCTCACCTCCAGTTGAAATATGAACAAGTCCCTCTTCAAAGCCAAAGTGGTATTGGGGGTGGGGGGTGGGGAGGAAAGATGCAGTGACACTCAGGGCCCCTCCACCTCTATACCCAGAAACCAAACTTAACTGGAGTCATTTTCTCACCCACGGCCCTTTGCATTCAAGTGGGTTGAATTCAAGTGGATGTCCCTGTCCGTTGCAAACCCCTCCGCTACTATAGAAAGGGGAAAAAAGGAAAGATTTTTTAAAATCTATTTCATATATATGTATGGTTAAGGTAACACTGATTGCTGTAACAAAAAAAAACAAAAATGTATGATGGCTCAAATACAATGGAAGTATATTTATACCTAATGTCAAGTCCAAAATGGACGTTCCTAACGGGAGGTGGCTTTCCTCCAAATGATGATTCAGGTACCCAGATTCATTGTCTTGTGGTCCTTTCATCTTCAACAATTGTTTCCAAGTTTGCTGTGTTCATCTACAAGGAGCTGTGGAAGAAGGAAGAGAGGGTGGGGAAGGCACACCCATTTCTTAACTGCTGGTGTCTGAAAATGGTACACATCAGAATGAGTCACATGACCTCACCTAGAAGGGAAGCTGGGAAATGTAGTTCTGGCTCGTGGCTGCTTCCCACTAACACCCTGTATTACAGAAGTGGGAGCATGACTCTTTGGTGGACAATTAATTTCTCTGCCATATACTTGAGCTGTGAGGAGACAACTGTGACACCAGAGGAAGAGAAGCAGTTAGAAGCTATGGTTTGAGTTTCAAAGTCTAGCCAAGTCTGGCCTTTTGGGTAGGTCACTTTCCCTTTCTGAGTCTCAGTTTCCTAATCTGGAAAATGGAGATAGTGCAAAATGGGAAGAGATAATAAGGATGACCGAGTTATATTCTATCAAACATCCTACCCGTGGCTGCACACTAAGCTTGGATGTTAGAGTATTTTAGGGAAAATGTGATGCAGTTGACGATTTATATGGATTTCAACTTTCCCTGAAAAAGAAAAAAAAAAAGCAAAGGACTAGCAACACTGGGTCTGCATTCCTGGATGGTGAATCAGCCAGTGCTGAATGTAGAAAAGGTAGCATTGTGAAGTCCTCTACAGTCGAAACCACTCCCATATAGCCTTTTGCCCATTTATATGGCTTTTCTTGCCATGTCAGCAGGGAAATTTGAGGATCCTGAGCTATACAAGTGTCATACCTGCTCATAACGGTGATCACACTCAAGCTTCAGGAATGTTTTACTTCTTTTCTGATTTCAAAGAACTTAGTCAGGGCTTCCCTGGTGGCACAGTGGTTGAGAGTCCACCTGCCGACGCAGGGGACACGGGTTTGTGCCCCGGTCCGGGAAGATCCCACGTGCCGCGGAGTGGCTAGGCCCGTGAGCCATGGCCGCTGAGCCTGTGCATCCGGAGCCTGTGCTCCGCAACGGGAGAGGCCACAACAGTGAGAGGCCCGCGTACCGCAAAAAAAAAAAAAAAAAAGAACTTAGTCATTGCCAGACTTCCACCCCAGCAGCAGAATCTTGTACATTAGCTTTATTAACTGATAAACTCTAGAAATTCCATATTAACAATGAAGGCCAATGTATGTAATTTTTAATTGTCAATTTTTTTTTCAATCTTGGCAGAGTATTGTTACGACTACCATAGCACAAACTTCAGGATCTTGTTAATTTTCCTGAGAAAATGGGCATTCTTGGAGAAGGTTCCATTCCGGAACTCAGAGCCCTGTGAGTCCAGTAATTTGCCTCCTGCCGAGGCCAGTGCTGGGGAGGTCGACTGACTGACAGCTGTAATTGATGGACACTGGCGATGATGCCAGGGGCACAGCGTTGTGGGGCAGGCTGGTGATCTCCTGCCAATGTCCACTTGAATATCACTGGGAAGGCAGGAGATGACCAATTATCGATGCCTTTTAATAGTCTGTTGACAGAAGGTAAGATAAGAAATAGAGTTATGTAAGAAAGACTGCTGGGCAGAGCAGAGCAGCAACGGGAGAGGGAGGGAAAAGGAGAGGAAGAAAGAGAAGGAGGACGAGTTCGAAGAGGATTCTACGTATATTATTTAGGATAGGCTAAGTTATGCTGTTATAACAAATGACCCCAAATCTCAACGGCTTAAAACAACAAAGGTTTATTTCTTGCTCACAGTGCGTATCCATCGAGGGTCAGCAGGGGTCTCTGTTCCATACTGTCCTCAGTCTGGGACCCAGGCTGATAGAGCCACCACCATCTGGAACAGCATTATGGGAAGGAAAGAGAGAGAGTGGTGAATCGCGCACGACTTGTAAAGAGCCCACCCGGAAGTGACGCCTATCACTTCTACTCCCATTTCATTGACAAAGGAAGGCATATGCCCTGCCTCGCTCAGGATCAGTGGAGAAGTACAATTCTCCCACATGCCCAGAATGAGAAAAACTGGAAAGCTTGTGAATAGCCTTAATATCTACCTCTCAGAGGATCCAAGATTCTAGATCTGGAAAGAATCTGCACTAGTTGGAACCATTTGGGTTGCAAATATAGAAAATGAAACTCAAACTACTTTAAACGAAGGACATTTATTGACTCACAAAACTAAAAATTCAGTGGTAGGTCTGTCTGTCTTCAGGCAAAACTTAATCCAAGGGATCAAATTCTCTAAGATCTGGTCTCTTTCCATCTCTCAGCTCTGTTCCCTTCCATGTAGGCTTTGTTCTCAGGTCTTCATAGTCCCAGAGTTCAAGTTCGATGGGAAAAGAGAGCCTGTACCTCTCTTCAATTTTAATAAAAATCTGAGGCCTCAATCTCTCTGGACCACATTGAGTCATGTGCATATTTCTGAACCAGTCACTGAACCCAAAAGGATGGAATGTCAGGCAGCCCTAAATCATACGTCTAGCCCTAGAATCAAAATTGAATTAACTTCATCAAAAGCATTCAGACCGGGCTTCCCTGGTGGCACAGTAGTTGGGAGTCCTCCTGCCAATGCAGGGAACACGGGTTTGAGCCCTGGTCTGCGAATATCCCACATGCCGCAGAGCAACTCAGCCCGTGCGCCACAACTACTGAGCCTGCGCTCTAGAGCCTGTGAGCCACAACTACTGAAGCCCGCGCACCTAGAGCCCGTGCTCCGCGACAAGAGGAGCCACTGCAATGAGAAGCCCGCACACCGCAATGAAAAGCAGCCCCCTCTCGACGCAACTAGAGCAAGCCCGCGCACAGCAACGAAGACCCAACACTGCCAAAAATAAATAAATAAAATAAAAATTTTAAAAAGCTTTTAGACACAGGGGAGGGGAGAGATGGTTCCCAAGGGAAATTCAGAATGCTGGACTAGAATAAGTATCCAAAAATATACACAAATAAAATAACACATATCCACTATAGGATGTAGAGATGATCTGAACCAGTGGCTTTCCAAGTATTGTTTTGTGGATGGGAAGAGTAGGACGGAGTTCCTGCACTCTCCAATCTCCCTTTCAATTAGAGCAATTGTGCTTTGTTATACATTAACATTCCACGTAAGATTTTTTTGGAATTAAAAAAGGGGGATCCTCTGCTTTTAAAAAAAACAGGGGGATTAAGCAACCCTGCTGTTTGATCCCACCTGCTCATTTTACAAAAGTAGAAATTGAGATTCAGAAGGATTAGTAGATTTCTCTTCACGTCTCATTGGCCAGAATTAGTCACATGGCCTCCTACCTGTAAGGGAGGCTGGGAAAGTGAGCATCTGGCAAGGAGAATGGAATGATCACAACTGGCCTAGAGATAAACGGTCCATCCCCTAGGGCTGGGCACATTGCCACCCCACACAAAGGTGGGGTTCCTTTAGGAAAAGAGAAGGAAGGAAATGGCTCTCAAGGAGCTGTCAGCTGTGGAGGTATGAGTCTGATCTCATTGAAAGTTCCTTAAGGCTAGGACTGGGCCTTGTGCCTCTGTTTATTCCTCCACTGGTCTATGAAATGTGCCTGCAATGATCTCCTTTAATCCTCACAGCAATCCTATGAGGCAGTGAATCACACACTGACTGTTAAAACTGTCCAGCTAGAATGGACTTTTATTATTATGATTGTGCCCAATTTTACAGAAAGAGAAACCGAACTTCAGAGATGAATTAATTACCCAAGGTCACACAACTAGTAAATGTTGTTTGTTCCTTACTTGACACCTTTAGCACTGAAGGAGGAGGGAACTTTACCCACAGATCTTTAACCATGTAGGGGTTGACTGTGGAAAGGTGGGGGGCAGACAGTGAGAACTGGGGCATGACAGAGGGAACAACAGCATGTGCAAAGGCCCAGAGGCAAAATAGTGTATATGAATGGCAAACAGGTTTGCCATTTGCAGGTTTAGAACCTAATGTTTAAAGGAACATTATACTTAGGAGTTCAAGTCTTGTATGAGGGCAATAGAGAGCCGATAGATATTTCAGGCAGAAGAATTATATCATCACATATGCAGTCTATCTTCAGTGGGGAAAATCAACTTCAGGAAACAGGACTAGAGCTGGAAGGCCATTGAGGGGGTGAGAGATGACAGTGGCCTGCATTACAAAGTTGGTGATGGTAACGAAGTGTAGATTCAGGGGGAAAAAATCGAGGACATTGAATCCACCAAGTCTGAATCCAGATTTCGTAACCAGAGGTGATGATCTGGAGAAAATGGAAAAAGCCAAGACTGAGTCCCAGGTTTCTAGATGGTGGTGCCGTTGGCTAAGCTGGGGTAGGTGGGAGGTGAGTGTGGAGGGCAGGAACCCAGGCAGCCTGGCTCCCAAGGCTGCACCCCTTGTCACAATTCAGTCTGAATCCCTGACACTTAACACGCAGTAGGAAGATGTGAGGACTCAGGACCGGGCCAGGGGTATTAAGGGAAACCTGATGGAAGTGAGGAAACCTCCGTCATCGGGTGTGGGTACAAGTCCTCACACAGCCAGTTCCTCACCCTGCAAAGAACACCGGGCGCAAGTGAGTGCCCCTTGCCAGGAGCAGGTAGTGAGCCCCTCCCTCATCCTGCCTCAGAGCCACCATCTTTGCCCCTCCCCTGCACCCATCTGGGCCCTCAGATTCATCTTAGACTCACTGCGGTCTATTCTGGGCACCCCAGACTACGCCTTAGGGTGCCCAAGATAGATTCTATAGAATCTGGTATGCACTTGATTCGTTTCTCCACCTGTAGCCTCAGAGAATCACCTGGGTGCTCTCACACCTGTTACCCTGAAGCTCAGACTCTGTGCCTGGTACAGTACTGAGGGAAGGAGTACCAAAATTAATGATTTTGACACTTGTTAAATTCATCCTAAAACTTGTGTGGAAGAATAAATGCCCCCAAATAGCCAAGTCAAAGAGTTCTGAACAAGAAAAGCAAAAAGTAAGGACTGCTCTGTCGTATTGTAAGACACATTGCAAAGTCATAGTCAGATGAACAGTATGGGGTTCCAGACAAAGAGCCTAGGATAGTGCAGAACCAGATCTGTGTGTTTCTGGAAATGTACATGCAAAGATGAAGGGCCAGGTCGAAGCTCACAGAAGCATGTACTTTTTGGAATCACCTTGTTTCCAATCCTGTACATGGATGCTAATATGTGAACAAAGAACATACTGGCTTTGCAGGTGGTCCTGGAACGAATGACTTCTAAAGCACTCCACAGACAGGCTCACCCTCTAACCAAAAACCGGGACACAGATAGCATCATCATTACTTCACTCTGGTGGAACTGAGGCTCTGAGAGGTTAAGCCACTTGCCCAAGGTCACACAGCTGGCATGTGACAGAGATGGGAGGCAAACCCAGCTTTCCCTGACCCTAGAGCCCGTGCGCTCTGCTGTCTCTCCCTCAGCAGCAGCCCCATGTGGAGAGGAAGCGGTGTGAGCTGGAGCCATTGTGAAAGCCCTAGAAGCTGCTAGAAGCACTTGAACTCAATCTCTGAAGGGCAAGTGGATTTAGACAGGTGACTGGGATGATGGCTCTGAGGCAGGGGACCCAGCTTGGGGAAGAGGGCTTGGAAAGTGACTGTTGAGCCAGTGTGACCAGAGCACAAGATATCCAGGAAGGGTCTAGGGAGACGGGGTCACCTGGGAGAATGGGGTCAGACTGATGAAGAGCTTCAGATGACTTAGAGAGGAATCCGTTGGAGTATAGTTTTGACTTTGTCACTCTCCCGCTCTACAACCTTCTGTAGCTCCTTTGGCTACTGTCTCCTGGCTAGTAAGGTAAGAGTATGTAGATGGAAAGATGGGGGAGAGCCTGGAGACAGAGAAACCAGTTAGGAGGCTGATGTCACAGTCCAAGAGGAAGGGGCCAAGGGCCTGGAGGGGATGGGAGAGAGGAAGAGCAGGCACTTTGGGACAGGGTTTTGTGAGACGCACGCCAACCCCTCCCCCTCCCCCTGCCTCTGGCCCTCATCACATGGAGGATCACTGCTTCTCTGTAGCATCAGATAACATTTCAAGGTCAGCAAATGGCAGGTACCTTATTCTACTCACAGTAGAATTGAGCTGTGAATAGCCAGAGAAACAACTGCTGCCTAAAACTGCAAAGAACAGCCAGCAACTCCCTCCTGGCTCCATCTAGGCACAGAAGATGAGAGTCAGACATTCCTAGGTTCACATGTCACTTTGACGCTTACTCAGGCAAGTAAACCTTTCAGCACCTCAGTTTCTTCACCTGTAAAACAGAGATAGTGATAGTACGTACTCCATAGGTTTGATGAGGCATTACTGAGCTCATGTACATACAATCTTCAGTAGAATAACTGGTATACACTAAGAGTTCAATAAGGTAGCTATTATTATCAATAACAAAATCATTGTTTAGGTAATATGTTAACTGTTAACTGTACTATGCGATTGTTATGCAGCTTTTAGCAAAGGATTTGGTGTTGGAGTTCTCAAACGTCACTTATTTTATCACCAAGGTGGCGACATGGGCCTTATGACTAAGAAATGTCAGAAGATGAAGCAAATTCCATTCAATTCAATTCAGGAAGTTGTGAATTGTCAGTCCTCATTATAAACTGTTAGAGAGATAGATGGACAGATAGTAAATCATGAAAGCTAACCATATTTCCCTATTTGAAGTACTGATTGCTATTTAAAAGAAAAGGAAAGAAAAGCCTATTATATCTCCCTCCAAAAGCCCCTGCTTCTGTGACAGAAGTCCATCGTTTCACCTCTAAGAGTTTTCATTATTCAGCAGTTTTGAGAATGAGTGATTGATGTAATTAAAGTTATTGGTAAAGAAAGACTCAGTTACCACGGAACAGATGAGTCAGCAGAAAGTTTAAGTAATGAAATAATGTTCCAAGGAGTGATTCTTAAAATAAGATTTTTTTTTCACTCTAGACATCTTAACCATTGCTGATCAGCAAAAAGATGTGAAGTAGTTAAGAAATGGAGAAAACACGCTACACAATTTTAGAAATTCTCAGATGAAATCATTTGCAATCATATGAAACCATATTTATTGAGCAATAATGGTAAGCACTCACATTTCTTGAGAGTCCACCATGTGCTTCGGTGCACTTTGCATCCATTATCTCATTTAATCCTCATCCTGTGAGGTAGGTACTGTATTATCCCTGTTTTATGGATGCTGAATTTCAGAGAGGTTAAGGAACTTTCCCAGGGTTGCACAGCTGGCAGAGGGCACAGATAGGAACAGAATCCAAGAAGTCTGGCACCCAATAGAGTCCACCTTTTCCAACACCACAGGTGCTGGGTCTCTCTGTTTAGATTTCTTAGTCATCTAATCTGGTTCATTAATATACCCAAGATAGTAGAGGGCAGTCAGGATTTGAATTCACATCTGTCTGACCCCAGAGCTGTTTCAAAATTCATTTCTATGGGAAAAATCCAAGTACACTGGCTTGGAATCCATTTCTTTGTTTTCATTTCCATCAACATGCATTGAATACCCAGGACGCTCCAGGCTTTGGTGCTACAAAGATGGCTGGGGCAGGGAGACCTTCAGGAGGTATGTGATGGTCAGTATGACAGACGATGAAGTTCAGACTAGTGCAGTAGGTGGGGGAGACGGTTGAACAAAATCCCTCAGAAGGATCTATGGGACTTGGGGAGTGAATGCATATGAAGCATTGGGGAAAGGAAACTGTTGGCATGTTTCTGAAGTCCTTCCACTGGGTCACTGGATGAAGGAAGGCAAGAGAAGCCAATCTGGGGTTGGGGTGAGGCTAGGAATGGGAAGGAGGTGACTATAGCTTGGAACATTTTTTTTCATCTGTCATTTTATCTGGCTTTATTCTTTTATATATATATATATTTCTTTTTATTATTTTTAGTTTTTATTGAAGTATAGTTGATATACAATATTATATAAGTTACAGGTGTACAATATAGTGATTCAAAAATTTTAAAGGTTATTCTCTACTTATAGTTATTATAAAATATTGGCTATATTCCCTGTGTTGTACAATATATCCTTGTAGTTTTGTTTTGTTTGTTTGTTTTTTTTGCCGTACGCGGGCCTCTCACTGTTGTGGCCTCTCCCATTGCGGAGCACAGGCTCTGGACACGCAGGCTCAGCAGCCATGGCTCAGGGGCCCAGCCGCTCCACGGCATGTGGGATCTTCCCGGACCGGGGCATGAACCCACGTCCCCTGCATCGGCAGGCGGACTCTCAACCACTGCACCACCAGGGAAGCTCCTTGTAGCTTATTTTATACCTAATAGTTTGTACCTCTTAATCCCCTACCCCTATTTTGCCCTTCCCCCATCTGCTCCCCACTGGTAACCACCAGTTTGTTCTCTATATCTGTGAGTCTGCGTCTTTTTTGTTATATTCACTACTTTGTTGTATTTTTTAGATTCCACATATAAGTGGTATCAGACAGTATTTGTCTTTCTCTGTCTGACTTATTTCACTTAGCATAATACCCCCCAAGTCCATTCATGTTGTCACAAATGGCAAAATTTCATTTTTTTAACAGCTGAGTAGTATTCCACTGTATATATATATATATACCACATAGAAATTAAGGAAACAATCCCATTTACCATCATGTCAAAAAGAATAAAATACCTAGGAATAAACCTAGTTTGGGACATTTTGAATTTGAGTTGCTTGTGGTCCTTCCGGCTGGAGATAGACTTCAGGTAGTGGATAGGTGGCCTGGAGAAGAGGTGAGAGTGCTGGCTGGATGTAGGCCAGGTGTGCTGCAACACCACTGAGGGGCATGGCAGGCCTTCCAGGGCAGGTGAGGGAGGGCCTACCCAATAAACAAGCTATGCTAAAGGTCCCCACCCAGGGAGAAAAGAAAAGAGAGGAGAAAGGAGCAACGTCCCCACCCAGGGAGAAAAGAAAAGAGAAGAGAAAGGAGCAAGCAAGCAAAGAGGAGAAAGTGTGTGTGTGTGTGTGTGTGTGTGTGTGTGTGTGTGTGTACAGGGGTTTTAACTTTGAGTGATATTACAGCCAGGAACCTAACAACACCCTACTTGTTAGCACTAAACAAAGTTCCCATGTGTCTCTGTGGCCAGCTTCAGAAAGGAGGGGAGAGGGATGGGAACCTCCCATTGTAAGTATCTGGAAAAAGGGGCACTGATAGGGCAGGAACCTCTCAAAGGGAAATGCATCCACCTCCTCAAGCCCACCCACCCCTTCTCCAAATTTTGCTCAGAGCTGGAGGCTCCAACCCTCTCTTCTTCCCCTGCAGAAGAAATGGAGAAGGACCAGAGCCCTTTGTGGCGTCAAAGAGCATACTGGGTTGTGGGTCTTGGCCTCTTACCACCAAAGAGTGACCCACAGATAGGAAAAAAGAGATTCAGGCCTTGCAGAACCAGTGGAATGGAAGGAACAAAAGTTTACAAGGTTTGTACGAATTCTCCCATCTCGGTCCTGCTTCCCCAGAAGCTCACCCAGAGATGAGGATTACAGTGCAAGGAATTCATTAAGAAAGAGGCGTAGGGGGAGCAGGGTGGGGATAGTGGGCAGCCACCCCTGGCTGCTCTGTCACCAACAAGCTGTGTGATCTGGAGCAAACTGCTTTACCTCTCAGGGCCTCAATTTCCATATCTGTAAAATAAGCAGTTACTATTTTTTAAAGTGTGGGAAGCACATCTCTGGGGGGACACAGGATGACTTTAGGTGTGGGTGAAAAGATGCTCACGTGACCTACATAATCATTGGCAAAGCAGAAGGGATGGGGTTGCAGTAACCTCTAGAACAACCAGAGACCCTGAGAGACACCAGTTGCCTTCAAAGCCCAGGAGGCAAAGAACTTCACTTAATTAACTGGCTTCTTAATAATTGTCTTCCACTGATGGCGAGTGATACTCGTTTTTCAGTGACTGTAGTGGTACAAACATTCCTTTCAATATAAGTAAATGGTAACAAAATTCAAAGGAAATTATTCTGTAAATAGTAGTTTCAATAATCGTAGGCTATGACAAGGACTGGGAGGGCAGGGCTCAAATGAGTAAGTTTTGGGGAACACGGAGCAAGGACCCTTTCCTTGCAATTTCGAGTCCCACAGAGCCTTCTCAGACATTCCTCAGACATTTTCTAGGACCTGTCAGGCACTTACCAGATTAAAAGAAAAAAATTAAAAAGAAAAAAGAAAGTAAGAAAGAAAAAAATGTCTGGAGAGAGGGGAAAAAAAAAACTCCACCAACCAAAATAAACCAGGCCAAGGATTTTTCTACCACATTCTTCATGAGCACAAAGAGGTGGTGTTTATTCCAAAAACACCCTTTTCTCCAAGTTGCCACTCATCCACTCTTTTATGTGATCCAGGAAAATCAGTCCTCAACTACCCATGAACATCTCTGCATGTATGAGTATTTAGAAAAAGAGACACCTATTACAAATAGTAGGCAAATGAAATCAACCAACCAACCAACCAACCAACAAACAAAAAACCTTGTGGCTTGGACCTTAAAAAAAAAAGTCTCAGCAATGACAACTGTGTGGTAAGTCTGATGTCAAACTCTGTTAGCTGGGAAGGTGTCTGGGATGTTCTGGAACTGTGAGGGTATTTGGAATCTAGGGCTAACAGATGTCTCACTCTGCTTGAAAGACATTGAGATGCTATTCCTAAGGGCCTGTGGGTTCCCTTGGGGACAAAGCCACTGATAGATTTTACAGAAAAAATCCCCAAGCAGACGACCATATATATGACACAAGGAGTCAAGAAAAGGATTGAGGTGGGGAAAAAAAAGCAAAAAACAGTCAAGGTGAGGCACTGAAAAAAGAAAAAAAGAAAGAAATACAAAATACATGCATGAAAGACCTATGATTGGAGTCCTTGTCCCCAATTCAAATCTGTTTGCTGGGAGCTGCTCTGTAAAATGATGGGCAAAGGAACATTCGTTTTTGCTGCATTATGCGAGATCGTTGTGGGCAGGCAGGCAGTCACTTCCAACAGGAGAAATGAGCAAATCTTTTCAGATGGTCATCTGTACTTCACACACACAGTCCTGAGGGGGCAGCCTGTCCTCCAGCAGCTTTGGAGGAGGGCTAAGATATTTCCCGGCCCTGCCTAAAAATATCTCCCTTGACAGCTTGTCACAGTGTCTGAGACTCCACCACTCTAAATTCATTCCTCTCTGTTAAGGCATTTTGTTTCCAGGAGTTCTCCGTTAAAACACAGATATCCGTGAGATCTTAGCTTCACTGAGACAGAAGGAGAGCACAGCCTAGGAGTTAGGAGACCCGGGTTTCTGATTCGGTGCTGCCTATAAACTCACTGTGTGAGCTTGGGCAAGTCATTTCATTTCCTGAACCTCAGTTTCTCCACTGATAAAAAAAAAAAGAAAAAGAAAAAGGGAAAGGAATAAAAGGCAGAAATAAAAGGGGAGATGGGGTTAGAAAGGTCTGAGATCTCTGGTCTCAGGCGGCAGGATCTGTTCACTTCAGGGTTTGGCCTGGCCACTGGATGACCAGCATGTCCACGAGAGCAACTCCTTTGGGCCAAAGGGCTTGGGGATCAGGTCAATGAGTATCTTACTTCCCCCTTCTCCAGAAAAAAAAAAAAAAAAAAAAAATCCCTGCTCCTCCCTTACCACTGGACATCTCAGCAAATGGCAACCCCATGCCTCTGGGTTTTCAGGCTCAAATTCTTGGAGGCATCTAGAACTCCACTCCTCTTATTCCCAACATCTAATCCATCCACAAAGCCTGTTGACACTACCTTCAGCCCAGACCTGATTGCTTCTCCTCACTTCCCCGGCTACCGTGCTGGACCAAGACCGCATTCCATTACCCGCCCCCAAATTCTCCATCACCCTCTTAACTGGTCCCTGCCTCTACTCTTGTCCTCCCAGAGTCTCAGCTCCTCATATAGGAGGATGCCTTTAAAACATAAATTTGATCCTGTCTCTCCCTTCAAAACCCTCCCTGCCTTCCTCTCCCTCTCTCTCTCCCTCTCTCTCTGTCACATCATAAAATCCACAGATCTCACCAGGACCCATAAGGCCCCATATAACCTGAACCTGGCTTTGCCTTGATCTAATCCCCTCCCATAAAAGTCTTCTTGGCGTTGCTCAAACCTGCTCCCACCTCAGGATCTTTGCACCTGCTATGCCTTCTTCCCAGAACTCTCTCCCCTGGGATACCTGCCTGGCTTATTCCCTAACTTCTTTCAGGTCTCTGCTCAAATGCCCCCTCCTAGGGGATGCTTCCCAGACCGTCCTCACTCCAAGAGCACACTCCCGTCCATGTCCTTACCCTACTTAATTTTTTTCCTAACACTCATCACCTGGAGATTGTGATAAGCCATTATCACACTTATTTGTTTGCTTTCTGCCCACCCCTCTAAAATGTAAGCTCCAGGAGGGCAGGGACTTTGCTCTGTTCTTTGCTCTATCATCAGCACCTAGAACAAGGAATCTGGCATATTATAGATGCTCAATTATGTATGTGGCAGGAAGGGAAAAAATAGTCTAAGTGGAGCTGCACTAACATGGAGGCCAACCAAGCCTCTTACTGGAGAGGTCAATGCCAAGGGCTTCCCTGTGCTCTGCTTCAGCAGGGCAGGATGTCCCAGGGAGGCAAAGGTAGAGCCAGGTGTTGGGAGATCTGGGTGGGGCAGTGTGCGGGGTACAAGGTAGGCAGGGGAGGTAAAGACTCCAAGCTGAGTTTATAAGTTTGTGGGCTGCAGGGTTTTGATTGAGGCTAGAGGAAGTGGCTAAAAGGACTTGGGGACACATTCCAAAAGACAGGAGCCTGCAGAAAAAGGGTGGGTTATACATAAATGAGAGGAGGTCTGAACTGTCCTGTGAACTAACTTGAACTTCAATTCTGCCCCCATGCAGGGGATCCCAAGGCAGGTCCGGTCAGCTCCCCAAAGCTCAGCTGTGATCAGAGCTGCCTTCCCAGGCTCCCCAGTGTCCCCCTCCAATCAAGCCCCAGAGAGTGATGTATAGCCAGAGGAGGCAGGGAAAGGGAAGAGTGCTAAAGAACAACAGCCATTCTGGCAGGATTCTCCCCAAGTCAGAACCCAAAGCCTCAGTCTCCCACCCTCTCCCCTTTCCCCCAGGCCTTGGCTAGCATCTCCAGCGAAGTGAAGTGCTAAGAGAGCATGACCCTAATAACTGTATTGAAGGATGACTATCTGCCACCCACTAGAATCCTCACAAAACAGGGGTGGAGGCTTCCCTGGTGGCGCAGTGGTTGAGAGTCCGCCTGCCGAAGCAGAGGACATGGGTTCGTGCCCCGGTCTGGGAAGATCCCACATGCCGCGGAGCGGCTGGGCTCGTGAGCCGTGGTCGCTGAGCCTGCGCGTCCGGAGCTTGTGCTCCACAATGGGAGAGGCCACAACAGTGAGAGGCCCACGTACAGCAAAAAAAAAAAAAAAGAAAAGAAAAGAAAACAGGGGTGGTACAGGCCCATTCTACAGAGGAGGCCATTGAAGTTCAGAGAGCTTATTTGATCTGCCCAAGGACCCACAGCTTAGTAAATTGCAGAGGGAGGTAGGATTGAGCCACCAAGGCCCGAGGACCCAACCAGTACACTGTAACGCTTCTGGACAACAGCCTACATCTCCATCTTCACACTGCCTGGGGTGCCCTGGTCACACTCAAGGCCTGGCTTCTAGGACGCTGGAGAGGTGCTGTCCACCTCTGGGCCTGCAGCCACTGGAGTCCTGGCCTCCCCCCACCTCCACCCCCGCCTGAGCCGCTGGCCCGCAGGGGGCGATGGCGGCATGGCTGGAACCTGAGCCCCAAATCTGAGGCTGGTCAGCAGAAAGCGGCTAAGGTCAAGGAAAGCCCCCAGGGCCAGGGCTGGGTGCAAGAGAAAACCGTTGCAGGCGCTGAACCCCCGGAGGCCGAACCCCAGCTGTGCTGAGCGCCGCTGCCAGGCCGCCCCGTGTGGACCCGAGGTCTCCAGCCGTTGTTTGATGAGCAGCGGCCAATAAATTCATTAATCATCATTTTATGCCTCATCAAACCCCCTCCAAGCCCCTCCATGGGAGTTACACAAATTAGCCCCTGAAAAGACAGTAATTTCAGTTTAGCGAGGTAAGTGCTTTCTGATGGGCTCCGCGCACAGAGCTCTCCTGACAAGCCAATTCATCAGCGAGTTGGGGATGGGACGCGGCCGGCCCGCCCTGACCAGCCGGGCCTCACCAGTCCCAGCCCTGCCCAGCCTAGCCTCTGGGGTCTACCTGGCAAGGGTCTCCGCCTAGGGCGCCCCCTTTCCCAGGCTCCTTTGCACCCATCCTCCGCAGTCTGTCTCAGCTGGCCTCTTGCCTTCACCCACCCAGACCTCCTCCACCCTCCTAAACGGAAGAAAAACTTTGCCGGAAAAACCAAGGCCCAAACTTGGGGAACGAATTTGTCGAGGATGGCGGAGACCGACGCACTGGTGCTGAAGTTCTGAACTCCCGCCCAGTGGAGCTGGGAGTCAGGTAGTCCTTTCTCCTCCTACAGTCTGGATGTCCGGGTTCTGCGACCCTTTGAAACTATTGAAGGATTGTGTGCATTGCGGGCATACATTGGGGGAGGGGAGGTTATCCACGCCAGTCCTGAAAGAAATCCCAGAATCCAAAAGAGGGCCAACTGGGAACAGAGAAGGGTGGTCCTTCCATCTAAGGGGCGACTCCATGGGACCCTGGTGGCCGGGGGTCGGGGTGGAGGTGGGGGACGCCCCTGGCCTTTTCCACGTCCCTCCCGTCTTTCTTTCGGAAACCCCCGCCTGGGGTGAAAGACGACGCCTGGGGAGGGGAGCAAGAACGGATTTTCTATCGAATCGGCCCTGCCAGTAGGACTCCTGTATGGAGAGTTGGGTAAAAACCGCAGAACACTGTGGCGAGAGGTTGAGTATTTGCAAGCGCGAAGCCGAAGCCGCGCCTTCTCACTTTCCGGTCCCTTTGCACAGAAAGTCCCAAGGGGATCCTACCCGGCGGGCAGGGCGCATACAGAGGGGGTGGACAAGGAGCCGCCGCCCAAGCCGAGCCGACCGACCAGCGCTCGAGCGCCCAGCGACGCGCCTCTCCTTCATTAGCTTCCCCTCCACGCGGCGCTGCATGCCTCGGAAAATAAGTTAGCAAACGGGGAGCCGTTTATCTCTTTTATCTTGGGGCCTGATCCAATTAAATAAGTGCACATTTACATTTGCATCCATCAGGCGAGAGCGCTGAGAGCCCGGGGTTTGCTCGGAGCAAATAAAAGCAGATTTCACTGAGAAAAGTGACGTCTGGGAGCGCCAGGCTCGTCCGGGCGCCGGAAACGAGCGCGGCCGGGAGGGCGGCCTTGGGGACCCAGGGTTGGGGCCTGCGGCCGACGGGAGGCCGGAGATCCCCAACGGCCCGGAGGGGCCGGCCGGCGCTGGGTGTGCAGCCAGAGCTGCAGCCCGGTCCCCGAGGCGATCGTGTTAGGCCACAACCTGGGTCCCACCTCGTGCCTGGGACCCAAGTCGCATTTAGCGCGAAAACGAAAAGGAGATTAGCTCTGGCCTGGTTCAAAAGGGAGACCCGTGGGGTGGGTGTAGGACCAGTTCCACAGCTTTGGCCACTTTCGGGGGAGAGCAGGAGGCAAGATTCCGGTCGGGCCGATTTTCCTCCTATTCGGGGGCCGAGTGGCAAAGAAGGCGAAAGTCAGGTAGAGGGCGCGCCCCCCGCTGTCCCCAACATCCTTGCACCGGGGGAAACCAGCTGAGACTTCCCGTTAGCGCTTCTGGATGGGTAGAGGGGGACGTCCAGGTGAGCACCTCCTCCTTTGCCACGCCGAGCTCATTAAAGGTGCTTTCGAAATAGGGTTTGAAGAATTCGAGGGTAGTTTTGTTTTGTTTTTCCTTTTCCTAAAGATGTCCAACCTACAGGCCAAAAGATAGAAACGATCTTTGGGGGCGCGGCTGCGTCGTAGACCCCCGACATGCCAAACCGCAAATTAAAACTGTGCGGGGCCCAGAGGCCGGGAGTGGAAAGGCCAGCAGAAACGGAATACCTGCACCTGAAGCGGAGCGGGCGCACCGGCACTGCCTGGGCTGCGCACCGCCGCGCGCCGCCCCCCCCCCCCCCCCCC
>NW_020838019.1:7845842-7854869 GCF_003676395.1 Aethalodelphis obliquidens | reverse complement strand
CCCCCCCCCCCCCCCCCCCCCCCGCAGGCTGCTCCAGCAGCCCGCATATTTCTCAACTGCCTGCCGCCAGGTTTTAAAGGCTGTGCCCAAGCCGCGGCAGGAATCTGTAGGGTTAATACTCTTCCAGTCGAAGGCCGTGCTTTCCGAATCCCCAATGTTAACTGGGTCCTGGGTCCCAGGCCGAAGCGAGTGGGATGGCGGAGCAATTTACTTTTGACCCTGTTGGGGTCCAGAGCTAAGGCCCCGCTGAGGGTGGAGGGCACAGCTGGGTGTCGCCTAACTCCTCCTCTCTGCGAGCCGCGTGGCGCCCGGGGACCAGTAGGCGGCGCCCTTCCTAAACTGCATCCGCCTCCGGCTCCCTCTTGGGAGCGCAATCACATTCCTTTCACTTTGGGCGCTTTGCAGGGCGCTGTTCTGTGCCTCCGCCCCAGCTGGCAGCTTGTTAGGCGGGACAGGTGGGCTGGTAGGAACAGCCAGTTCTGAAACCGCTCGCACGACCACCGCAGCCCAGCCCCCAACCTTCCAGGCTCCAAGAGCTGTGCACATCTCAGGGAACGAGAGGCCCTGAGGGGTTTGCAAACCAGGAGGCCTCGATAAAGACCCCTCACCCAGGCCGGGGAACAGCAGTTCGGGCCCTGGCACCCCGGTCCGAAGAGCGGGAAGGAGAAAGGGCCCCTTCTGCAGCCTCACCTCAATGCCCGAGTATGCACCCTCGGGGATTGACTGGGCTGTTGGTTCCTCACCCCAAATCCCAGAAGCTGATTCGTCCCTGCACAGGGGGGCAAGGGAAGAAACCCAGCCGGGCCCTGGTTTGGCGCTGCCTCGTGGGGCTGACTGCAGGGACCCCACTCAGTGGTCCCGCGGCCTCTGTTGCCAGGGGTTCAGCGACTCCTAGTCCCCTTAGTGCCAAGCTAGGCTCTGCTTGGGGGCTGCAACCAGTGCAGCCAAGCGCAGGTGACAAACGCCCGCGATACCCCAGCACCGAGGTGTATTAGGCACTGCTTCGCATAACTTCCGCGCCCCCGTCCAAGTCTGCGAACAAACCCCTGGCACACGCCGAAAGGTTTCCCCCAGCCCCCCTTGCAAGGAGCATCGCCTTCGACACGGCCCAAGATGCGGCCAGGCTGAGGCTCGGAGGCTCGAGGAGGGACTTGGGACCTTACAGACACGCATCTACTTCTGGGATTAAACGCGGGAGACATTTCCTAGCTGCACATACCTCGACCCGCCCAACAGGCCGCCCCCAAACTGAGAAGTCTCTAGACAACAGAAAAACCACTGGCCAACGAAACCCAGCTCTGCAAAGGAGAAAACCCTAAACTTAATTTGGGGCTTGTACTTAGGACGAAGTACGCAAAGAAAACCCTCGACCCTGCAGAGGCCAAGGGCAGGAGGGATGCGGACAGGGGGCAGCGATGTGGGCACCAGCCTTCCAGACTCTGGCGGTTTCGCTGCGCAGCCGGGAGGCGTCTCGCACAGCCCCTCGTTGGGGAGAAACGCCACGGGCTCCCCGGTACGCGGTTCCCGTTCCCAGGCAGCCCCCGCGGGCATTCGGCTCCCAGCCCGGAGCCTCGGCAATCAGACCCGGGAGGCCCGCGCCGCGCCATTTGCATATTCCCGGGAACACAAGGAAGCCTACAATTTTCTTTTTAAAATCGTTGGGCAGGGTTTAGGGCCAGTGCTTCCAAATCCCGCAGAGTTGATGTCGTCCTTAAACTCTCTCTTAAGAGAAGGCGACTGGCCTATTCTTCTGACTTTTTTAGAAGAGAAGGTGACTCCTGGGGCTGCATATTCAACAGGGGGGAAAAAGCTGATTGTGAACCGGGCTGTCGGGGGGTGGATGGAGGGGGCTGGGGCGCGGGGGGTAGGGCAAGTCATCTCTGGAATTCAATTGTTTAAAAAAATCATTTATAATTAAAGGGACAAAATAAAATACGATCGTCTCATGCATATTTAATCATTCACACTTCCAGCTTTGAAACCATTTTCCCTGCGTGAATTTTCTCACTAATTTAAACACTGAAGTCGACTGCTGTTCAAGAAAACATCTGGACAATGCTGCTTTCAAACTTGTTTAAATTCGAATAACTAAAGGAGCCCCGTTGCAGGTTAAAAAAAAAAAAAGTAGCAAAAGTGAAAACTCCAGTGAAAATTTGGGCTGTGTTTAAAAAAACAGGGTTAAAGTGGTCTTGAGTAGAAGTGCAAATATGTGAGTTTTGATTTAGCCTAATTAAACCGGTGTTATGTGCAAACACATTCTCTCTACGCTCAGGCTTGGGTTTAACAGAGCAAATTAATTCCCCTCGCTGGGGTATGTTTTTGCTGTAAAGCCTCCCGTCCCCCGACCAGTGAAAATTTCCCACGAAATTCCACAAGTCCGCGGTTCCCCATCTCCCGCGCAAAATGGAGAGGCGAACACCGACCGTGCTGGCGGGCCTCGGGCGCAGGGCGGTATCTCTTCCTCATGTGGGATTGAGACGTAACCTGCCTTTTCGTTTTGCGATGAAAGATGCGGGATTAAACGGAGAAAATAAAACCTCAAAAATACTTTTGTGGCTACTCGGACTCTTGAATCGGTGATGGGAAGAGTGCTAAAGTGATAAGCCTGATCAAGTCCACAACGGCCTCATTATCTAGGCAAACGTCCTCGAACTTTTGAATGCCGCTTGTCCAAAAAGGGGCCCTTGGGGGTGGGGCGGGGGGGCTCTTCTGGTTCGTTCGGGGCTCCCCTTGCTTCCCCCAAGCGCTTATGGCACTCCCTCCCCCACTTCCGCCCACTCTCTCTCCAATCTCCGACTCTGCAAAGTGCAGGCTTGTAATTCAGGACAAGTGTGACACCTACCTGTGAAAGGGAGGAACCGTCCCCTCGCTGGTCCCGCGGCCCAGCCCCGCGGCTGCGCGGGGAATCTACCCGGCCGCCTACCACCCGCACGGTCGCGGATGGAACATTTACTAATCTAATCAAATCCAGCGAAGAGATCAATGCCCAATTTTGAAGGGGTAGAGAAGACAGTGACTTGGGAAAGCCTTCTCCTTGTCATCCCCTAACGCTTCCCGCCCGCATTAGCCCAGAGCACCTTTGAAAGAGTAATAAGGGCTAAATCCGGCATAAAATCGAACTCATTAGCAAAGTTCACCAGCTGATTGCTTTGCATAAAACACGACACTGATTGGAAGTAATTAGGTTAAGCAATGGAGCTCGGGTGGTGCGTGTCTCTAGCTGCCTTTGCCATCTCTTCTCCCTTCTGGGCACACACTTGGGTCTCTCTCCTCCCTCCTTCAGGGTCCAATCTCCCCACAGCAGCCCGCATCAGTGATCCAAATCTGCATTCCGGGCAGGGCCAGGTTCCCCGGGGCTCGAAGCCTAATTACAGTTTCCCGCTGGCACACTAGGTTCGGTGGAACCTTTCATTCCCCACTTCGAAAAAAAGTTGCAGTTTGCACCTTTTGTCCAGGGCGATGGACAGTTTACTGTGGCTTCTAAAAAGTAATGAGTGGCTCTGATTATGTTAAAATCTCTTTTAATTAAATATTTTGCATTTTACAAAGGCGGCTGCAGTTTCTTTTACTTTTTAAATCTAAGAGTATAACCTGTTCCCTTTCTGTAATAATACTTCAGCTCATACCCAGAAAAATCAATAGGTGTAAAAAATTAAATTAAACTTGTATTTTTAAACTATGAAACAGTTCTGGGGGAAACACAAATGTATATAGTTATATTACAAAAAAACATTAAATGCCTGTACAGGTGTCTTAATTTCATAATTTACTTCAAAGATATTGAGTTATCAATTTAAATACAAAAATGCTACATTAAATATACAGAATAAGATTTAATACAAATCCTTTTTTAAATTTTTCTTTTCAGTTGGTTAAGACATTTTTGTTTGTGTGTGGAGATGTTTACATTTTTATGTCATCCATCTCCAGGAACTATAAACTTTTTAGTAGGAGGGGTAGTTTTGTTTTTCTCTCATGTTGATGGAAAAATAACTGCCAAGGCCATTTTTTTTTAATAAATTAGGAAAGTCCAGGACCGACGCAGCCCGCGTTAAATGTCGGACATACCTTTCTTCAATTCATAGGGAGAGTCTTTGCACAGGTCTAGCTGGGACTGGCTCCGCAACATTTTCGGGTCTTTAGCCAAAGCGTCCGCTCGGTTCAACACGGTCTGGTTTAATCCATTGAAATGCGAGCTCGGACCCGTTGTAGGGCCTGGCCCGGGCCCCGGGTGGCCGTGAAGGTGTCCGAAGGAGCCATAGTTCGTGTAGCCAGGATAGAAGGGCGCCGTGTAGTAGAGAGGCCGGGACAGCACTGTCCCGCCTGGAAAGGGACACTGAGCCGAGGGCGAGCGCGATGGCGCCGGTGCTGGTGACGCGCGGCTGCCTCCTAGGGCTTGCCCGGCTACGGGCCCGGGGCACGGTGGGCACGGAGAGCCCTCGCTCCCGCCGCCCCCGTCCTTGACCTTGTCCGAGGATGTGGCGATCTCCGCCAGAGACCACAGTTTGGGCTTGGCGAGCACCGCCTGAGGCGGTGGCGGTGGCGGCGAGTGTATGACCGAGGGCCCTCCGGGACCGGGGGGCAGCTCTCCCGCGGCTGGGTGTGGGCCCGGAGCCGGCGCGCCCGAGGAGTAGTGAGGGGCCGGGTCTTCGGCCAGCCGAGCTGCCGCAGGCCCGGCCGGGGAGGGCCCGCCGGCGCGGGGGGGCCCGGGCAGCACGTCGAGGCGGCCCTCGGATGGCGGCTCTTTAAAATCCGAGTCGCTGAGGCTACCCTCGGTCTCTTTGCCGGCGGGGGTGGGCGGCCCCTGCAGCCGTTCAAAGCCTGAAGCCGCCTTCTGCTCTGCTCCTCCTGCGGGCGAAACCCAGGCGGTCAGAGGCGCGGAGGCCGCGCGGCGGGGCCCAGGTCCCCGCCCGCAAAGGCAAAGACCCCTGCCCTCAACCTCCAGGCCCTGTGCGCCCCCTCTCCAGTCCCCCTTTTGCTTAACGCACCCTTTCCCGCGTCCACCAACCTGCATCGGGGCCCTCGGGGTCGCCCTTGTCCTCGGGCTTCTGGGGCTCATCCTCGTCGTTCTTCTCCAGATCAATGTTCTCCTCCTCCTCCTCGTCCTCGCTGCGGTTCCGCGGCGTCCACGTCATCTTGTTCTCCTTCTTGAGGCGCCGGCGCGCATTAGCGAACCAGGTGGACACCTGGGTGAGGGTCATCTTGGTGATGATGGCCAGCATGATCTTCTCGCCCTTGGTGGGGTAGGGGTTCTTGCGGTGCTCGTTGAGCCAGGCCTTCAGTGTAGCAGTGGCATCTCGCGTGGCGTTCTTCCGGTACGCGGGGTCCCCGTAGGGGTACGAGCCCAGGGGTGCTGCGTACGGGTGGTACCCCAAGGAGCCTGCCATGCCGGGTGTATGGTCGTAGGGAGAGCCCTGCAGGGAAGGGGCAGAGAGAAAGTGAGAGTGGGCCGTGGTCCCCAGTGCCACCTGGGCGACTGAAAGACACTTTCCCTGCGCCCAGGGGTCTTCGGGCTGCGAGGCCCGCACTCAGGCTTTCCCTGGGGTAGGGCTGGAGAGCTCAGACCCTGGGGCAACGCCTCCTCCTCCTCATAAGGAAGCGGGGGCGCCAACTCCTGAGTCCTTGGGGGCGCTTGGAGCCGTCCTGGCTTCCCTGGCCCCTGGGAGGCCCAGGAACGTCCTCCCTCCGTGCGCAGATCCGGCCACGGCGGCCGGGCCCTCTACCCAGAGAGAGGCCTGGGCAGCGGCGGCGACTCTGCGCTCCGCAACCGAGTGGTTGCGCGTTGGGAGCAAGGGTGGTGAGCAAAGGAAATCAAGGACTTTTTTTCCCCACAGAGAAAGGCAAACGAAAAGCTAAGCCTTGCCTCGGCACTCCCACCCCTCCAAAAGTGTTACCCCAAACCGAAGCCAAGGCGCTTTTCCAGAAAGTGCACCCGGCCGAAAAATCCCGGATGCACCGCAGCTCGCCCGACTTTTCAGAAATTTAATACCTCCAAATCGGATTGCAAAGATAGGATTACGGATTTGCAACATTTTGGAGGACTAATTAAAGGCGAGGCCAAACACATTTACACAGACTTAGCACGCTTCTGTTCAGATTTCGGGTCTATTTCTTTTGAACTACTTTCTCCAAATGGCAAAACCAAAAAAAAAAAAGAAAGAAAGAAAGTAAAATGTGCAGGGCGGCCTGGAGCTCACGTTTGCTGCTCTTTAATCGCAGCGACCTCTCCCCAAAAAACCCTTTCGCCAACTCAGCGATCCGAGCAAGACGCGGCTCTTCTCTCCGAGCAACTCCTGAACCCGAGGCCCAGGCGAAGCCGAGGGAGACAATCGCCCAAGGTTGCAGGGTCCGCGAGGCTTGGCAGGGGCGGCCCGCGGTGGAGCCGAGGCCCGTGTCCCCCGCAGCCCCCGATCGCCCCAAGCTGCCGCAGCTGCCCTCGCCCGCCCCGGCTCCAGCTCACTCACCACGTACGAAGAGAAGGCGGCGGCTGCCGCCGCCGCGGGGTCGGCGCCGTACTGGAGGTGCGAGTTGTAGCCCGGCGAGGGCGCCGTGAAGGCGGTGGAGCCGGCGTAGGGCGAGAACGCGGAGCCCGACGACGAGCGCCCGAGCTCATCCGTGCGGGGCCCCGAGATGACGCTGGTGCTGTACGCCGGGCACGAGTAGAGCGCCAGCGAGGCGGACGGCTGGTACAAGTAGCCCTGCGGGTAGGACATGGCCACGCACGGGCATGGGGCGCTCCGCGCCGCGGCCGCCAACGAGCCGGGCGGCGCCCTGCGAGGGCGTGCGGGCGGGCACCTGGTCTCCGGCTGCCCCGGGCCGCCGCTCCTCGGGCCCCGGCTCCCGGGCTCCGGCCCGCGGCGCCTCCTCGCTGACTTCCCGCGCGCCTCCGGCTGCGGCCGCCGAGCCCGCTCCTCTGCGCGCCTCGCTCGCCCCGGCAGGGTTTCCCCCCCCCCCTCCCTTGTTGCTTTCTCTTTTTCCCCCTCGCTCTTTGCACTGGGGGGCTCTGCTTTTGGCTTCGCAAAGGTCCTGCCAAGATGCTAAGTTGGAAATTGAGGATTCTGACGCCTTGTGCGCGCCTGAAGCTCCTCCTTCGCGGGGTGTAGTCGGTGGGAGGACTGGCAGGAGCCTCTGGGCGGCCGCAGCCAACCCGGCCGCCAGGCGCGCCTCGCCCTCTCCCTCTTCCTCCCCGGCTCCCTCTCCCGCTCACTGGCGCTCCCCTCGCCCCTCCCTAGCGCCCGCCTCTCCTCCGCGGCACTCCTCTCCCCCCTCCTCTTATTTCCCCCCCTCCCCTCCTAGGTCTCTCCCTCTCTCTCTCTCTCAGACTCTTGAGCGCCGGCCCCAGGATGACAAACACATCCCAGGCGCGCCGATCTCTTCCAACTTTCCTCCCCTGCTAAGTCGGGGTGGAGCGGCGGTTCCGACACAAGGCGGGCCCTGATGGCCGGTCCCGCCGCTTCGACGCACAAAGGGAACGAGGCCTCGGACCGCGCGCCAGCGAAAGCTCTGCTTTCTGTACGCCGCAGTAAATCGCGGAGTTAGCGGATTTCTCGTTCGCCAGAAGGCTGAACTCCAAGGCAGATCGCCGCCCACCCGCCCCTGGCTTCTCCCCCAAGCTAGGGGACCCGAGAGCGAGATGGATACCCGGAATGAAGGCCCCCGAGAGAGCCGGATGGATGCCAGCGTCCAGGGCGCAGGGAGTCCGGGGTGACTGTCCCTCTCCGCCAGCAGCAGCAGGTGGGCGAGAGACAGGCCTTGGACATCTGCACGTCTCCGGCCCGGCCTCCCTTCCACCAACTCCCCGCCAGACGGCGAGGGAGGAGGCACTGGGGACCCAGTACTACGGGGGTAGCCTTTCTCTAGAGAGGTAGTGGGCAAGAGCTGCCAGACGGAGAAGCAGCTACACCGGAGTAGGTCGTCGGACTCCACTACACCTCCTCCCGCAATGCCTGGCTGCCTCTTTCTCGGGGCTCTGCATTATCCGCAGCCCGCCCCGCCAGGCCGGTGGTGGTGGAGAGTGTGGGTCCTCTTCCCCTTCGCACCCACTCTCGCATCCGCCCACGCTCCACTGCTAACATTACGGAGCAGTAACCAACCCAACCATTTGTTCAGCGAGGCGCTGGCAAGGCAAACACACACAACCGAGTCACAGGCCGAGCCCTTGCCCACGAAGGCCACACATTTAGAATACAAAACAGACCCTTTGCCTGTCTCTCCACACCGCGCCGCCACAAGCCACAGAAGCACTCGAACTGTGGGACAGACAGGGGCGCTGGTGAACCAGGACAGGGGCTGGCACAGTGTTGGGCACTCCGCTGGGGCCCAGTAGATCGGGGACTTTGTGGCCTTTTATAATGAGGTCACACGGAAGCCGAAGTATGCCTATACACAGAGTTTCCCTCAATGACTCTGACGGGAGAGATACACTTTTACTTCCTGAGCTCCAACCCCTGCACCCAAGCCCACTCTCCACAACCGCACACTCTCCGCAGCGCGACTTCACGCACGCGCGCTGACTCCTCCCCTCCGTCAGTTCCCTCCAGACTCCGCCCCTCAGGCGGACGTCCTCCTACAACCGCTCTAGCCTCCCGGCCCCATCCCTCCCTGCTTTCACCTCTAATTGGACGCTGGCCTCTATTGGCTCCGCCCTTCGGCTACGTGAGCCCGCTTTCCTCCGAGTAACGGCGCCGAGAGGGCGGGGCTGGGCGGGGCGACGGCGCGCTATTGTCATGGAGACGGGAAGCCGGCGGCGGCGGTGGCGGGAACAGCCAGGCTGAGGTGGCAGCAAGCCGGCCGAGACTGAGGCGAGGCTGAGCGGCCTGGCGTGCGGAGCCGGCCAGTGGTGGCCTCTCAGGCAGCCAAGGGGCAATGTCGTCTGGGGCTCGGACAACGCCCGGGTGGTCGCGGGGAGTGCCCCGAAGCGTCCCCGCCCTGCTCGCATCGCTCCCGCCTCTCGCTGCCCCTCAGCTCCCCAGCGCCCGCCCCCCGGCTCCGCCCGCCGCCGGCTCCGCCCGCCGCCGCCGCCGCCGC